>NW_012114252.1:2833330-2877948 GCF_000951035.1 Colobus angolensis palliatus | reverse complement strand
AATGTCCACCTGTGACAGACTGGATTAAGAAAATGTGGCACATATACACCATGGAATACTATGCAGCCATAAAAAAAGATGAGTTCGTGTCCTTTGTGGGGACATGGATGCAGCTGGAAACCATCATTCTCAGCAAACTATCACTAGAACAGAAAACCAAACACCACATGTTCTCACTCATAAGTTGGAAACGAACAATGAGATCACTTGGACACAGGAAGGGGAACATCACACACCCGGTCCTATTGTGGGGAGGGGGGTGGGGAGAGGGATAGCATTAGGAGATATACCTAATGTAAATGACGAGTTAATGGGTGCAGCACACCAACATGGCACATGTATACATGTGTAACAAACCTACACATTGTGTACATGTACCCTAGAACTTAAAGTATAATTAAAAAAAGAAAAAAAATAGAATTATTGCCATAGGGTTGTCATGGTAATTTTTTTTTCAGATAAGGAATAAAACGTCCTTAGTATAGTACCTGGCATGTAGAAACCAATCAATAAATGTTAGAAACTTTAGTCATTATTTTTAGAGTGTAGAGGTGGGAGACGGTAAACTTTTACTATATCTAGCAACTATTTATATTTAATTTACATATTTACATTTATATTTAACTTAGTTTTCCCATCACGATTTACCAAAATATAAATTTTAAAACATGCCTTTTATAAATAAAGATATTTTACAGACTAAGTTGTCCTGATACAAAGGAAAAGAAAATTGAATAAAAAGGCATCAACAGAGATTGATTGATGGGCATCATGGGAAAGGCGGAGTCAGTAAATTAAATGTGAGAAACCAGAAACATGAAATAACAACAAAAATAGAAAACGCTGGTTGGAGATGCACTTTGGTGTGACAAAAGCCTTCTTTTAGATGTGGTAAGCATGAGAAGATGTCAGCCTATCAAGACAGAAATACTCAACATCTACTTGCCCTTTGAAGCAGGAGCTATGTCTTACTCATCTTTGAATCCCCACTACCTAGTTCACGTGTCTGGAATATAGTAGGACTCAGTACATGTTGAATGAATGAATGAATGAAATGAATGGATGGATGAATAGATGAATATTGATTTGTGTCAACTATAGAAATGACAGTGAAGCCATCACAGTATGTAAGCAAAGAAAGAGGAAGCAAGTCTTGAGGAATATCCATTTCTAAATAAAAGTAAAAAAAAAAAAACGGTGAGACTAGTGGAAGAGAGACCCATGAATTAAAAATAAATACAGAGATCAAATCATAAAGCTATGGAAGAACAGATGTAACTTATTAATAATATTTGAGGTGTATTTGTATGCTTTCTTCTCTTAAGAATATGATGAACCTTGTCTTTGGAAAGATAAATTGAAAAAAAATGCCTGTGTACCCAAAAAGATAAAGGCATTTTGTTTCTAGAATAAAGATGAGAATACTTAAAATTCTTTTTTAGTGATTTAAAAAATAAATATTGTCTGTCATATTGAATGCTTATTTGTAAATAGCTATTTAATAAATATTAATTGGATTAAATATCTTTGCTCAAAGGTAATAAAATCACTTATCTCTTAAAATACTACACGTTAATTAAAACCATTTTAAAAATACAGAAAATTGGAAAGAAGAATAAATAATTGGTTTTATTGTAATGTTTTGATTACTTTTGGGCTTCTATAGTTGTTATATTGCATTCATTTCTGGAGAAGCAATAACCCTAGAGGAATTTTCATATCATGGAAGAAATTTTAATTTATTAAAAGCAAGATCATTTCTAGGTTATATTAGGAAACATTCATACATTTCTCAAGGGGAAAGGGCATTTGGTACATTTTAGTTTTTCATGTTTCAAATCCTCTTCATCTTAGACAAAACTTTATTTTTACTCATTACACAATAATGCAGAGATATTAATGTGATATTTTACAGCATACTACACATGGAAGTGCTCCCTTTAATATTCTGAATTAATGGTGGATAAATTTTTATCTGTTTAATGCGGTTCTGATACTGAGTCTGGGTAGTATGCATTAAAAGCATACTGTCTGAGCAATCTTCTAGCAGCCAGTGATAGATCCTCAGGACATAACCTTAACTTCTCTGGCTATGCAATCAAACATGTAATTTCACTACTAATGATGCTCCTTAGGCTACAGGGATGTGAAATGGGTATTTTCAAAGTGAAGTTGCTAAGTAACATTAAGAAAATTGCTATGAAAGCAAAGTTAATGATCTCAGCTGGTACCATTTAGCTAAGCATTTAAACTAATAGCAACGTCAGGTTGAGTTCACTGTACATCTACAGCTCCTTTTCTCTGCTTTGCTGTAGACATCTCATTCTCCAAGCAACAATAACAGTTAGTGATTTCATTCTTCCAATTGCTTAATGAAATTAACAAATTAATACACCATGCAGTTGTGGAATGGTTATTTTTCCCATTTCACTATTAGCAAAATAAGCAAATAACATTATCTGATGGAAAAATAAGAAATTAATCAGGAGAAACAGTCAAAACACTGCAATTTATTGCTATCAGCAAGACAATATCCCTAGTTCTGCTTCAAAAATTGTTTACTATGCATAACTAATACTCAAGAAAATTTTAAAATATTTTCTTATTCTGAATTATATGTTTCCATCAGTGTTGCAATGGACTGAATGTTTATATCCCCAACAAATTCATGTGTTGAAACCTAACCTTCAGTGTGATGGCATTTGGAGGTAGGGCTTTTGGGAGATGATTAGATCATGAAGCACACCCCTCATGAATAGATTAGTGCACTTATAGAGGAAACCTTAGAGAGCCCTTAGACCTCTTTATACTACACAGAAAATAGTCCTCTATGAACCAGAAAGTGGGACCTCACTCTACACTCAATGTACTGGCACCTTGATCTTGGGCTTCTCCACCTTCAGAACTGCGAGAAATAAATTGCTGTCGTTTATAAGCTGTCTAGTCTACAACATTTTGTTATAACAGCCTGAGGGCGCTGTGATAAGGATAATTAATACAAAATCCAGAATTCTCAAAATAGAAGTAGGTGACCCAGCCCAGCTAACTAGCTTTGATGATATGACTCATATTGTTGTCATGTGGCAATTTTTTTAAAGTAATCAAATAGCTTGAATAAAATATCATTTGGTCTCAGAAATTATAAAAAAAAAAATGGCAACTTTTTTTTCCTCTAGAATCAGTGCCTCCAGCCACTGGGGTTGTCACTTTTCTGGAGGATTCACTGAAACTAGTGAGAACCAGCCTTGTGTAGAATCCACCCTTGCCTAATATGGGAAGAAGAGAGTTGGATAGTGGGGAGAACAAAGACAGCATGACAGGCTAACCTCACCTCTAGTCATGACTATCATGGGGAAATACTTTTCCTTCCAAGAAGTGAAGTGTGTATGTGTGTGTGTGTATGTGTGTGCGACGGCGATGGGTGGTGCTTAGAGAAAGATCTCCTAAAATTTGAAGGTGCAGGTCACTGTAGGAAATTGACCTCTTATTTTGGGCGGGAAGCCTGCTGAGCCATAGAACCCACAGGTTCACCCTGGTGCAGAAAGACCTTGGAAGACTATTCTGAAAACATCTGCCTCAAGTATATTGTACTTATTAGAGTACATCTGCCATTAAGGAAGAAAGAGGGAGACATTTTACATGCATCTGCTGAGGTTTACAGGGGTCTTTTAAATAAACTAAAGTTCTCTTCAGTTTTAGAGACTTCTGAAGGCAGGAGTATTTGGAATGATGTATTTGGAATGGAAGCAGGGCTTGAAAAAATGGTGGCAAGATTTGTCTGGGAAGAATATTAAGCCATCTCTAGTCTGTGTCCCATATTCTCCACAGCCTTGGAGAGACAAATAAAAGCATCTCTTCAATTAGTTTTACAATTCCAGTGATGATGCCAGGAGTACCAGGTTACTAGACTGGCCAGCAGTGTATGACCTCCCGGAAGTCAAATACTGAGAAAGGGCTGAGGTATGTATTCCAAGCTGGACCAAAGAAAGACAGTGCTGTTCACGTGATAGAGTTCTTGCTAGATCTGGTTGTTTAAAAGTGTGTAGAACCTGTCCTGCTCACCTTCCTCCTACTCTGGCTATATGAAGACGCCAGCTCTGGCTTTGCCTTCTGCTATAAGTAAAAGCTCCCTGAGGCCTCCCCAACTGTGCTTCCTGCAGAACCGTGAGCCAGTTAAGCCTTTTTTCTTTATGAATTACCCAGTCTCAGTCATTTCTTTATAGCAATGTGAAAATGGAGTAATACAGAGTCTCTCTTTCTCCTGCCTGATCTATGACAGAGTCACAGTCCATGTTCCCTTTTCTCCACTCCAAGCAGTCAGCACCACAGCTTGGGAGGAGCAAGAGGTACATTTTGAATTGTTTGTTGTGACATCTTTAATAGCAACAATACTGTCTCTTACATTTAGAATAGGGATTGTGCTCTAAACTAGAAGAGGCAAGTTATGGAATTTGGCAAAGATGTCATTAAAGCATGTACTTCACAGGGTAAAAAAGAAATTTGATTGTACAGACGAAAGGAATGATTGAGGAAAACTATCAAGCCATGTCTTGTTTATACCTTAGTGGTTTGGGACTTTTCAGTGAACTGATATCATTCCACTTGTGGCTAGTTAGCATCCTTCAGCAACGAGGAAATAAAAAACTGGTGTTGCAGTACTATTCACAATAGCCAAAATTTGGAAACAACTTAAGTGTCCATCAACAGATGAATGGATAAAGAAAATGTGGTACATATATACAATGGAGTATTATTCAGCCATAAAAAAGAATGAAATCCTGTCATTTCCAACAACATGGATAGGCCTGGAGGTCATTATGTTAAGTGAAATAAGCCAGGCACAGAAAAACAAACATCTCATGTTCTCACTTATTTGTGGCATCTAAAAATCAAAATAATTGAATCCATGGAGATAGAAAATAGAAGGATGGTTACCAGAGGCTGGGAAGGGTAGTAAGCGGGTGAGAGGGAGGGAAGGATGGTTAATGGATACAAAAAATACAGTTTGAAAGAATAAGATCTAGTATTTGATAGCACAACAGGGTGAGTATAGTCAATGATGATTTAATTGTATATTTTAAAATGGCTAAAAGAATATAATTGGATTGTTTCTAACACAAAGGATAAATGCTTGAGGAGACGGATACCTCATTTTGCAAGATGTGATTATTATGCATTGAATGCCTGTATCAAAACATGGTACAAAACATGTACCATGTAAATATATACACCTACTATGTATCCACAAAAACCAAAAATTAAAAAAAGTAAATTTCCAAAATAATATTCTGTAAGAAATTCTCTTAGAAGAATACTTAAAATAATCTTACCTATCTTTAGCTTGGATACTAAGTATATTTTGACTTGAAATGAGTGAATCAAAATAATTTTGTGCTAAACAATGAAATTTTCAGCAGAATACATTGATTCATAAAGTGTTATTTATAGGGTATATATCTAGAAAAAGTTAAAATGGTTTAGCCAACAGACATTTGACCCCTAAGCCTCTGACTGGATTGGAGGAAATATGTCAATAAGGGATGTACATTTGAGGCTTGGAAACAGATTGAAGACAGATCATGCCCTGATTGAAAAGCACTAGGTGGAGAGGTCAAAAAGAATAACTACACAGAGGCTGGAGTTTTGACAGCAGGTCAAAGGTAGGGCTTCAGGCTATTCATCCTGCCCATTCAGACAATGACCTCGGGTGCAAAATGCTTTTAAAGGAGCCATGACTTTCTGAAGGAAATAATGCTCTGACTACCCAAAAATAGAAGAATGGGAGATGAAGAAGAAAGAAAATGAGTGGCATCCCTTAGTTTTCTTACATAAACTCAATACATTAATCTTTCCCTTTGAGTTATTGGTGTAAAGAAGGGTTTATAAATGTTAAACCAGGCTGGTGGGCTAGGGAGAAGTTTGAGTATGCTAGCCTAGAAACCATTTTCAATAAATGTCAAATATTGTAAGAATCAAATGACTATTTTTTTGAGTTCTGGCCAGAGTTTATGTACATAATATGAAATGTCAAGACAAACATGTGAGTTTGACAGTATTCAATTCACTCTTCTTCGAGGAAACTGTAGCTCAGAAATGACATTTAATAATATCTAACGTTGGTAATTTCACCTATAGTGTGACCACAGGATCACGATTAATCTGAAATTCTTACTCTTGTGATTTACCTTTCTCCACTCTACAAAGTATTCCAGCAAGCAAGCACCATTTAAGAGAGAGTGAAAAAATCACTTGCTATGGCCAGAATGAGCAATCCTGAGAAGTTTGTCAGTTGAAAAAAAAATACCACTGGGCTGTAGCTGTGGTCTAATGAAGAATGCAGTTTCTGTCTCATTGTCATGAAAGCTACAATTTCTCTTCTCACAGGGGTGCTGGTCCCTTTGATGATCCAGGTGGCAGTCTTACTGATTTTTATGAGTAAATGAGTTGCTGCAGCTTATATGTATAACTAGTCTTAAATGCTTCCCTGAGTGAAATTGACAGTTCATTTTATTTGGTTTGCACAGTCTTCTTGTCCCTTGCACATCTTATAAGAAACGTGAGAAGAAGTTGATTACCTCCTATTTACATTAGACAGGAAATGTTTACTCTTCAGGGCTGCAGATGGTGAAGAGGTGGTAAGGTGGGTTGATATTTTCCTAGCAATCATCTTATACTTTCTTTCGGCAAAAGTACTGTGGATAAAGTGCTTTCCCACGCATATTTTTCTACCTATTTCTCAAAATATTTCTGGTAACTCCCCTTTCTTCCTATTCATCACACAAAAGCTGAACATGAAAGCAAAGTGATTAAAAGCTTAATTTTGATCCGCCTAATTTCCTTGCACCCAGAACAATCACTGAGAGACTCAGACTCAATTCACTGGGTTAGTCTTACCCAAATTGTAACATTGTGCCATCAAGCTAAAGATAATATTTTAAGACAAAAATGTGAGTATATATTATAATCCTACATATATTTTAATTTTACCTAATAGTATTTTACCCAATTAGTAATTTGATCAAGTTAATGATTTCAGGATCTCTAATCTTTGTCCTTTCACTCTATTGCCTCTCCATTAACAAGCCCTTCCTTCCCCATGGAGATTCTTTAAAATCAACTCATTCTCCTTTTCCCTAAACTAACTTTTCCAAATCTTGTTAAACCTCAATAACGTGATCTCCCACCTCTGTGCTTCCTATCAGCAAATGATCTGCTCTCTTTTAAAAAAATATAAGAGCTTTGTTGAAATATTATTCATATACCATATAATTCACACAATTAAAGTATTCAGTGATTTCCAGTGGACTCACAAATTTGTGCAAGCACCACCACCATCAATTTTAGCATATTTTTTCACCCCAAAAAGAAATCCCATGCCCATTAGCAGTCACTCATCATCTTTCCCACACCCCAAGCCATCCATTCCTGGCTTGTGGAAAAGGTCAATCTATTTTCTTTCTCTATAAGTTCACCAATTCTAAAAATGTATGTAAATAGAATCATATATTTGACCTTTTCTGTCTTTTTAACTTAGCATAATGTTTTCAAGATCCATCCATATTTAGCATGTATCTGTACTCTACCTATTTTTGTGGTAGAATAATATTCCATTGTATGATTATATTACATTTTGTTTAGACATTCATTGCCTGATAGACATTTGGATTTTTTCTTTTTCTGAGACAAGGTCTCACTCTGTCGTCCAAAACTAGAGTGCAGTGGTGCAATTTCAGCTCACCGCACCCTCGACCTCTCAGGCTTATGCAGTCCTCCCACATCAGCCTCCCGAATAGCTGGGACTACAGGCACATGCCACCACATCAGGCTAATTTTTGTATTTTTTGAGGGGGTTGGGGGCAGGTAGAGATGGGGTTTCTCCATGTTGTCCAGTCTGGCCTCAAAATCCTCGGCTCAAGAGATCCACCCGCCTGTGCCTCCCAAAGTGCTGGAACTAGAGCCATGAGCCACCACGCCAGTCCTGGAATTTTTCTACCCGTTTAGCAATTACGAATAATGTTACTATGAACATTTGTGCACAAGTTTTTGTAAGAACATATGCTTTAATTTTTGAGGCATATACACCTAGGAGTGGAATTGCTGGTGATATAACTTTGATGTTTTGCGGAACTACAGGACTGTTTTCCAGAAAAGCTACACCATTTTTATTTCCACCAGCAGTGTATGGAGGTTCTAATTTCCCTACATCCTCTCGCCCACACTTTATTATCTTTTTTGAATGTAGCCACCTTAATCCATGTGAAGTGGCATCTCATCGGGGTGTTCATTTGCATTTTACTGACAGCTACTGATGTTGAACATATTTCATGTGTTTATTGGTCATCTGAGTATCATTTTTTGGAAAAAATGTCTATTCAGATCTTTTGCCTAGGCAGATGGTCCCCAACTTAATTATAGTTTGACTTACGATTGTTTTACTTTACTATGGTGCAAAAGTGATATGCATTCAGTGCACTCCTTGACTTAAAATGGTGTGACTTACATGAAGTGTACTCACTTAACAGGGTTAAATAAAGTTGAGTGTACTTACTTAAACGGGTTATGTCAAAATACACCATCATAAGTTGAAAATATAAGTTAAAGTGCCTTTTTTACTTATAGTAACCCAAGATAATATCTGTATTTACATCTGTATGTAAATACATCTGTATTTTAAATGGGTTATTTTCTATTATTGATTTGTATAATTTCTTTGTATGTCCTACATTTGAGTTTCCTATTAGATACAGGTTTTAGAAATATTTTCTCCCACATTATGAGTTGTTTTTTCACTCTTGATGGTATACTTTGAAGCACAAACTTTTGAATTTTGATTAAGTCTAATTTATCTATTTTTCATTTTTGAACTTGTGCTTTTGATGTCATATCTAGTAAGGCTATGCCTAATCCTAAAGTACAAAGACTTACTCCTACATTTTTTTCTAAAAGTTTAATAGGTTTAGATACCACTTTATGTTTATGATATACTCTGGGTTAACTTTTCGTATATAGTGTGATGTAGGGATTCAACTTAATCCTTTTTGTGTGGCTATTCATTTGTCCCAGCACCACTTGTTGAAAAGACTATTCTATCTGCATTGCTTTGTCTTAGCTCTTGTTGATCCTATTTCATACAGCAAATTGAAGCATCAATTCTCACTATCAAATCTGCACAAGCAGGTAGAGTTCTGACCTCATTCTAACATGCTAACATGCCTCTTCCAATCTATTTTCCAGATCCCTCCTTACACCTTAAACTATCCCTTCTTTCTTCAACAAAGTCGGGTGATCATATATCATCTAAATCCACACACTCTGTGATGAGAAAGAGTCATCATGTATAAGTTGGCAGTAAAAACATATGTCAATCTAAATTTTTGGAGTAAAATAGGATACAATGCCATTTTACTGAAGCTCCAAACACTTCTCGACTGAATGCCTCTTAGCAGTATTCAAATATACTTTTTCCAGTATCTTCCATCTTAAAATGTTCCAAAGCTAAAATTACCTCCTTCAGTGTCACTCTTATCAAAACTCCTTTTCCTCACACAGCTACATTTCTTTAAAAAGCTGTCTATATTTGTTTTCTTCATGTCTTCATCTGTAATTTATGCTTAAATATGTCTTCAATCTGCATCCTTCCACAAAAATGTGTCTGGCAAATTCTCCAAAAACCTTCATGTCACTAAACCTAAGAAGCATTTTTTCAGCGTTCATTTGCATGAACCCTCAGCAGCATTCAAAATTGGTTCATCTGTCTTGATATGATCAAAGCCCCTCAGGGCATGCACCTAGATAGGTTCTCATCATCCAGTCTGTTCTGCATAGCTCACTACAATGGTTTATATTACCAGTCCTCTGCTATTACTTCTTACTTTTTACCTCCAGTTGGGACCTTCTTCTCAGCATCAGACTCTTATCTAATTGAAGACTCACTCAACATCTTGGCCTAGATATCCCGCACAGACACTTCAAGCTCACTATTTCACAATGCTACTCATAATATTACCTGCAAAACCCTGATCCTCTGCCAGTGTTGTTTCTCAGTCAAGAGTGAATTCATGGATCCAGTCATAGAAGCTAGAATCATTCCTAAACTCCTTCACTTCTCATAACCAATTTTGGACTATATACAAGCAATTTTATTTTCTAAACATATCTCACACCTATCTACTTTTTCCTGGCTTGACCACTGCTCCTTTATTTTAGCCTCCATTGGACCACATTAATTATTTTCTAACTCATCTTTCAGATGCATTCAGGGCTTCCTCCAATTCACTCCACTCGCTGGAGTGTTACACTAAAAATCCTTTAAGAATAATGCTTCTGTTTAAAATCAATTAATCAAAGTTGCCAGAAAGATGAAACATACTAAGTCATGAACATGTTGTCAGAGAGCATAGTCTCACTCCTGCCCAGCTCTCCAGCTTTCTGTTTCTCCCATCTTCCCCTTGCTCCACATTCCAGCTTCTCTTTCATTTCCTGCAGTTATTTGAACAGGTGTACTCTTCTCCTCCCAGCCTTAGGGCTTGTTTAAATATTTCTTTTTCTGATACATCCTAGCCCCGTTTAGAGAGAAACCTCTTGCTATGGTCCAAATGTCTATATCCCCGAAAATCCATATGTTGAAACCTAAACCCCAATGTGACAAAGATTAGGTGGGGCCTTGGGAGGTGCCAAGGTCAAAAGGGCAGAGCTTTTATGAATGGGATTAAGAGGTCCCACACCCATTCCACCAAGGTTCACCCAACTAGAAGGCAGCTATGAACCAGAAAGCGGGCCCTCACTAGGCAATCTACCACTGCCTTCATCTTGGACTTCCCAGCCTCCAGAATTGTAAGAAATAAATTTTTGTGGTTTATAAGTCGCTCAGTCTAAGGTAGCTTGTTATAACAACCCAAACCAACTCAGATGCCCATACTCATCTTTGATTTATTAGCCTAAAACTTATACCCTCAAGCATCTGTCTCTGACTAGATCAATTCCCTGTTATATACTCTCAAAGTACTCTGTACTTCCCCTTCATAAAAGTTTGATTTTTTTTTTTTTTTTTTTTTTTCTATCACCCAGGCTGGAGTGCAGTGACACAATCTTGGCTCATTGCAACCTCCACCTCTCGGATTCAAGTGATTCTCCTGTCTCAGCCTCCTGAGTAGCTGGAATTACAGGCATGCACCACCACGTCCAGCTAATTTTTGTATTTTTAGTAGAGATGGGTTTTCACCATGTTGGCCAGGTTGGTCTTGAACTCCACCTTGGCCTCCCAATGTGCTGGGATTACAGGTGTGAGCCCCTTTGCCCAGCCTGAAGAATTTAACTACATAATTATGAAATAAGGAGTTTACTATCTGTCTCTGCAATAAAATGTAAGCTTAATGAGGAAAGTGACCATGACAATCTCTACTACTGCTTTCTCTGACTAGCAAAGCATCTGACCTAATAAAAAGCTGCTATAAAGACATGCACACGTATGTTTATTGCAGCACTATTCACAATAGCAAAGACTTGAAATCAACCCAAATGTCCATCAATGACAGACTGGATTAAGAAAATGTGGCACATATACACCATGGAATACTATGCAGCCATAAAAAAAGATGAGTTCATGTCCTTTGCAGGGACATAGATGCAGCTGGAAAGCATCATTCTCAGCAAACTATCGCAAGAACAGAAAACCAAACACCGCATGTTCTCACTCATAGGTGGGAATTGAACAACAAGAACACTTGGACACAGGAAGGGGAACATCACACACCAGGGCCTGTTGTGGGGTGGGGAGAGCGGGGAGGAATAGCATTAGGAGATATACCTAATGTAAATGACGAGTTAATGAGTGCAGCACACCAACATGGCACATGTATACATACATAACAAACCTGCACGTTGTGTACATGTACCCTAGAATTTAAAGTATAATAAAAATATTTTTTAAAAAAGCACTCAAGAAATATTTTTGATTTAATGAATGAGTAACCCTCCAATTCACTTCACTAATCATTTAACTTATAACTCCTAGTTATAGAATAAAATAGAAAAAATTAGAGACAGAGTTAGAAAAATGGGACCATGAAAAATCAAAAACGGAAAATTTTGGTAGATGTCATTCTTAGAACACACATAATAACAAACATATTTAATGTTTCTTAAAAATGAGGAGCCTAAGTGCTCATCCTATTATTTAATCTCTCAAATAAGCCTCATCTCAGCTCCCTTTCTCATCCTGCTTTTGCAAAGGTAAACCTTCATGGTCCTTCGTATGTGTACCTCATACCCTTTACCTCAACCCAGCCTTTTTATCTGAGTTCTTTATTTTTATCTGAGCTCACAGCTCACTTTTATCTGTGGTTATCAAAGCTGCGGTCCTTGACAAAATCAATTCTGTTTTCCCTATCCTTGATCCTCATTTTGGTTAAACTTACAACCTCTTATCTGTCCCACTATTCCTTCACCCATTCCACCAATTAATTCTAAAATTTGATTTACAAAAATAGTAAATAACTGATATCCCTGAGTAAGTCAACATAAAATAGCTTAGATGGAGTTTGATTTTTATCAAGTGTGCACATTGTTCTTACAGTAAATGTAGTCTAAATCATTAAGTAGGGAACATGCCCATTTATAGTTCCCTACTTAATGCCTGGCCAATAAAATAATCTTGATTTATTCACTTCATTCTGGATTTAGATGGTATTTCACACTGTTTCAACCCAAATTGCTGATAACACTTAAATTTCAGTGTTGCTTGATTGCTTAGCAGCGTTAAGGAGCTGTAAAGCCAACAACACTCAGCAAAATGCATGGCTTAGAGTTAACTCTAGGGTAGAAGGAATAGCACTGTATTTAGAGTCACGAGATTGAAATTTAATCAAGGTTCAACCACCAGGTTTGCTCTGATCTTGGGCAAGTCACTCAAACTTCCTGCATATTTGTCTATAAAATGGAAATAGAAAAACCTATTTCAGTGGGTTGCTTTGAGAACTTATTGTAGCCAAAGGATTTGGCACATAGGAATTCTATTATTGTTAGTTTAATGCAAATCATATTTTAAATTCTGCATTTATCTGACAGTAATATGTCTATTAATGAAGATACTTAGGAGATTTGACAGGCTATCTTTATATTTCTTACCAGCAACCACCCTAATGTTTACATTTTAATTTGAAAAAGCTTTTAGCAAAAGAATGTATTAATGAACTGAGATCTAAATATTAATGTATCTATCTGTATAAACATTTATTGATATTTCGGTAGAGAGGTAAAGTATTACACTAAGTTATTTAACTCAGGGGTTGGCAAACTTGTTTTGTAAAGGGCTAGATAGTAAATAATTTAGGCTTTATGGAACATATGGTCTGTCTCTGTCTCAACTACTCAACTCTTGTTGCAGTGCAAAATCAATTATAAACAATGCTTAAACCAATGGTCATGACTATGTTTCAACGAAAATTTATGGAGACAGAAATTTTAATTTCATATAATGATCACATGTCACACAATCTTGTGAAGTTTTCCAATGGTTTAAGAATGTTAGAAAAATAAATCTTAGCTCACATGCCATACAACCAGTGGCAAGCTTGACTGGGTACATAGGTAACAGTTTCTTACTGAACACATGATATCATTTACTGAATTGTTATGGTTTATTTGTATTGATCCTCCATACTTCCTAAAACATAAGATCCTTAGGCATAGGGTTGCCTGTTTTACTCACTGATACATTCTGAATTTCTTGAACAGTGACTAGTGTGAGGTGGACCTGCATCAGGTAGACAGTAAACATCTGTGAAAGAATGAATGAATTCAATGTTCTTTTCCCCTGCAAACTTTTTAAAATAGGAATTTCTAGCACTACAAGCATTTTTAAGTGTTTTTTTTTTTAACATAGTCTCACAGATACAGAGGATCAAATATGTCAAAAGGTAAATTTTGACTTAATGATTATTACTCCAAACTAGTGTGATAATTTAAATCATGGTAGGAAAAGAACCATATGTCAAAGGTTAATAATCTATTTATGTGTGGGGGTAGAGAGTGTGCAATCATGGATAGCTACATAGAGATAGATATTTAGGTTGGTGCAAAAGTAATTGTGATCTTGCCATTACTTTTAATACTTTTAATGACTAAAACCGCAATTACTTTTGCACCAACCTAATACAAAGATAACAGTAGATGGATATAAATGTGCATAACCATTTCATACACATATAAACTATTTTGATATCTACATTTGACACAGATAATTTATATATGGATTTATATACATCATTATGCACATATAAGTCAGTTCTTTGAGTATGATGCTTGTTTAATTAGTGCAGCTAACTTGTAATGACACCAATTAATCATGAACTGAAAAATTATTAACCTTAGAAAAACTAACACTTTTAAAATTACTGAGATTAAATGGTTTTATTTTAAAACACACACTTTGCAACATGATTATCTTAGGACAATGTCAAATGTCCTGTTGAATCTGTGTTTTCCCTCAATAAACGTAAGGTCCAAGTCATTTACCACAAACCAACATTCCCATTGGTGGCAGAAAGGAAAAGATAAATGTTTCCTCACAATATTTACGTGGAATAATTCCCAGAAAAATATAATAAAGTACATTTGTGGAGTTAATCTTTAACAAGTAATATCATCTGCAAATGTTTTTGAATGGATGTTTTCTATTCTAGACCAATTGGTCATGTATAATGTCAGAGAAAATTTAGCATAATATACCTATCTCAAGTAATAATTCTTTTTTTTTTTTCTTTTTGAGATGGAGTCTCACTATGTCACCCAGGCTGGAGTGCAGTGGAGTAATCTCGGCTCACCGCAACCTCCGCATCCCAGGCTCAAGTGGTTCTCTTGCCTCAGCCTCCCGAGTAGCCGGGGCTACAGGCAGACACCACACCACCATGCCCAGCAACGATTTGTTTGTTTGTTTGTTTGTTTTTCTGAGAGACAGGGTTTCACCGTATTGGCCACACTGGCCTCAAACTCCTGACTTCAAGTGATCCACCTGCCTCGGCCTCGCAAAGTGCTGAGATTACAGGCATAGGCCACTGCACCTGGCCTCAAGTAATCTTTTGTTAAGAAAAGATATAATACATTCTCCTGTCAGAATTGTAGCTTTTCTTTAATGAATTCAGTACTAGAAAAAATAAGTAGTTCTTAAAGTTATTATACAATGGAGTCACTACTGTGAGATTTATTTAAAGAATATTAGCAAAAATCATAATTTAAATGTTGCAAATCTACTCTTAGAGTTGCATGCTTGAGGAGAACAATTTAATCCACTTTTTAACTCAAGTTAATTAAAATGTGTTTTATATTATATGCTACAAAAGTCTTACGAACATTTTGGCACTCCTTTTGCATCACAACAGTTCTCAATCATCGTCTTTTTTGTGTTTCTGTTATCTTTTTTGTGTTTTTAAGCTAGAGAGCTTAAAAATTCAGTACTCGTTTTTCCTTTGAACTGGAAAAAGGCATTAAGATGAATGGGTTAAATAAAGACAGTTCCATGCAATGCTTTGAACATATTTAAATGAAACATCTAGTTCCCTTTCTGGTATCCCCAAATGAGTGAACAGGATAAAAATACCTGAGTCACGCCAGGCGTGCCTAGTAAATGGCACCTGTAAGTTAGACAACAGATTGAAGTAATGCATGCAGATTAATTATTCCAAGGTTTACATTTTGAATCATAGAATCAAAGAGTATCAATTTTCATCTGTTCCCTTGGATACTGCATTCCCTTTCATGGAGCCACTGTTATTGTCCAGCCCGAAAATGAGTATGTCCAGGTCAACTATACAGTACAGAAACTCTCTACATTGCTTCTCTGTACCTTTTAGTCACTGGTGCTTATTTTGGCCTGAGCATTATACCGCAACATTCTGTAAAAACATCAGTTATTAAAGAAAAAGTGTGTTCAAGTAATACGTGGATAATCATTGCAATATATCAAATAGTATGAAATATATCAAGCTAACTGGGAAAGCCCCTCTCTTCATGCATGCGCAGGCACGTGGGCTCATACACACACATACACACCTTATTTTTACATAAAAAGGAGTGTACTTTGTGTATTTTTTTTATCTTGTCCTTCTCCTTAAAGTCATGTCTTGACAGTTGCTCTGTGGCAGTATTTAAAGCTCTGTGGCATTTATTTTAAAGGCTGTACCATAAATGTATCATAATTTATTACGTCTTTACTGATGGGAAATTAGGTTGTTTTCCATTTCATAGTGTAGACAGTATAGGATATACAATTCTGCAGTGAACATCTTGTGCATACACCCTGGTCATAATGTGTGACTGTTGCTCTAGGGTAGATTCTTGGAAACAAAATCCTGGGTCAAAGGGTATGCACATGCGAAATCTGAATATAGTGCTAAATTTTCCTTCACAAGTGCTTTACTTATACAGCTTCTGCTTGTTTCTATTTTACGCATTATCATTCACAACAGATATTATTAATCTTTTGGTGATGGTCAACTATATGGATTAAAATGATACATTAGTGCATACTGAAGTCATTTAAATATTAGTACGGCATGGCACCTTTTAAGTGTTGGAAATTTCTATAATTCTTGCTCACTGAACTACCAATACTTAATCTTCATTCATTTTTTTCACTGAGTTTCTGTCATGGTTACCTTGGTTGTGATTCTATGTCTACTACATTTATTAAAAATATTTTAATTGTTCTTTGTATTTTTATAAGTATATTTTAGCATTGAAGGATATTTAATTTTTGTTTAATCAAATCTGTCAATATTGTCTTCTGGTGTTTCTTACCTAGAAAGATCTTCCCTATCAAATATTAAAAAATTATTTTCCACTAATATTTCTTACTTTTTAAATATATTTGTTTAATTTTAGCTCTTGACTTAATCTGAAATGCACATATGATTCTATACTGTGTGAATGTGTGCAGTATAAGGAAAGGGTTTAAGTTTATCAAAATTATTTATTAACATTTCAATTAATTTATAAAGAGCATTCAAAACATCATTTATTGAGCAAATCTTTGACAGTAAATTTCCAGTTTTATCACAAACTATGTATCTGATGAAGACTGTTTGGTAATCTAATGTGTACTTTATAGATCCATTATTTTCATTCATGTATATGGCACACTGTTTCTTTTATTATAGGTTGATGTACTTTGGGGTGATTTTATAAGAGAATACCACCATCATTGTACTGGTTTTTCAAAACCACCTTGATTATTCGAAATATGCAATCAGTTCATATTTCATTAAAAAATCTTTGGCTGTTGATTGGTATCACATTGAACATATAGAAAAATACGTGTGTGTATATGTGTGTGTGTGTATATATACACACATAGTATATATACATGTATATATATACTGGATAGCAGGAGCTAAAACACTTTATCAGATGCCAATCACTTGCTCACTAGGCCTAAGATGCTATCCTGTCATTGCACAAATATAAATTGAATACAGAGAGTTAGTTATAGATGACTTAAATATATAAAACATAATGCTATATATAATATATAAATATATAAAACATAATGCTAATAAACTTCTTGTGGAAAGGATAATTGAGTGAGTTAAGTCCCATTGTCTTCTACATATTATATTGTCTCAATGTAACAAGCTACAGGGGAACACAAATTAGGATAAAAAGTTGACTGAGCATGAAAGAAGAAGAAAGGAAGTCTGTTACTTAAATATTACTCAAATATTTAATGGCATAATGGATCCAGCTACTCAGTGGAAATTCTCAAACTACTTGGCTTCGACAGACAAAGTCCCTGCGCCAATTTACCCTCTCCTATGACCGTTCTTGGAGGCCTGTTAACAATATTTAACATTTTTCACTCTTGTATTTCTAAATGAGTAGACACAAATTTTCTTACAGATATTCTGCAACCGTTAACAATGTGATTGGCTATGAGTAACTGTAATCCTGATGAACAGCAGCATCAATGGCTCTATAGTGAATGCAGCTAAGAGGAACACAGCTAGGAATAGGCACAGCACCACCCAGCCCACAGTAGCTGCCATATAGGTTCATGGTTCATCAGGTAATAGCAAATCTCACCAGTCTGGAGGTCACCTCCTGGCTAAGATAACTGGGAATATCAACTCTATAGTGTTAGATGTGATTATTTATATAACTTCAGTAGATATCTAATCTACATTATTACCAGGTTCTTGAGAAGGATTTCATTAGTTTTCTCATGGCATAGATATGTACTTCTATTTTTTCTTTCAAATTTGACTTCTTCAATTAATTAAAAAATAAATATCGTATCTCTCATGGTATTATTTTGTGTTTTGTGCATTCGTGTATTTTTCAAATATTTTAATACATGATATGATGTCCGGATACATAGTTAGCTACTCTCTTCTGTTTGAACTTAAAACAAGCTAGTGGACATCAAAAACATGGAGTCCTTAACTAGACACAGTATCCCTAGTTAGCTAGTGTATTATTCTGTTTTCACACTGCTATAAAGCGCTCCCTAAGACTAGGTAATTTATTAAGAAAAGAGTTTTAACTGACTCATAGTTCCGCACGACTAGAGAGGTCTCAGGAAAACTACAATCATGGCAGAAGACAAAGGAGAAACAAGCACCTTCTTCACAAGGTGGCGGGAGAGAGAGAATGAGGGTGGAACTGCCACACACTTTTAAACTATCAGATCTCATGAGAACTTACTATCCTGTGAACAGTGTGGGGGAAACCAGCCCCATGATCAAATCACCTCCTATCAGGTTGCTCCCTTAACACATGGAGGTTAAAATTTGAGGTGGATCTGGGTGGGGACACAGAGCCAAACCGTATCGGCCAGAAGCTAGCTTGGTGTTGCTTAGCCGGCACGGGTTCCTACCCTTTACTTTGTCCACTGTATGCCCAGCCTCTTCTCCTTTCTTTGACATGGTATGAAGAGATCCCTGAGGCAGAACTTGGCTGGTACGTTCTTGTTCCTCCTAAACAATCCCATTACCCGGTCACAGGTGAGTACACAGGTGAACACCTGACTCAGGACACTTACCTTAGAGAAATTAAGTTCATGAATCCAAACTTATCCAAATAGATTATTTTCAGAAATGTGGAATTGAAAACGAAAATGTGAGAGACAATGTGGTTAACATCAATGGCAGAAATGAAAGATCTTATAAAACTAGGCCTAGACAGAGTCACATTGATATGGTTTGACTCTGTGTCCCCACTCAAATCTCCTCTCAAATTGTAATCCCCACATGTGCAGGGAGGAGACTGGATCATGGGGGTGCTTTCCCCTTGGCTGGTTCTTTTGATAACGAGTGACTTTTCACAAGATCTGGCTGTTTAGTAAGTGTCTGGCACCTCCCCCACTCTCCTGCCACCACGTAAGATATGCCCTGTTCCTCCTTTGCCATCCATCATGATTCTAAGTTTCCTGAGGCCTCTCTGGCCATGCAGAACTGTGAGTCAATTAAACTTCTTTGGTTTATAAATTACTCAGTCTCAGAGAGTATCCTTATAGCAGTGTGACAACAAACTAAGACACACATGTAATTCAAAGCTGTAGGTATGAAGAAACCAAAGAAGGGAATAGAGTGGTTCTGCAGAGAAAAGCTGGAGAAGGAAAGAGACCTGAAGAAAGAGGAGCTATCTGCCTCTGAGAGCTGTGAGGTAAACATGGAACCTTGACTCTTGCCTTTTCATTTGACCATGGACTAAAAATATTTTGTGGCTTGGATGAAATGAAAATGTTTTGGGTTTTATCCATGGAAAGACATAAGCTTCACCTTTGTCCCATCAATAAAGTCCCTTCTTATTTGAACTGCCTTGACAGGACTTTTCTTCTTCATAATTGCATTATGAATGTGTAATTCAGGCATTATGAAAGTAGAGAGAGGTGGCCACTGATTTTGTTTTGGGATATCATAGAATATTTCCTTGAAAAGTTAGCATTTGTGCTGGTTCTTGAAGAGTAACACAAATTGATAAAGCCACGGAGGGAATAATTCCATGCAGGGAGAAATAATGAAAGACTCTGGAATAGCCAGCGATTGGTAAAGAAAGAGCTGATCACATTAGTTTCCTTAGATAGCCAAATCCAGTTAAATTCCTGCTAGCATTGGACAATGAGCATGTGGTTTTGTTCAAAGACTAGAAAAAATAAGGGGACAAGGCCTATGAATGTCTAGATAAAAGCCCTCCAGCTACAGCGAATAGTATGAAATTCTGCCCTGAGGCAGAACTTGGCTGCTATTAGAGAACTACCAGAAATTGAGTGAACAAGGGGAAGCATGGTTGGAAATGAGATCAGATAGAGCTTGATAGCCAGGGCATCTCAGTTCTGTAATCCAACTTAAGAACCTGGGCTTTATGACGATAAACTCGAGAAACCATGGAAGATTTTTGTGCAGAGAAATGATAGGATATGAATTTTGACAGAATAATTTTAAAATGCTCTTCAATAAATCATAAAATTATAATGACTGCTTTAAATTTACCAAAGACAGCTCCAAGTGTGTAAAAATCACGCAATCTTAATATCTTGCTTAGTTGACACACAAGCTGCTGAATAATGAGATCAGTGGATATACTGGATATCCTTCAAGGAATCCACATCCCTTTCTCTATATGAAAATTTTAGTATTAATTTACTAGCAAATAATATGACATTATATTCTGTAGCAAAGACCTAAAGCAAAGAAAACATACATTTTTTTCAGGTTAAGTAAAATCTAACATAAGTGAATCAAAGCATAAAAGATAGACTGTCAGCCACAAAAAATGCACAAAATAATGCCTAAGTCTTATTGTTAAATAAAAATATGAGCAAATTCATATATTTTGATAATCAAGCTACAGAGGTAAAGGATTATACAGATATTCTATTTTAAAAGGGCAGGAGGATCTCTGAAGGCCAGGAGTTCAAGGTGACAGTATGCTACATTTGCATCACTGCATTCTAGCCTAGGTGACAGAGTAAGACTCTGTTTCTAAAAATAAAAATATTTAATTTTCTGTTCAGTTCTTAGTTCACAGGTTTGTGTTTTAGTGTTATGTGGTATAATAGCTATTAAATATTTAAATTAGGACACTAATTGCCAACATGTATGGTCACTACACAGAAAGAGCAGACATTCTTTCAGAAATCAGTTAGACATGCAGATTGGCTGAAATTTTACTCTTCTAAGTATGATTGCAAGCAAAATTCCCCCACTAAATAGCAATGAATTTATTTTTAGGGTTGGTCATGTAGTTTAGTAATAGCATCTTCATAAAAAGTTTTCAAATTATTTTTTAGCAATTAGAATAATTAAGGTTTAACATGTTTTTGTGAAAAATCATACACAGAACAGAATCAAAAACTGAAAGACCTTCTTGTTTATCCAGCCAAGTTTATTTAATTTTATACAGCAGGGAATGAAAGCCTGTAGAATCAAATGAATTGTGCAACTTCACAACGCATTGCATAGAAAGGAATTTTTGCATTTTCTAAATGGAACAGAGGGGTTCAAGTAAGCATATTTATAATTCCCTCTCTATGTCAGAATTCTGGGGGAGAATTTAAATAAGGGCATTTATAATAAGAAAACTCGGAGCAGATCCTTTAACTTGGTGGTAGTATTTAGTCGTTCATCTGGTTTTCAATATAAGCAATCATGTTAGTATTCAAGACAATAATTAAATTCAATTAATTATGAGCCATATCAAGTGCTTTGCTAAGATCAATGAACATTACATTTGGGCTTTCTCTTTATAGACCAATCTTTTACTTGCCTAAAATAAATTAAAATTATTTTCCTAAAGTTCTATTACTTTCCAAAGTTATTATCTTTATCTTGCTCATTCATAGTTTTCTCTTTAAATTCATTACATTACAAAATCAGACTAATCAAATAATCATTACTCACATTTTTTATGTCTTAATATTTTATATCAGATTTCTCTCTACTTTTCCTCAGGTCTTTAAAAGAATTTTGTTTAAGAATAATTTGCATTTTCCAAATGCAGAGCAATGCTATGCACCAATTTGTATAGCTACATATAAGAATGAGACATTATTTATTCAATTTTGTTGATGAATAATAGACAAAAAGCGTTATTGTGATACATGTCTCAAAAGGTTGTATCAAGAGGATAAACTCAGCAATTCTTATTACACACTTGGGCTTAGTACCTAAAAAAGAAATAAATAATGACTATATTTGAAATAATAACCTCTTCAATGAAGGAGTTGACTTCATATCTCAAACACAAAATCACATTAGAAAAATATAGAGAATATCTTGTCGAGGCTACCGATGGGCCATTTTATCAGTTAATGGTTAAAAACAACTTGGCTGGCTTTTCCTTTAAAGAAAGGAATGAAGCCATTCAAAGAAGTCATTAACAGTAATTTTACAATAATTCTTCCTCTTTCACACATAATTTGGATTATGCATCTTTGTTAATAAATTTTTACTCTTGTATATCAGCCTAGACAGATGAAAGAAATGTTGATGAATTCAATTTTCTATGTCTCCCTGTTTCAATGTGAGTCAAAGAGCTGATTTAGCATCACACTCACAGAAAAATAGCTTAATTCAATTGCTATTGGATATTTGCCCGTAAACTAAAATTTTACCTTATAGAGAATTTCAAAAGCACAATTTTTAGCTTCAAATTTATTATACAAACCTTAACTAGAAAATGGGTAGTAGAAGAAGTTACTACTAATTAGATTTTTTTAAAAAATCTTCAAAGAGATGAATAACGGCCAGTAAATGCTTCTCAGTGTCCAATAATTGAGAAGCTATCTATATTAAAATTTTATTCTTCAAGAATACTTATCAGGAGACAGGAGGGTGAACTCTCTCCAATATGTGACTGGATTTTATATTCACCTGACTACTTATCATATTGAGTACTCTGAAATTTATGTGGCTTTATGTAATGAGAATTATTGAGATACTTGTCTCTGAGATAAGAAAACACACAATTGACTGGGAAAACTATTACTTTACTTGCTTACATACTTTTGAGTAAACATGATATGAGTTAACTCATATACTTTGATGCTGTGAGGGGGCCCTATGTGTTAGATTTCCCATCCAACCGACCTATCCTAATGACCTCCACATAGTGGAGCAGAGCGGCTCATATTAAATACAGAAAAATCTCTCATGAACGGAGACTCACTGTCTGTTTTCCCAGTTGTAAAATGATCTCCAAGTTGATATAGCTCCACATATATTTTTGTAGTGGGAGAAAATTTCTCATTGCTTTAATAAATACAGAAAGGATTAAAATAGGAAATGTAGGAGGAATTAATGGGTTAGCACAGACATTGTTTTGAAATGGATTAGGTCATGGGATCCAAAATTGGAGTTTCACAGAAAATAGCAATGAACGCAAAATTTAACTGTACATGCATCTCTCCTGGTGGTTGCCTTGATTATAATGACCTTCTTCATCTTAATTATATACAATAAAAAAGACCCATTTATGTGAAATAAAATCAAATTTATGGTAGAATAATTCACAGTCAAGTTAGTTCCCATTCGGGGAAAGTAAAGTGGATTTGCATGCCATCAGTGCAGAACACAAAGGGTGAACAGTAGGTTAAATAGAAATAATGAACTTAGATACGCAAATATTTCCTAGGTAAAGAGACCTGGGATATACTTTCGTCATAATCTATATAAATCTGTCTCTTCTCTATCAATCTATTTTGTGTGTATACACTTAATTCCATCTGCTCTCTCTGATACTTGGAAGGATACAACAGAAGAATAAGGGAAGGTAGGTCAAATCTAAAACACCAGAAATCTTCAGCCACCTTCTTCTTAACTATTTGTGCCTAACTTTCCAATAAACATGTGATCACAGAGGACATGTAAATGTAGACTTTTTTTCCCCAGTGGTTGAATAGACTCTATAAATACTCAAAAAAGAGATGAGAGTCTAGGGATTTTAAACACTAGTTTCATATTACTTCTTTCATATCCCTAGTCAGTTATCATAAATAAGAAATAATGTAGAATATTAGGAGCTTTAAATATGTGCACAAGGACAAGACAGCCTTGAAAAGAATTCACTCTTTTTTATTTAAATTTCACTTATCTGACTTTGCAGACTCAATGTTCGTGTTAAGGAAGAATGTGAAAATTTTGAATATAAGAATTTTGAATATTAAAATAGGTTCTGTCTTTACCCTTAAAGGTACAGCAAGTCCCCTAATAAGGACATTTCATTCAATATTATTCAGTTATCACGATGATGACAAAAAAAATTGTTGATTCCCAGTTGGGGCCACTGCCTGTGTTGTTTGCACTTCTCCCCACGTCTGCATGGGTTTTCTACATGTACTCTGGTTTCCTCCCACATTCCAAAGATGTGCACTTTAAGTTAAGTGGTGTGTCTGCATTGTCCCAGTTGTAGCGAGTGGGAGGAGCATGTGAGTGTGTCCTTGATGGATGGCGTCCTCTCCGGGGCTGGTTTTTGCCTTGTGTCCTGAGCTGCTGGGAGACCCATGCCCCTGAACTGGATGGAATTAGCGGGTAAATAATTATCTTGTTTTTATTATTCTTTCTTAAATGCATGTATAGCTCACATTCATTTCAATGTTTAAATTTAGAAGTGTTTTTGTCTTTATTTAGAAGTGTAGTGATATTTTTTAACCAGAAATACACCATAGGAATTTAACTTGCCTATGGCAAAATCAGTTTCCTTATACATTGTTTTCCTTAAACTCCCAGTTTCCAAGAACCTATTGACAATATTAGTGAGGACTGTCTATACATTTATAGTATATTATCTTCAATGTACTTTTAAAGTGCCACCTTAATAAAGAATTTAAGATGATCATACTTAGGGGTAATATATTTATCCCTATTAAACAACTTCTTTTGAGTTATCCTGGGGAAATGTTGGTTTAGTAGAAAAAACACTGGACTCTGTCAAAGACTGGCTTCAATTCCCAGTTCCAGTATGCCAAGACCCCAGGAAAGACACTCAGTTTAGGCCTCAGTTTCTTTCTATAAATTAGGAATAAGAATGTAATCCATTTCCCAGTTGCTGTGAATGATTGTTTATTAACCAAATATTTGTTCAAGGTCTTAATTTGTATTGGAATTTAAAAATTAATAACTTTTTATTTTATAAATACAAGGAATATTATGCACTCACTTTGTGCAAG
This sequence comes from Colobus angolensis palliatus, assembly GCF_000951035.1. NCBI lineage: Eukaryota > Metazoa > Chordata > Mammalia > Primates > Cercopithecidae > Colobus > Colobus angolensis. The sequence goes on along the minus strand of NW_012114252.1, from coordinate 2,852,789 downwards.
GCATTCTGCTGGATACAGAGTTCAATTATCTTGCCTTTGTCCAATTTTGTTTATGAAAATGAGCTCTGGATCATTGGGCAGATGGTCCTAAGATTTTCTTCCTTCAATTGTTTTTCAACAACTTTTTATTGAGCACTTCTGTGCTTGGCACTGTTTCTAGTTTCTGGGGACACAGGGGTCAACATGACTAACAATGTCCATGCTCTTGGCAACACATTTATCTTCAACTGTTTGAAATTAACAGTAAAACAATCACAAAACACGAGTGTACATCAAAAGGCAAAAAATAAGATAACTAAAAAAGGAGGATAAGGGGGGAAAGATTAGCTACTCTGAAAACATATTTTCTGTTTAACTTCCTTTTTAGTAATTTCTTATAATTGGAATCATTCACATTTCAAATATAAAGAAATTTATAGAACATTATGAATACTGGACAAGTTAATAATACAGTTAAATGAATAAACATCTATTTGGAAAACTCATATGTAATACAATACTGCTAACTAATTTATTTTTGACAAACAGAATTTCAAATACCTTTTATTTCTGAGAGAAAATGAAATATTTTTTCCAATACAGAAAGTTGCTAATCTATGTATTTGTGTTTGTTTCTTTTGAAGAAATTATTAGCTCTATGAACAGTCCCTTTATCATTAAGCAAAATAATGTAAAATCAGCAATAAGGAGAACGTTTATGATATCTCTATTAGCATTTGTATTACACATTTGCAGTTTGATAGGAATCTGCGTATTCTCTTTTGCTCACTTATAAAGAAGAAATGAATAAATATCATGTAATCCTATAACAATGGCTTTAGAATGCCTTAACACAGCGGTCCCCAACCTTTTTGGCACAAGGGACCAGTTTCATAGAAGACAATTTTTCCACAGACTGTGTTGGGGGATGGTTTGGGATAAAACTGTTCCACCTCAGATCATCAGGCATTAGATTCTCATCAGGAGCACACAACCTCGATCCCTCACATGTGCAGTTTACAATAGGGTTTGTGTTCCCATAAGAATCTAATGCCACTGCTGATCTGACAGGAGACGGAGCTCAGGTGATAATGCTGCCTAGCTGTTTACCTCCTGCGGTGTGGACCAGTTCCAGTTGACGGCCATGGTTTGGGGATCCCTGGTATAACATGCTAATGAGTTCCAAGTTGCTTTTATAGTACTTAATGTATAGTTTGAAAAAATACATATGTTTTAAATTGCTTTAATGTAGCTTATGTAGCCATTAAATCCTTCAACATCCACCATTAATATCTCAGCAGTCCAATACTATTTTTTTGGCATCTTGTCTTAAACTTTGCAAACTTGATAAAGCATAGAAATGTATTAGGCAAAGCTGAATTTGAGAATATAGTATAGCACTTCTACATTGAAATAAAAAATTTGAGTTGTAGCTACAATTGTCTATTGATTTGAAAATAATGAGTTAAAATTTAATGTACTTAACATTCTCAGGTAATCATTCGAAAGATCTGAGAAGGCATGAGTAAATTCTTCTGCAGAGAAAAACAAGCAGAGCTATGCTGCTGCAAAGAGGAATAAATCTCCAAACTTGCGTTGAGTTGGGGAAAAGCATGAAGAGAGCTTCTATTCCCCCTATGAGTCATCTATGGCACAAATAAGATATTCCAAATGAGCACAATTAACTCAAGGATAGCTCTTAACTGACTTCAAAATTCTTACAGATTTGTCAAGAGCTTCTAACCGACTTTTAGAAGCCTTTTGGCTTCCACTTTGACTCAACAACAAACAAGCCACAAGCCTAACCAAATGGAAAATACAAAGACAAGCAAACACGCACAAAAACATTACGCTTCAATATTCTTGGATATTATACTGACAATCCTAAGGCGCAAAAGGGGTCAAGATCATAAAGAAAACAAATATGTTTACCCAAAACATGTATTACCATTATGTTATAAAATACTGATGTGGCTCAAAAGTATCTCAGAAACCTGTAGACTAGGAATATGAAGAATGCTTGGACTCACATGTTGATTGCTTTGTGGAAAAAAAAAAGAGGTTCTATGTCTCTGCTTATTTACAAGTTTGTTATTATTGTTAGAAAACAATAAAATTCAAGTGTATACATGCTATTTTGTGATTTTGTTTGCCCAAACTCACTGCTATTAATAAATGATGGTTGATCTCAATATTAAGGAGGTAGGATCCAAATAAAATATTATCTAATACCAGTTAATTTAAATTCTGGCTACAATCATAGCTAGTCAAACAATTATGCTTTCCAATTTCACTCCTACTCAACAAAGTAGAAGGGGGGTATAATTCCTTTTTCCGTGAACAAGGAATTAACTAGTTCAATTGCTTTCAAAAGGCTCCTTCTGATGGCTTAGTAAAAGCAATTAAATATTATTAAGAACTCTTTTTCTTTTAGCAAACAGAGCGTTCAAATTATTCTTCCCACAAACCTAGGAAGCCTACCATTGCAAACTAAGCAAGATGTCATTTTAAGCCTTTTACCTCTTGACAAAGGAGGAGTATGCAACCAGAGCATTGGAGCAAACACTCTGTGTTCTTTTATACATGGCAATGTAATGTATTTTTAGTGTAGAGACTCTCCTTCTCAATTAATGCTCAGGTAATTAAAGACAAAATGTTGGTATCTCCAGTAAAAGTCACCATAATTACATCAACTTTCAATTCTTTTGAATTTCTGTAAGAATTTCATAATGAAATAACTTCCAGAAAGCTTGCTGTATATTTCTACTCTTTTAGACTTTCTCTTTTGAATTTTAATTTCACTGTTCAAGAGTTAAGTACAATTTTTGCAGGACACCAAAATAATCTCTGTGAAATAAATATATGGCTTCAAATTTTTCTATGTTTATGAATTTCATACAAATTTTTGTTATCCCTGAAATAATTAAATATTGAAATTTGATGTGAATTATTATATTGCTGGATAGTAATCCATGGTGATTTTATTGAAGTAAATAAATTAGTGAAAGGAAGTAGAAGCATAATATCATATTTTGATTTCTAATATAGTATGTAGTCATTTTGATTAACTCTTCATTACTTATTTAATATACATCTACACAGGAAAGGTCATAGTACTATGCACCCGGGAGATATAAAGACTTCTATCATTTTCATAAAGAACTTAGGTATTATGGAAAAGACTAAGATATGTTATTTATTTTTCCTTCAATTTCCTCAAAAAATAATTTTTAGGGCAAAGAAGAATTAGAAAACAAAAAAATAGTAGTCAGTGTGTAAATTATTGGCCAATTCAATAGTCTACTGTACAGGTCTGTCACTGGAAGCTCCATTTTGGGAAAAGAAATATTTCATGGTTTTACATCACTGTATTTCCTAAATCACATTACAGGGGTATTTTGAAATCAAAGGCAACAACTTCCATCTGCTCAGAATATACCTAGGATATCTCCCTGTTCCAAGGGAAAGAAAATATTAAGACTCATCCCAAGAACTGATATCCTCTTTTTATTAACATATTATATACACAAGTTCAGTCAACATTTTATTGCCAAGCATTTATAAGTTTGAAATATAGAAAGGAACATGAATCTGGCACAGTTATCTTTTTATTTTGAAGGTTAATTAACCAAATTATATAAAAGATATTTCTGAACCCTTACTAGCAGAATCAAAACAATTGTGATGTAAGACAACATGATAACTGCCGCAGGAAATATATACTTGAGTGCTTTGTGAATTTTAAAAGGCAGGAGAGATAACTTCTTATTGCAGAGTAAAAGGGAGTTTCATGGCTGTCATGGCATTTAGGTTAGATCTTTAAAAACACTACAATTTGGATATATGGAAAGGGTATGAGAAAATTTTAGGATATGGAACAACATAAGCAAAATAGTAGAGTTTGAAAAAGCAAATGGATTTTCATAGGATGCCCTGATTAGTGCCATACGGCATGGATAAGTATAAATAATGAGATACAATGTTCTTGGATTAGCAGGTAAATCATTAAGTGCTACATATACATATGGATGAGATCTTCCCCTCTGTTGCTGTTTTGTAGTGTTGCTACTGTTTTTAAGTTCTAACAAAAAGGGGACTTTTTAGACTATGCATGTCTCTAGATACTTTGGAGCATATTTTCATTGTGGTTTTGTCAAACACAACTTGGTCATACACCATTAATTGATATTAGTGCTGCTTTATGCATTATCTCATTTAGGGTGCAGAATCTCACTGATAATGTTAAGAAGACTGCTTCAACAACCAATTCTCCCACTCCAGTCCTTTTTAAAATGGACTCTGTAGCAAGAGGTAATTCACAAAGAAAAATAGCAAGCCACGCATCTCCCACAGGCCAGGGCTGACTGCAAATCTGAATGATCTTTTTCATAAATTCCACCAATATCTGACCACAAACTGAGTTATGAAAGCCTAGAGTCACTCAACCACAAATAATTTTCTAGTACCCAATAGGAGTGAGCGAGCTGCTATGTTAAATACTCCTGGGAAAACAAGTATTCAGTGTGATAACCGCACTGAAATAACTTAGTTTTTTAGTTGAAGAAATGAGACACAGGCACACAAAGTTAAGTAACAGTAAGTGAGGAAACATGCTTAGGTAAATATATGATAGATACAAATAAGTCTTAAGGAGCAGCAGTTTCTAAACTGGGTCTCCCCCAGGCTCTATGGGTAATAACTTGCTTATCATGAATCTGTGCTCAGTATTGCAATATGCCTAATGAGAAATGCACATGATCCCTTCCTTTTGCCTGGAATCCCATGAATCCAATGTAGCAACATTCTTTATCATTACAGGAACAACAGGCCTTTGCATCACAGTTTTAATTTGTGTGTGTGTATTTGTGTGTTAGGGAGTGGGGTGGCTGGAGGCAATTAGGTAGAGTAAGAGGCAATTGAGCCTTTACTTGAGGAATGATCTGGAAGGAGAAAGTTGGGTAAAATAACGTCTAAAGCCCCTTCTAGGTTTGATTTGTATGAAGGGACTATCCAGGATAATCTCTATGAGATCAGATAGTCCTCTCGTAGATCACTGTCTAATAGCACTTAATAATGGTATCTACTATTATACTCATCAGAGTTTACATTTTAATTATTTTAAGCATCTATATTTCATTTCACTAAAACTTTGTGAGTTTTATAGTAGGTGTCCTAATTTATTCATCTCTGTAACCTCAGCCTACAGTACACTCAGCACACACAGATCTCGTGTGAAATCAATACAAGTTTGTGAAACAAGTAAAAATGTGGGACCAAATCATGAAGTCTATTGAATGTGAATGGTTAGACTCTTATCCGTAAAGTCTTTGGGGTGGAAGTTAGGCTTGAGCAAAGCTCTAGTTTAGAAAGAGTAATCAGGTAATATCATGAAACAGGCTGGGGAAGGAAGGAAAGAATGGAAGAGGTAAATGAGAGGCTACCGAAAGTGTAGCAGGCAGACAGGGAGGATCAAGGTTAGGATGGAAAGGTGGGGGAGAGAAAGAGAGATTATAGCAGTAGATTCAGCTGGATTGGGTGATTTCCTGAGTATGCAGTCAAGAAGGACAGACTGACCCGAAGTAAAATATTTGAGTTTTTGGAACTGCAACTATGGTGGTACCATTAACAGGAATAGAAAAAAAGTTTTATTTGATGAAACAATTTTAGTTTTGGACATATGGATTTTGAGGAACATTTGATATATTTAGGTGGATATATTTATAGTAGAGTAAGAATCAATTGAGATTTAACTTAAGGAGTGAGTTTAGCAGAGAGTTGAAAATGCCAGAGAAAATACATGAAAGTGAAAAGTACAGCTGTAATAAACAAAGAATATTACTCTAAACATCTAAAGAAAAGAGAGGAAGAGATTGGGAGATGCAGAAGTAGTGAGTAAAATTTCAAAGTATTGTGTTATTGTTGTTTTAAACAAACCGAGTGGAATAATTTTTTAAAATAAATTAATCCTGTTTTTAGCTTTTTCTAATTCTTGCATCAGGCCACCTTGTAGAACTCTGAAGGAAAAGTTGACATATCAAAATACAGCAGTAATCTAAAACTTGTTATCCAGACACAGCCTGCATTTTAAGATTTCCTATCCCCCTGCAATCAGAACCTCACTCTTCCCTGAACAACTAGCTGAAATGGTGACATACAAAGACATGGTAATCTGCCTGTATATTTTGATATAGTACATTATATTTTTATACAGTACCTATTATGGTACATTATATCAACTACAGGATAATAGAATAATGTCTTTCAACCATCTGAGATATACACAAAAATGAAATTTTGTAGGTAAGAAATATTCTTAGGGCTTCATTACAACAAGGACAAAGGAACGACTTGCTGTTTCCACCCCAATAAGTAAACAACTTGTAAGCTGTCACTTCTGTCCTTTCAAGAAGAAAGAAAAATGAACAAGCAGAAAATCAGTGACTTTTTTTTTATTTCCTCAGAGAACTGAGATTGCAGAGGAAACCACCACCATGAAATTTAGAGGGAGAGGCGGATTCACGGAGTTACAGCAGAGATTTGCTTACCTGGAGCAGAAGCTACTGAAATCATACAAAGATAGAAACATACTGCATTAGTCCGTTTTCACGCTGTTAATAAAGACACACTTGAGCCTAGGTGTCTTTTAATAATTTATAAAGAAAAAGTAGTTTATTGGATTTCCAGTTCAACGTGGCTGGGAAGGCCTCAGAATCATGGCAGAAGAAGAAAGGCATGTCTTCCACGGCGGCGGGCAAGAGAGAATTAGAGAGTCCAGCGAGAGGTGTTTCCCCTTACAAAACCATCAGATCTCATGAGAGGTATTCACCACCACAAGAACAGTATGGGGGAACCCCACCCCCACCCCATCCCCCCGATTCAATTATCTCCCACAGGGCCCCTCCCACAACACGTGGGAATTAATGAGGACTATAATTCAAGATGAGATCTGGGTGGGGACTCAGTCAAACCATATCACATGTATAAGGTAATTTTGACAAATTGCTAGAGGTTCAGTGGGACAAGCGTAACAGTGAGAAACTCCTGCTAGAAATCTACATTTCTGTGGTTTCACCTCCAGGTACATCACCAAGCACTAACATCGAAGATCCAAGAAAGATCCCCTCTTGGCAAAAGCACATGGAGGGAAACAGTACCACAAATACTGTGAAATACGCCCAGAGAGTTTTCCATAGCAAAGTCCTCCTCTCTAGGGGAAGAGACTTTATTAGAGCCTTTTCTCAGCTGGAGAAAGACATTGCTCCCATCAGACTATTCAAATCTTCCTGTCTTACCAAAGTGGGATAAGGAGCTATACAAAGTTCTGGACTATTCACAGTCCAGAGAAAGAGGCCCTCTAAAAGGGCAATTTTATTATAAGATTATAGAATGCTTAGCTTCCCACCACTAGGCCTCAAAGGCATGTGAAAGGCAAGGTAACAACACAGTCCAAAGAGTCAAGGTAACTTCCAAAATTACAATAAATAGCTAATGCATGTGGGGCTTAACACCTAAGTGATGGGTTGATAGGTGCGACAAGCTACCATGGCACATGTTTACCTATGTAACAAGGCTGCACACCCTGCATGTGTATCATGGAACTTAAAATAAAAATTTTTTAAAAGTCATTAAGAACAAAAAAAAAACACAAAAAACAAAAACAAAATCAGATTGAGATATAACTCAAGTGTTGGACTCATCAGGTAAGGAACATAAAATAATGGTGGCTAATATGTTAAAAGCACTAATGCAAAAAGCAAACATGACATGAAAGCACATATGAGTAATGTAAGAAAAGAGAAACTCTAAGAAAGAATCAAAAGGAAATGCTACATATAAACACTGTAACAGAAATAATGCCTTTCATGACTTTACAAGCAGATTGAATGTAAATGAGGAAAGAATCAGTGACCTTGACATAAGTCAGTAGAAACTTCCCAAACGAAATGCAAACAGATAAGTTAACGGAAAACAAAAACAAACTATAAAACCAAAAGAACAGAATATCCAAGAACTGGGGGATAATTTCAGATGGTATAACATGTATAATTCAAACACAAGAGCAAAAAAGAAACAACAGAATGAAATATTTGAAGTCAGAATGGCTGAGATTTCTCCAAAATTAATTCTAGATATCAATCCACAGATACAGAAAGCTCAGAGAACACTCAACAGGATGAATACCAAAAAGAAGCTAATAAAGCAAAATACAAAAAAAAAAAAGAAACAAACACCTACACATATTATATTCAAACTGCAGAAAACCAAAAACACAGAGAAAATCTTGAAAGAAGCCAGTGCAGAGGGAACACCTTACTGATATACTAAGGATGAGAAAACAGTGGACTCCCGTTAAAAACCATGCATGTAAGAAGAGGATAAAGGGAAATACGTGCACCACTGAAAAAGGGAAAACAAAAACCCACACAAACCAGCCTAGATTTCTGTATCCACTGAAATTTTCCTGTAAAAGTGAAGGCAAAATAAAGACTTTCTAAGACAAAATGCCAAAAGAAGTTATTTAAAGGGAAAAAAAGCATATAGGTCAGAAACTCCAATCTACATAAGGAAGAGTGTTGAAGACAGAATAAAGGTTTAACAACATGTTCTATGTTTCCTTTTTAAATGTACCTAGAAGACAAATGTTTAAAATAATAATAAAAACAATGTATTGGGTAACTAGAGCATAGGGATAAGGAAAATAAATGACAACAGTGCTATAAGAAACAAAAGGGAGGAATTGGGAATAGTCTGTTATAAGAAATCTACGCCACATGTGAAGTGTTATCGTGTTATTTGAATGTGGAGTTAAATTAGTTGAACATTTATATCGGAAAGTCTAGGACAATCATAAAAATAATTTTTAAAATTTATAATTGATATGCTAAGAGAGACGATAAAGTTGGATCACATAAAATGCTACCTTAAAATCAGAGAAGACATGAAAGGAGAGAATGTAACAATTGTAGAACAGTTTTGAATACGTTAGATAATAAATGAACTACATCAATAATTTCTTTAAATACTAATGGTTTAATACACCAGTTAAAGGAGAAAGATTATTAAGTAAATTTGTAAAAGGCCCAATCATATATTTTCTCCAAGAAACATACTTTAACTATAAAGACTCTGATGGTTAAAATTAAATAGACTAAAATTTTAACCCAATAAATAACATGGTTGCAACAAATGACATAGTCATTATAAAACAATTCCTGCAAAACAATGACATTTGTCTACTTTTTTAAAGAGTTAAGAAAAAATTTGGATTAAAAAGTTAAAATTATATCCATAAACTATTTAAAATTTATTAAACGGATTTTATTGTAGAAGTATACAAAGAAGAAAAAATTGTTCTCTTAAAGAACTATATACATATAATAAAAGATATTTTTCTCTTTTAATTTGTTTAAAACATAGAAAGAAGTAACTTTCATGACATGAAATATTTTGAAGAAGATGTGTATAGATGACATGAGTATTATATATCTTAGTTTGTGCTGCTATCACAAGTACCACAGACTGGGTGATTCATGAAAAACAGAAGTTTAGTTTTCATAGTGCTAGAGGCTGGGGGTCTGAGATCAGGCTTCCAGCATAGTTGGGCTCTGGTAATGACCCTCTTTCATATTGCAGAATGTCAACTTCTTGTCTTATCCTTCCATGGGAGAAAGGCAGCTAAAGTGCTCTCTGGGGTCTTTTTTTTTCTTTAGGGCACTAACCCCATTCATGATAGTACTACCTTCATTACATAAGTGCCTCTCAAAGCCTTTGTTTCCCTGACTATCACTTTAGGAGTTCAGACTTCAAGATAATGAATTTTGAAAGGACGCAAATATTCAGTCCACAACAATACGTATGCATGCACAAAATATGTATAGATGAAAAACAAATGAACAATTTTGGTAGGCTTTCGATTGCGTATGTAAATATAATAATATACTATATATCCTAAGATGATTGAATCTTTGGAGGTCCTAAATCTCACTCGGTGCTTCATGTCATCCCCCTGTCATTCAGCATGGCTGGATACCTCCAGGGATGGGAAACTCACTTCAGGACGTAACCCACTGACGTTTGGAAACTGAATACTACAAAATTACTCCTGGCAGACGTCTGAGAAGATAACAAGGAGGACAGAAAACCTCTACTGCATACATTTTTTGAATACCAACAAAATTCATCTGAATTAAAGAATATAACAAGATAAAAAATCTCAAGAAAAAAATACATTTTAATTGAAATTAAAAAACAGTTTTTAAAATGTTTATTTTAGGTTTAGGGGTGCATGTGAAAGTTTGTTACATAGGTAAACACATGTCATGGGCGTGTGTTGTACATATTATTTCATCACTCAGCTATTAAGTCCAGTAACCAATAGTTACCTTTTCCGCTCCTCTCCCTCCTCCCACTCTCCCTCATCAAGTAGACCCCAGTGTCTGTTGTTTCCTTCTTTGTGTTCGTAAGTTTGTTTTTTTTTTTTCTTTTAGACAGAGTATCACTCTTGTCACCAGGCTGCAGTGCAATGGTGCGATCTCAGGTCAATGCAATCTCTGCCTTCTGGGTTCAAGTGATTCTCCTGCTTCAGCCTCCTGAGTAGCTGGGATTACAGGAGTGAACCAACATGCCCAATAATTTTGAATTTTTAGTAGAGACAGAGTTTCACCATGTTGGCCAGGCTGGTCTCAAACTCCTGTGCTCAGGTGATCTGCCTGCCTTGTCCTCCCAAAGTGCTGGGATTACAGGTGTGAGCTACTGTACAGGGCCTGTGTTCATAAGTATTTATGAACCTATTTAGCTGCCATTTATAAGTGAGAACGTGTGCTATTTGGTTTTCTGTTCCTGTATTATTATTATTTTTTTAAAATAATGATCTCCAGCTCCAACTGTATTTCTCCAAGACATCTCATTCTTTTTTATGGCCGCATAGTATTCCGTGGTGTATATGTACCACATCCTCTCTATGTAGTCTGTCACTGATGGGCTTTTAGATCGATTCCATATCTTTGCAATTGTGAATAGTGCTGCAGTGAACATTCACGTGCATGTGTCTTTATGGTGGAATGATTTATATTCCTCTGGGAATCTGCCCAATAACAACAGGATTGCTGGGTTAAATGATAGTTATGCTTTTAGCTCTTTGAGGAATCGCCAACCTGCTTTCCACAATGGTTGAAATAATTTGCACTCCCATCAACAATGTGTAAGTGTTCCCTTTTTTCTGCAAGCTCACAATAATCTGTTATTTTTTGATGTTTCAATAATAGCCATTCTGACTGGTGTGAGATGACATCTCATTTTGGTTTTGATTTGCATTTTTCCAATGATCAGTGATACTGTGCTTTTTTTATATATGCTTACCGACCACATGTGTGTCTTCTTTTGAGCAGTGTCTGTTTCTGTCCTTTGCCCACTTTTTAATGGGGTTGTTTCTCTTGTAAACTTGTTTAAGTTCCTTACAAATATTGGATATTAGGCCTTTGTCAGATACATAGTTAGAAAATATTTTCTCCTCTTCTGTAGGTTGCCTGTTTACTCTGTTCATAGTTTCTTTTGCTGTGTAGAAGTTCTTAAGGTGAATTAGATCCCACTTGTCAATTTCTGCTTTTGTTGCAATTGCTTTGGTTGTCTTTGTCATGATATTTTCACCTATTCTTGTGTCCAGGATGGTATTGCCTAGGTTGTCTTCTAGGGTTTTTATAGTTTTGGGTTTTACATTTAAGTCTTTAATCCATCTTGAGTTGATTTTTGTGTATGTTGTAAGGAAGGGGTCCAGCTACAACCTTCTGCATATTGCCAGACAGTTCTCTCAACATTTATTGAATAGGGAGCCTTTTCCCCATTGCTTAAAAAACAGCTTTATCTCATCAAACCATAGACACCCCTCCCAAAAGTCTCCCATGGGCCACGAGACCAGGTTAAGAATTATGGTTTGAATTTTGAAAGTGTTAAGTTATTTTCTGGGATTTAGAAAAACAAGTAATTGTCTGTTTAGAAATCAGATTTGTAAAAGTATGACAGCTGCTAAACTAGAACATACTTGGCTTAATTTTTTCCATTTTTGGTGCTTAGTTCTACTCTCTGATATAGAACAGGACACATATCTGCTTTCTCACAGGCAAAAGTTTCATAAGTATATTTTTTATTAAAATTATATAACTTTTTCCTTGTATGAAGTCATTAAAGCAGGGGTGATAAGATCATTTATAGCCTCATCGTCTCCAAAATCCAGCTATTCCTGCCATCTGCATGGGGCTTTGCTGTGAGAAATCTTCTCTGACCTACATCTTTCCAGACACGACCTTCTAGAAAGTGATAATCAGTAGCCTTGGATTCTATATGTTCCCCGAAAGGATTTTTGGTGGCCTCTTAAATAAGGAAGCCAGAAGAAAATTGACCAATTTTACTAGAGAAAGTATTTGCAAAGGTTATGAATAAATGCAGTATCAGATATTAAAGTAAAAATTAGAATATATATAATTCATATAAAGAATCCAGAAGATGGATATCATAATGCTAGCAGCAAATAAATGGATCTTTAGTATAACATTTCAACTACAAAACAGAGCCTTTGGAATATTCTGTCATACTTGAAAAGGATCATAATGATGAACATGAAGTCTGAAGGTATTCAGCATCAAAGTTCTCAGGCAAGATGAAATACAAAAGGTTAGGTTTCAGTCACATAAAAAATTTCAAATCATCTTACATTTTGAGCAAATTGCTGTGTGAAATTTATTATTGTAGCCTATTACTCATAATAGTATAATCTGTGTTCACAGTTGGACTGTATCTTAATGGACAATCATATCTCATTACTGGTAAAAATTCAAAACTAACAGAATTGTGATGTACCCTTTGTACCAGTGAAATTAGTATTTATAGTTGCAAAAGTGGCAATTAAAAATGTGGATTGGAGAATTGATATTAATGCAAAATGTATTTTTTTCTCTGTTTAATAAATACTGAAATAATTCTATTAATGAGGAGATTTTTCTAAATGTGATTTGTGATGCCTCTATAGTAATTCAAGGAAGCCAATAATCTTATTTATGCAAAGGAAATTAAAAAGTCAAAAAAGTACCTGAATAAAATAAATGAACATTAATTTCTTGTGTAATTTCATAATTTTATCCCTACACTTTGAAGTGAAACAATATAATAATTTAAATCCAATTCCAATTCTCAGATTTAAAAATAAAATTAATCTACACATTGATTATGTGACTAATTGAACCAAAGCCCTCTATATATGCCAGGTTTTGCAAAAAATAGACTCTGATACACTAATATATACTGATATGCTACCGATACACTAATTTTAAAATAAAACTTCTTTGTTAGTTATATATACTTGATAAAACACGTATTCATCTTCTGAAAAACTACTTTTTTTTCTCTTTTTGGCCACACATACATATGCATTAAAAAGTGAGTGAGGGCAAGAGAAACATGATAAATACAAAGAATCACAGAACCAAAAAGGAAATGTAAGTAAACATCACGACTAGGATCATAAATACATAGAAATGTCTGTAGCAACCCAGTGCAGAGGGGTAAAAAGCAGCAGGTGTTTAAACTTGCTTGACCACAAACCCATAAAAGGCAGCTGCTCCTTTGCTGCAGCCGATTATGTCATGCAGAAAAGTGAGACACACAAATGTCTCCATCACCCTCATGCTGGTTCATTGTTTATCTTTGTAGAAATCAGCTTATGTTTTTGAAAAAAAATCCTTAGTGGATCAATACGCTGCAGACTAAACAAAACGTGCCGACAAGCTGTATCTTTTTTTTTAGAGGCTGATGGTTTACCACCTCTAATCCAGACAAGTCCATGGCTCATATAACTCACTTTCCTAATATAAATCTTCTGGGACTAATACTAGTAGCATTATCTTCATCAGCTATCATAAGATCTGACATAAAATAATCTTTCTTCAGTTTAAGACCAATTTCATATGCCTTCAGGACAAACTATCACATTAGACTCGTGGTTTACACTGTGAATTATTTTTCTCTCTCTCTTTCTTGACCACCTATGGTCATTTAAACAAATCCCTTGAATCAAGACAAAATTCTAATAAAGTTGTAAAATGGTGATAAGATTATCATTTGGTTCCTACTTTAAACATATTACCATAATGCCAGTTTTATTTGGCAAACTGGTAGAAATTACAAGCAGAAACTTTCTGGATTACAGAATTTTACCTGTTTAGCAACCAACTTGTAGTTCATGCTTTTTAGATATACTTTCTTAAATGTAAGGACTGAAAAACCAAACAAGCTAAATACTATTTTACATTTCTGTAAAAATGTGGGATTATCATGTTGACAATAACATCAGTGTGTTCATACATTGATGGCCTCCTTGACTGTCCTGCTTGTCTTTATATTTAGTGGTTCCAAACTGGTTTGCTCTTTGAAGTTATCTGTCTATTAATTAGGCTTTTCTCTTCCACAGTGTCCCTACTAGCAGTTAGCAGTGTGGAACTCTGAATGTGGAGAAACACCCCCTCACCAAGTTTTCATTTTGGTTTTGGTACACATTTTCTGTGAGCTAGGGCTACTGCTACTGGTAGCACGTTTATTAGATCAGTATCTAAAAAAGAATAAGTAGATTCTAAAGAGAGCTAGAATGTTTCTAAATAGGAGTCCTTGTTTCCGTGATGCATGATGCATTTTTGAAGAGAATTGGTCTGGTTCCACTGTGTGATAGGTGTGTGCCTCCCCAGTCTCTCCAGCATGCTCACTGAGACCCACGAAGGAAGCAGGTCCTGGTAGAAACAGGACACATCTTGGAGGAAGACTGTTTTGAGAACTCATTGTTCCAAAGGGTGTGATCTTAGGTATATCACTTTCTCTCTCTGATAGTTTTGAAATATCATCCTTCCAAAGTATATCACTCTTTCTCTCTGAATCTGTTTCCTCAGCTATAAATAAAACTAAGACTTTTGTACAGTATAAATGTGGTCGTGTATTTGAAACAACCAGCACATTCCTTGCACTTAGCTACCATTAAATCAGTATCGGTGTTATTTGTCATTATTTGCTGACTATGTGTATTATGAACAAGATAAGAACGAGAAGTGCAGTGTCTGGCTGCTTTCTGTCACTGACATCTAGACTGGTGTTTTGCTGTAGAAATAAACAGCTTCACAGAACATCAGCATCGGACACGGTAATTCTGGTGGATCAAGACAAAAACAGCACTACCCCATAACCATTTTTGAACACAGACAAAAACATACTTTTCTTAAAAATCAAAAAATTAACCAAACATCTCCCTGTCCTGGTTAATATGAAAGACTGTAACTCCTTACCAATTACGGTTTGGTTTCATCCTAGTCTTGCCCCTTCTCAATAAAGCTTATTAAAATGCTCAGTCAAGATATTACTTCTGCTTCCTGATAGTACCCAATCCACAGCAAAGATGTGCTTCTCCAGATACTCCCCCAAATCACCTAATGTGAGCCCAAATCTTCTAAGTCTCCCTCCTATCATCTTATGGATATACTCCATGGTTCCTCATGGTATGTATTATTTGTCATTGCAATGAACAATACATCCAACCTGTTTAATTGCAGGTACATTCCTGGTAGTCTTTGGCTGGAGCAAATACCAGGCAAGTTTCCAAAATGGAGCAACCCTTTTGTCAGAAGTGATGACAGATAATGTTAATATCCATGCTGTCTTAGTCACTGTGTGGGTCAGAATCACTTCATTAAAGATAATATATCTTTCCAGTTAAATGTCATAAACGTAGTTACCAGAGATTACAGTAAGGTAATATTAAGCTTATCATTTTTTCTAGCAAAAGTATCAGATACAGAAGTCCATTTCCACTCTCTTATATATGAATTACAGATCAAAATAATTAATCAATTTCTTTTTATTTTTCACTAATGCAAGCAAGATACTAGCAAAATGGAAAAAAGTCATGAAGTTTAGACTTTTCAAGTGAGAATTTTACAGTAAAAAGTAAAGTTCAGAAATAAGGTTAAAACCATACTAAAGCTATAATTTAAATTCTAACTTAAGAAATGGATGTACTTTAAGAGGAAAAGTATAAATAAGGTTAATTTTAATGATAATTTAATATACGACAATCATCAATAAGTATGAAAAATTTAGAGCAGAACCACATAAATTATAAAATACAGGCTACACTGGGGCAAACCCTTTAATCAGTGAAATAGTAATAATGCCTTATATCAGCTGTGTACGGATTGTCTGCTAGGAACTATTTCACTGCCTTACATGGAATATCTGAATTAATTTTCACAACAACCGTTTGAGTTAGAAGTTATAATTACCTCCACTTTACTAGTAAGGAAACCTGAGCTTAAATAGGTTAGTTAACTTGTTGGAGCTTATATAGTTTGATGCTAGAGGTAGAATTCACACCCATAAAATCTGATTCCAGAGCCACTTGCTTAATTAAGAATCACTTTTGAACTTCTCAAGAATTCAAATTTCTTCTAGAAACATCTTACATTCCCACACACAGGTAACTGTGTATATAATAATAGGGATTTTAAAACTTTAGAGAACCAGCTCTTTTGAAGCAACATTAAACCCTCTCAAGAAGTCAGAAAGTGACTACTCTGTGAAGTTGTACAACTTACAGGCTGGTATGCACCCTTCTGCCTCACTGGCTACAACCTTATTAAATACATTTGCAATCAAGTTAATTACAGATATTCCTCAACTTACGATGAGGTTATGTCCTGACAGAGCTACCATAAATTGAAAATACCATTATGTCGAACCTACACAACATGATAGCTTGGCCTAGTATATGGTAAATGTGCTCACAACATCTACGTTACCCTACAGATGGGGAAAATTATGTCACACAAAGCCTCTTTTATACAAAGGTGTTGAATATCTCATGTAACTTATTAAATACAATACTAAAAGTGAAAAATAGAATGGCTGAATGAGCACTTGAGGTATAGTTGCTACTGAATGCATTTGCTTTCACACCATCATAAAGTCAGAAAACTGTAAGTCAAACCATCTCAAGTTGGGGACCATCCGTATAGGTCATGCAGCACATGATCTTCAATGAAAATTTGATGTTAGGACACATGAGTGTGAGTTCTAATGCTATTCAAGTTAGTGAACAAGTCAAGTAATCCATACTTCTTCAGAGGTGAGTAAATTGGAAATTGAATTTGAAAAGAGTTAGCAAAATGTTTAAGTTCAAATTTGGATCTAGGAAGCAAGGCACTGTCTAATAACCTGAGATTCTATTTTTAATAATTAGATGGCTATAGCACAGAGTATTTTTAAAATATAGTAAGTTTTGAGCCAGATTAGAAGTAAAAATGGAAACTAACTGGAGAGATATGTAGTAATAATAAACAAAAACTTAAGTTAAACATGCAAAATCAATATCTTATGATGAAATGGGGTCATATTCATTTTTGGGAATGACCACTTGTTACAATATGCAGCAGGTATAACATCACAAATGTACCCTTCAAAAGAGGATGGAAATTTATTTCCCATTCAGTGATTACAACACATTGAAGACCTTTTAAGAAATGACTATTGTGCTACATACAATTGGTATATTAAAAATAAGTCAGCCAGAACATAGTTCACCATCTGCCAGTTACCATTCACAGAGAGTAGGGTAGAGATTTATGCATGACTTGTAGAATCTACATTTTAACCCTACAGTTACACCTCCTGGTTTGACATCCAAGTGTCATTCAAAGTACATTGGTCATAGGCAAATATTATTATCTATGACCTTATGAAACCAGTAAAAGAGATATGATTAGGATTGCTTTGTTTCTCTATGTAGAGCTAACAAGTTCAGTTTTGCAAAAGGTTTCAGCCAAAATTTCAGAAGCTCATATTATACTTTAAGAACAGCAAATTGCCTGAAGCTTGCATTAGCAAATTCTTCATCATGAGTTTAAAAATGCTTCTGGATTCTACACCTTTTTACAGCTTTCCTAGATTTTTCACGGACCATAACTTTTCTCATATGTTGAACTAAGAATTTAAAAGAAACTATGTCTCGCTAGGTTTGCAAAGCTTTAAATAGGCTCAGTTTAATTTGATGAAGTAGGCAAAGGTAGTTACATTAACGGATATTCTTTGGTTCATTACATTATCCTCACTAGAAATAGGATTGTTTTATGGGGTATAACCTCTTCACTGTAAGACCATAGACTACTCTGTCTGATAAAGCTTAAGTGAGTCACTTGGGTATGTTTGTATAGGTCCCTAAATAAAACAGTTTATGTCTTGTTTATTTTCATTTGAAATTATATATATATATATATATGAAGTGCCTACAAATAGGACTATACTGCATAAACAGTCCACTGGATACATGAGAGCCAAATTCAAAACTTACTACTATTGCCATAATAGTTGAAATATAATAAAATGTGTTTATATAGAATTTTTATTCAGAACTAATTGACCAGGCATAGGCTACCATGAGAATGTTTCAACACTCTAAAATGAAGACTGGAAAAGGGAAGGCCATATATGGGGAGAGTTTTTGTATCTCTTCTACAGACAAAAATAAAATATTGTTTGTTTTAGTCATCCTGTATTACCAGTAGGTGCAGCAAACTGGAATCACCAAGTCGTTACATCTTTACAATGAAGGTCCAGGTAGATCAGATCTTGTGTGCAATTCTCCTTAGGAGTGTTTTCAAAGTCAAAGGTGGTGATGGGTAAGAGAATTCTGAATATGTATCTAGCACTTTTAGAGGTCATGTTTTATGAACACCATCCCTTCAGAGACATCATTCATGCATGATTCCACCTAGATCACAATGGCACACAGGTGAAAGAAAACAACAATCATTTGTGGGGAAAATGCTGCTCTCTCCCCAGAGATTCTCACACTTCCTGCTCCTATTCATTTGGTACCACTTTCACACTGATGTGTGTTGCTCAGATGAAGGTAATGCTATTTGTGAGGCTCCCTTACTCCCCTCCAATCTCAACGTTTACATGCTGGAATTCTCTGTTTTTAAGATCACTCTGCAGGCTTTGTTTCAAGGAAGAGAAAAGGTACACACTGCCTTTGCACCAGAGGTATTTATGTTTCAGAAAAATATCATAGAATAAAACTATAAGTGGATTACATAAATGATGAAACTGTAATTCGATTTCCTTTAAGTCATGCTGTGTCTTAATAGAACTGACTAAAATAATTTGATTTTTTAAAAGTAAATTTTTGTCCAACATAGCAGGAAAAAAACAAACAAAATATTATAAGAACAAATGAGTTCTGTGCTTTTGGTATCTCACCCTGAGTCTCCAAGTGAATTTCAGAGTCCTGCAGCAGGAAGACGGGATTGACTATAAACTGGGCACAAATGCTGTATTTGCAAAATCATCCATTTCTTGTACAAATAGCTACCCCATTTCCTGTGAGACGTGGCCAAGTTACCAATTAGTTCCAGTTACCTACCAATCAGATAGCAACGAAAAGAATCCGGAGTGG
>NW_012114252.1:2819744-2832970 GCF_000951035.1 Colobus angolensis palliatus | reverse complement strand
GTGTATCTATCTTAATGTGACAAACTTTGTATATGTTTAATTGAAAATATTTCTCTCTTTGCTGCACCAAATCCCATATTTTTTAACTTTCAAACTGGAGAAATTGCTGAACAAATGGCCTTAATTAACTGAATTGCACTGTAGTGGAGCTGATGAGTACTTAGCACTTTTAAATTTAAATGTCTCTCAGTATCTAATTTCATTCTCTAGGGAAAAGTGTTTATAGTCTGACGGTTGCATTATTAAGAGTTACTATTGGTATTTCTGCAGTTATGCTTTGTAATCTGAGATCATTTTTTCTCAAAAACTTTTTACATAGAAAAAAAGTTTAAGTTAAAATATAATTTATTTATACTTAGGACATGAGTCGTTAACTGACGTATCTTTCTCATGTGTGTGAAAGCAGGCTTTGCTGAAATAATTACCTAAAGAGATATTCATGACAGCTACTAGGATATCACTGAAATAGTTTGTTGACTAAAACTGTTTATTCCAGCATTTCCTCTGTCAGTGTTTCTTTTCTTTTGTAATACTCATATTACCAAAGAATGCAAAAAGAGTCCATATACCTGTGTACTAAACCAAACATAAGCACAGCCTAACATGTTTT
Organism: Colobus angolensis palliatus; assembly: GCF_000951035.1. Classification (NCBI taxonomy): domain Eukaryota; kingdom Metazoa; phylum Chordata; class Mammalia; order Primates; family Cercopithecidae; genus Colobus; species Colobus angolensis. The sequence continues at coordinate 2,832,360 of NW_012114252.1, read as the reverse complement.
AGTCGTCTATCATTTACTCTTACAGTATGCAAAATTAAATGATATCACTATTTCCTTTGTTTGTAATGTTATACAATTATGGGAACATCAGCACTAAAGACAAGACAAATGTATTAGAGGTCCTCTTTCCTGTTAATTTTGAACGGCTATTAGGTATTATTCAAAAAATCTATCATTTAGTTTAAAAACAAGTACTATAATCATTTTATGAGCATACGCTTGAATATTAACATTTAGTTCTCTTGCACACCATGGTAATTTCTCCATCAGAGGTTGGCTTAAACATCTTTCACATTAAAAATAATAATAAACCTGCCTCTTTCATGTTTCCTTTGGGAAATGAAATGGCAGATGAAGAGGATGTGAGAACAATGACTATCATACATATTAATATGAGATTGTCCTTTTTATGGCCAATGAACTGAATAGTTTTGTCTGCTATGTTGCAATTATGAAAGTATTCTCCATATAATGTGATTTCTTATGATGTGCATTATAATGTGCCTGTTCTATTAACTGATGAGAGCCCACTGTGGGTACAGTTTTCCTGTATAAGCACTTTGGCAACATGTTTGCTTTCAGTTCAACTTTCATTGTTGTTGATATAGGGAGTCTGGTGTGCACAACTTCAGCCAAAGAAGTTTTGAGAAATAAGTTTTTAAATTTCTCCAAGAACATGCTCTTCTCTTGGTGATTAGTAATACAGCAATTAAAGAATAAAATACAACAGATCATTGTGACCACTTCCTAGATTAGGGAGACAGCCTAAATTTCCCCATTCACATTATAGAACAGATGTGAAACCAGGCTTTCCTTTCTAACTTTTTATTTTTCCATAAGTTATTGGGAGTCGTTAGCTGACGTATCTTTCAGTTGGTATTTGGTTACAGAAGTTCTTCAGTGGTGATCTGGGGAATTTTGGTGCACCCATCACCCGAGCAGTACACACTGTACCATATTTGTAGTCTTTTATCCCTCGCCACCCTCCCACTCTTCCCCCGAAGTTCCCAGAGTCCATTGCATCATTCTTACGCCTTTGTGTAGTTCCCACATATCAGTGAGAACATACGATATTTGGTTTTCCATACCCGAGTCACTTCATTTAGAATAATAGTCTCCATTCTCATCTAGGTCACTGCAAATGCTGTTATTTTATTCCTTCTTATGGCTGCATAGTACTCTATCAGATAGATACATAGATAATATATATCACACATATGAGATTATATGTGAAATAATATATAGAGATATATAATAAATATATATGATCTCTATATCTATATATATATCTCAGAGTTTCTTTATCCACTCATTGATTGATGGGCATTTGGGTTATTTCCGCGATCTGGCAATTGTGAATTGTGCTGCTATGAATATGCACACGCAAGTGTCTTTTCCAATCATGTCTTCTTTTCCTCTGGGTAGATACCAAGTGGTGGGATTGCTGGATCAAATGGTAGTCCTACTTTCAGTTCTTTAAGGAATCTCCATGTTGTTTCCCATAGTGGTTGTACCAGTTTACATTCTCACAAGCAGTGAAGTGTTCCCTGTTCACTGTATCCAGGCCAACATCTACTGTTTTTTGATTTTTTGATTATGGTCAATCTTTCAGGAGAGAGGTGGTATTGCATTGTGGTTTTGATTTGCATTTTTCTTATCATCAGCACTAATGATCAGGGAAATGGAAATCAGACCTTTCTAATGTTCATGTATCCATTTAACATCACTGCCAGGTAGGAAAGATACAACCAATGTCAATATCAATGCAGGAAATCAAGCACCTGAGAACAAACTTAGTTTGCAAAACTAGAGGCTGTTAGCATACGGCAGACCCTAGACCTCCTGTAACATTCTGTGAAACTTTGTTATGAGTAGAGAAAGACTTACAAAGTTGAAGGTACAATGCTCAGACCAGAAAGAAATTGATATTTTGAATGTTTCCTTACTAGCCCTACATTGATTTACTCTTCTAGTAACTCTATGATCACATTAAAATATCTAATTATTTCTGTGAGAATGGACTTCTACTGGTTACTATTTAAACAAGGGTGCCATATTCTGTAACAGAATGTCGAAAGGAAGTTTTCATGTGGTCATGGAAAGGGGATAAAGTCTCAGAAGTGAAATAGTTAGGTATGCTTGCATTCTAAAGAGCATTAAGGAACTACCAGACCCATCTCCACAAAATCTGCTAAGTTGGCAGAGCTGGCCGTGCCACCAGCAGCAGACAACACTCCTCCTGTCTACATGAACAGAGCTATGAGGAGAAAGGAAATTCGACGAGTTTTCAGGACTGTAACTTCTCACTGAGAGATTATTGGGGATGGAGAGGGTTGCCTCTCCAAGAGGCCAAACAAAGTGAAGAGGGTACACCAAGAGCATCAGTTTTGGAAAGGGGACTGCTGTATAAAAGGGCACCAATATCTCACTTGCCCATCGGAAGTCTGCTCATGCAGTAGCCTTGTTAATTCTTTGTACTCTGCCAGCTAAGAAGAAATTAATTAGATTAAAATGGCAAGCTGAAGGATAGCTTTGCATCAAAGCAGCCTGCACAATAATATTAGATTGGCACAAAAGTAATTGTGGTTTTTGCCATTAAGTGACATGGGAAGGGTGAGTGACCATTGGATGGGTAAAATGAACACTGTTGACAATAACCAGGATTGAGCCATCTTTCTGGTACCCAAACTAATAGTACCTGCCACTAATTAGGTGAGGGGCTGCCAAAATAGGAAGCCACTAGTTAAATGACAAGCAGCAGAAAAACAAGCAAATATCAAGCCAGAGAGGATCTTTGCTGTGAGTCATGTGTAAGTCAGAGAGACAACATGTGAGGACACAGAGAGGAACTAATGGTGCTAATTTGCAGGGGGCACAGAGAGGAGACTAATACACAGAGGGCACAGTGAGGAACTAATATGCAGGGGGCACAGGGAAGAACTATGAAGGGGACACAGAGAGGAACTAATATACAGACAACACAGAGAGGAATTAACATACAGAGGACAGAGAGAGGAACTAATACACAGGGGGCACAGAGAGGAACTAACAGTGCTAATCATGCAAATGGCTTTTGCCCCTTTTCTCTAATTCCTCCTTTTTGCCCCAAGAATGGAGGAATCAGGACCAGAGAAGAGGAGTAAGAAAAATAAAAAAGCACAGCTTCTCTGCATTTCAGGTCTCTCAAGCTGGGGTCTGGCTGGCATCAGAGAGAGGGAAGAATATGAGCTCTGATTTAGAAGGGACATTGATTAACAACCAAACCAAAATGAACTTGACTAGAAAACCAAAAGATCTCTGCCTCGCATATATCAATGTGTGGGAAAGGGAGTTTCAACAGACTGTCTTTGCAAACATTGCCTGCAGAAATAAACAAGTTATGTCTGAGCCCCTCCAAATTAATAAACTGGTTTCACAAGTAATCTTTGACCAGTTACTCAGTACCACTGAGCTTCAAAACTGGGCTACGTCATTTAAAACACTGAGGTGCTAGTACCCCACCTTTATACATTTATTCCATAATCTCTATTAACTGCATATCATATCGTTGATGTTCTTCAGACACAAAGCTGATATATATGATTAGAGACTGGCAGTTCTATTATATGGTACTGCAGAAAGTTAGAGTCCTTTATCAAGTAAAAACCTTTAAGAAGTCAAAGCAAGGTAAGGAATATCCGTCATTATTTTCTCATGTACTATATGCCAGAAACTATATTATACACTTGGGAAAAAATATTCCAGTGCTTAAGGTGCTTACAATGTAGAGGTAAAACATACACATAGATAATTATGTTTTAATTGTAATGAATGCAATAATAGAGTCATAGTTTCCATTTCATATATCATTAAAACTCTATAAAAAGGTCTCATTAAGTTTTAGTTTTATAGACGATAAAATTAGGTCATGGTACTAAGAAAAGTTATATCATGGTTTTGAGTAAAGGTCTCCTTGGCTCCAAAGTCCACGCTATTCTGATTACATCATTAATTGTAATCTCAAGACAAAACGGTGTGTCACATATCCAATTTATAACCTCAAGTTGGGCTAAAGCCTGGAAATAACTTGTTTAAAAAGTGTATTTGTTTTCTTTATTAATGGGTTAAGGGAAACTAAGGATATGCGAAGAGTAATTCCATCCTCCATTTCATGATGAAATGATGAACACCCATGGTTTTCGTAGTGGACTTCTTTGTCAAATACAACCATCTCATTGTCATTCTTAATATGTTTTAGTTGGTTCTTTTTTTTTTGTTTTTTTTTTTTGAGGCGGAGTCTCGCTCTGTCGCCCAGACTGGAGTGCAGTGGCCGGATCTCAGCTCACTGCAAGCTCCGCCTCCCGGGTTTACGCCATTCTCCTGCCTCAGCCTCCGGAGTAGCTGGGACTACAGGCGCCCGCCACCTCGCCCGGCTAGTTTTTGTGTTTTTAGTAGAGACGGGGTTTCACCGTGTTAGCCAGGATGGTCTCTATCTCCTGACCTCGTGATCCACCCATCTCGGCCTCCCAATCCCCACCCCTTAGTTTCACATGTATTACCAAGAATACCCTGGTAACTGTCATTTGCTAAGGGCAGGGCAGTCTCTGGGAGTGACAGGACTAGCAAGACTAGCAGGAAAGTGGCATTTTCTTAGAGTTGGATCCCTTCACATGAGGATGATTTAAGCCGAGAGCTCTAGTGGCTATCTGGTGGCTATATTTTCCAACTTTAAGGAAATATGCCTGAGAATAAGACATTAGAAAGAGAAAAGGATATGGTAAAGAGAAAGAGAGAGACTATATGAGAGAATAAACCTCTACGTGGCAGAGATTCAACCTCTACATTATTAGAAATAAAATGTACAGCTCATATTCAGGATACAGGAAGTAAACTATTTTATACCTAATTTCCAAGATAATTTTTCTGTGCACACATATACATGTGAATATATGTGTATATTCACACATATATATACATACAATCATTATGACCCATAGAAAAATGAATTGTCCAAACCTGAGTCTTGGTTGGCCATTTAATGTTTTGAGCATCAAGAGTTATTAATCATCAAAAGAAAACAAACAAAAAGCATTATTAATTAAAGACATAATCTATTATTAAGTTAGAGTAAAAAAATGTGTGATATATGACTGTAGAAAACTCAGATAAGGATATAAGAATTTTTCATAAGTTAGTATGCTTTTGCTTAGGCTAGCATATTTTAGCAATTGGCGCAGGCCTCACATATAGTATGTGCTCATAAATCCTTGCTTGATGCATTCCAAGCTGGAAAAGCTGAACAGTTGAAAATAAATTACTAAACTTTTCTAGTTATAACTTCCATATTATATTACAGAGACAATTCATTTATTCCTTTGCTTCCATATCATTTGATATTTCAAATATATGCCTCAGGCATACAGTGAATCTAGGCCTACCAATCCTAGCCAACAATCTTTAGCAATCCTTAGAATACAATGCTAATTCAAATGTTATTCAATGTACACTTACTAAACAGTGTACTATTCTTGTGCCTGTGCTCAAGGGGCTCACAGTATAGTAGGGAACACAGGCATGCAAAGTGTAATGAAACTTCATAGTGAAAACTGTAGCACTGCAAGCACAGGCAAAGTATGATGGTAACATTGAGTGATTCATTCCATTTGGGGGCATTTAGAAAGACTTCATGGTGGCATTCAGGAATTAAGGTTTGAAAGATAAAGAACAATTTACCACATGACTGTCTTACTTCAGTCAGGGAAGTTTCTTTTTTTTTTTTTTTTGAGATGGAGTCGCATTCTGTCACCCAGGCTGGAGTGCAGCGACACGACCTCGGCTCACTGCAACCTCCGCCTCCTGGGTTCAAGCAACTGTCCTGCCTCAGCCTCCCAAATAGCTGGGATTACAGGCGTGAGACACTGTGCCCAGCCCAGTCAGGGAAGTTTCTGTACCTTGCCTAGGTTTATCAGAAAACCTATTGAGAACTCCATTTTTGGATCCAACCTCAAAACTGAAACTTATTAACACAATATACTATCATTAAACTCCCCTTTAGAATATAGTTTTCTACTTGAGGAAAAATTAGCCCAGATGGAGGAACTTACTGTACTTACTAGAGCTCATCAACAACCTAAGACCAGAAAATAAACCTATATGCAGACACTAGGCCTGCTTTCAGAGTAGTATATGGATTTGGGATGCTTTGGAAACAGTGATTCTCTCACTTCTGCTGAAATCCCCATTCAGAAGGTGGCAAGTTATCTTTACATGCACTCCTACCTCCTAGAGATGAAAAGTCCATGCGAAAATTGATGACAATGAAGCTAAAGAATATGCTCCACCAGATCATTATGCAAAACAACTTAGCCAACCTCATAAATCTCAACTAAATCCTCAAATAATAAATCTCTGAAGACATCAAAGATGCTATTACAAAATATAAAAGTTTAGCCCCAGATTCTGAAAAGGATGAATAGAAATTATATGACTGTATCCTTACACACTAAAATTGGTTACTATTTTAAATCAACTTTAAAAAGATATGCGAGGTAATTTTCCAATAATGTGTCTCCCATCAGCATAGCTCTGCAAAAAAACTGTAATAGGAAGACATGGCAAAGGATGGTACTTTTTATGTAACACTTGGCTAGGTTACCCTTCTCAGGTAGTCAATCAAATTCTAACCTAGGTATTTCTGCATAGGTGTTTTGCAGATGTGATTAAATGCCATAATCAGTTGACTACACTAAATTATCTCAGCGGGTCAGATTCAATTATTTGAATAGCTTTTTAAGAGCAGAAAGAAGACAAAATTCTGCCTATGAACAGCAGCTTCAGCCTGTGCTTGAGAGTCCAAGCCTGCTGTTTTTGACAGCCTGCCCTATAGATTTCAGATTGTCTCACCAGCATCCACAATTGAGAAAGCCAATTGCTTTCAGCAAATCTCTTCATATATATCATATACAGGCCTGTTTCTCTGGTTGAGCTATGATTGATAGAGCAAGAAACCAAAGCCTGCTAGGGCACTTTGAACACCTTCGGATGGATTTTATCCAGCTTCTATTCTCCATGAGGTTTTACTTACTGTATGTCTATTTTTAAGATGAGTTGAAGCATTTCTTTACTGAAAGGCTACGGTCTTCACAGTTGCCAAAATGCTGCTTAATTTTGCATTTCCAAGCTATAATATTTCAACTTTCATATCAAGTGACCAAGGCACACATCAAGGAAGTTGCCTTAAAGAAATCTATGAGACTCTAAGACATTACTCAAAATGACATTTCCTTATCACCCATAATCTTCTGTAAATTTGTAATGAAGACAATAGCTTTAGCTTAAAATTTACAAAACTTTTAAAGGTGCTTCCTTAGCCAAAGATACTTTCACTAGTCTTTAGGACCATATAATCCACCCCCTAGGGAACACATTAACTATCCACCTTTGATCTTGTAAGTAAAATACCCATGCTTTGGGATTTTAGCTGGTAATAGGCATTGCCCTGCTACGGGCAGGAACTCATGTATTATATCCTTAAATCTGGATATAATATTCTAAGGGAAGGCAACTATTTAAGGCTGCCTTCCCATAGAATCTTCCTAAACAGATTTTTGCTCTGGCAAGAAAATCAACAATCCATTTTATTTTTTATCCAGGAGGAAGCTCCTACTAGGTAGTAAGAGCCAATTGTGCATATATCTTATTAATTAAGAGTTCAGTGACATCATGTTGATAGTTTGAAATCAGTAACTTCGGAAGTATTTGTATTACAGAAATCAGTAGATACTATAAATCAGAGCCTCCCATTACTGCTCCCAGCTATGGAATAGGCATATCAAGGGTAAGAGTTCATTTTATTAAATCTCGTCCAATTCAAGGTGTGATATATTCAGTTAATAAGGAATCTGAACCCATGAAAGAAAATGTTACCCTATTTCTGAAAGTTTCTACTGGTTTATAGCAGTGTGATTTTAAAATCAGGTTTGAATCCATACCATGGTTTCTTTTAGCTAAAGGAAGAATTTATCAAGTTTGATTCTATAGTTATGGAGAGTTAATAAAATAAGATTCATATCAAAGCTCAGGTTTTGTTTCCTTTGTAGAATATGACAACTCAAGGTCAAAGTAGTATGCTATAATATTAATAGAATTATTGAATAATTCCAAGAAAATGTGAATGGCATTTTAGTAACTATATCCAGCAACATTATACCAATCATATTATTATGAATTATTTATCAGTTTTATGAAACTAACCATTCTACCTACACTGTTAATCAGATGAAAGGACATTATTGTGACCTTGGCTAGTTGTGGCAGAATTTGTCCCTTTTAGAAAGAGTAAAATGAAACTAGCTGGAGCTGATTACGATTAATCTATACTGAAATTTTCATTAAAATGGATGTTGTGATGTATACAATTTCACTTTTATAACCTTTGTGCTTTGCTGTAAAAGAATTTTTCCATGAGATGTGTTCAACAACAGAATATTTTCAGGGAGATGAATGCCTGGAAGGTAGATAGTGATTTATAATAATAGAATATGAATAAAGCATCCACCAGAAAACAAAATACAAAGATGAAGCTTTCTAAGAAGTTTGGACTCAAAGACCCAGGAGTTCTCCCTCAGCTTCTCATGTGAGAACTTAGAATCATTATAGGATGGCAAAGATAGAGAGTAGCTGTTGGCAGGATTTACTGGCTTCAGTTGGTTCAGTGGACAATGGCTAGCATTTCTACAGAGAGAACATGAATCTAAAGTTTATGGAGAAATACTGGTATCAATCACATAGAAATCTGCAACAGAATATTAAAAGCAGTGCATAACAAATATACTATCCACTTTTCTGTTTTTCCCTTTAATCATTTTTTCACGCTAATTATATATGTGATTTAAAATAAAACTAGAATGTTTTAGATATTCATGTGTTGATCTAACCAATTGTGTTGACACCTGTACTTTGTCAAACCTGGAGAAAGGCATGTTAAGGGATTACTCACACGTAATCTATTAGCTTGGCAAATGGGAACAAAATAATATATATACTTAAATAGCTGCCCTAGGTTTAATCTCCAATTACTATTTACTACTTACATTGTGAAATAAACAGTGTAAATATTCTGCTTCCAAATAATTCCAAAGTGTTATAATTTATATCAGGTATTATCTACAAACTTTAAAACAAGGAGCAGACGTGTTATAATGATGGAGTTATCTCCTTGTTCTATAATATAATACAGGCACAAAAATAGTAACTGAAAATGTTCATGGAGTTCACCTAGTTCAGATAGCTTTTCTTAACAATGGCTGAAGTGATCTTTAAACCTGAGAGTAATTACTTGAGCCCACATTACTCAAACAATATTTTTCCTTTTTAGTTTCTCTGTCTCCCAATACAATTGACCTCAACACAAAAAAGACCATCTACAGAAAAATAGGACAGAAATATAACAAGGTCAAGGTTGTGGTCACATATTTGGTATGTGGCATTTAGTGGATTTACTCCCACCTCAAATATTTTCAGTCAAGGGAAGTGGAATCCAATGAATAAAAAATAAGTCATCTGATCTATATTATAATTTTTAAATATCACAACAAACTGCAGTTTGACTCAAAATAATTCTATTTAATTGAGGGGAGTGTCACTGATATCATAAAAAGAAAGTATAAAAGGCTTATTAACTTGGTTAATAAGTCATGTTTTTGAAAGACAAAAGTTGTTTATAGATATTTGTAATATCCTGAAATAATCCACCAGATTTTCACATTTTAAAAATCATATAATATTCTATTTCACAGAGGATAAACTTTTTGCTAAAAGTTTGCAATCCAGGGTCTTAAAAAAATTTAAGGCCACTGCAACAGTATTCTACTGCTGCTGTGGTAACAAATTACCACAAATTTAGCCTCTTAAAACAAACCTCATTTATCATCTATCTCATAGATTTGGTGGGTCAGAAGTACAGAGGCCTCTGCTAGGTGCTCTGCCTAGAGTGTCGCAGGGCCGAACTCAGTGTCAGTAGGGCTGTGTTCCTCCCTGGAGAACCTAGAGGAGGATTTCTTTCTTGTTCATTCAGATTGTTGGCAGAAGGAAGCTCCTTGTGACTGTAGGACTGGGGTCACCGTTTTCTTGCTGATTGTCACCTGAGGTCCATTCTCCACTTCTAGAGGTCATCTGCATTCCTGTCCCAAGCTCCTTCATTCATTTTTCAAAGCCAGCAATGGTAGATTGAGTTTCTCTTATTATTTGAGGTCCTGCTGCTATTTCTTCCGTTACATCTTTCTGACATCCATTGATATGGTTAGGATTTCTGTCCCCACCCAACCTCATCTTGAATTGTAATCCCCAGGTGTTTAGGGAGAGACCAAGGGAAGTAATTGAATCATGGGGGCATTTTCCCCCATGCTATTCTAGTGATAGTGAGGGAGTTCTCACCAGATCTGAAGGCTTTATAAGGGGATCTTCCCCCTTGGCTCAGCACTTCTCCTTTCTGCTGCCTTGTGAAAAAGGTGCCTTGCTTCTGTCTAACCTTCCACCATGATCAAAAGTTTCCTGAGTCCTTCCCAGCCATGCAAAACTGTGAGTGTATTCAACCTCTTTCCTTTATAAATAATCCAGTCTTGGGTATGTCTTTATTAGTAGTGTGAGAACAGACTAATACACCCATATTTTTGATACTCTCAAAGCATATACTACTGCTTTCTTCTTCCGTTTTACAAGCCCATATGATTGCACTGGGCCCACCAGATAATCCAGGATAATCATTCTAAGATATCACCTTTTGCCATGTAACGTATCATATGCAGAAACACCACCAGAGGATAAAGAATATGGAAGCCAAAATCCTGCCTACTATACTTAGTTCACAAATAATGAAATAACATACAAAATGCAAGGAAATAAAATGCTGAACAGTTTTTGGTGACGAAAAACAAGAAGGCCTTTTGTCTGGTTTGGTTTGGTTTTTGGACATGGTGTCTCACTCTGTCGCCTGGGCTGGAGTGCAGTGGCATGATCACTGCAACCTCCACCTCCTGGGTTCAAGCAATTATCCCTGCCTCAGCCTCCCAAGTAGCTGTGACTGCAGGCGCCTGTCACCACACAGAGCTAATTTTTGTATATTTAGTAGAGATGGGGTTTCACTACGTTGGCCAGGCTGGTCTAGAACTCTTGACTTCAGGTGATCTGCCCGCCTCAGCCTCCCAAAGTGCTGGGATTACAGGTGTGAGCCACCCACTGCACCCAGCCAAGAAGATCTTTACCAAAAGAAATGTGTTCTGAAATATAAGTTTTGGTGTTTAAGAAAACAATATGAATTTCCAACAAAATATAATAAATTAATCATATAAAATATATCTTGTAAAAAAAGTAAACTCTTTTGGGTAAAAATACTCATGATACACTCAATGTACTACGTATAGTAGTCGCCTTCTAAAAGAGCAAAACATCTAAACAAATCCCTAGTAAATGGAAAATTCACTATTTTTTTCAATCATATTTGGAAGTGACTGAGTTAATTTTTCATATATTTTTTCCATTTAACAGAATATTAGATAGAGATGATTGACGAGTTTTTTTTTTTTTCTGTTTCTTTGTATCTTTCAAACTTTAAAGCAAACCACTAATATCTTGGTTTTAGAGAAAACTAAGTAGGTGGAGGTTTTAGCCCATATTAAGGAATCGTCAATTTTGCTGACACAATAGGCTTGCTTATCCCATCTAACAGTAACTCCAAGGTATCAATTCTCTGTAGATTTTGCAGTTCAGAAACTACAAATCTATTGACCACATTATGGAAAATAAATTAAGCAGTTTCTGTCAAGACTCAGAAGGTGAATAATGCAATCCTCCTGCTAAAACTCATGCACCGAAGAACCAGATACCGCTCACAATGGACTAGAAAAAAAAATTCATTTTTAATGACCTCTCCTAAATAAATGTCCACGAAACACTGACCTTGCAGATATTCCTGCATATTTCATCAAGATATTTCCTATTCATCTTTTGATCGTATTTCTGAGTTTGTTTTAATCAAATTAATTTTCTAAGAAACTCATCAGCCTTCACTTGAAAGATGGTTTTAGTGATTCTAATAGAGAAGGAGCAATCTAAGGAGAATATTTACTGAAGTGGTCTTAAAAGCGAACCTGCCTATAAACACCAATGAGATGAATCATATTATATAAGCGCCATACTACACAGGTTTATTAACTATTTGTTGACTTTCCTTAATAGAATTGTAGAGTTAACATTTAAAAGTAGACAGTAAATTCTTGTTGGCCTTTGGTAGAGGACTTATTTTGGTATCTTGAAAAAACACACTGTACAAACTAATTCTAGTTACTATATGTAATACAACACAGGCAAAGATAAGGAAAGGAAATGTTAATGGTATGTGATTAGGCAGTAACCTGAAAGGATTTATATGATAGGAAGATCTGAGATTTGGTGTCATCACCACTTATTCATTTATATTGACATTCATCAAGCAGTAGTTCAAGCCCTATAAATAAGTTTTCCTACAACAGTTTGTAATATTCATCTCTGCTGTATCATTCATTCAGGCTTTGCTTATTGAGTGCATACTGTTCAACTGACTATACTGAATACCACAGAGAAAACAACAACTAAAACATTA
>NW_012114252.1:2791905-2819134 GCF_000951035.1 Colobus angolensis palliatus | reverse complement strand
TTTTTTTTTTTTTTTTTTTTTTTTTTTTTTTTTTTTGAGACGGAGGCTCGCTCTGTTGTCCAGGCTGGGATATAGTGTAGTGCTGCAATCTTGGCTCACTGCAATCTCCGACTCCCAGGTTCAAGTGATTCTCCTGCCCCAGCCTCCTACGTAACTGGGATTACAGGTGCCTGACACAATGCCAGGCTAATTTTTGTATTTTTAGTAGAGACAGAGTTTCACCCTGTTGGCCAGGCTGGTCTCAAACTCCTGACCTCAAGTGATCCGTCCACCTAAGCCTCCCAAAGTGCTGGGATTCCAGGCGTAAGCAACCAAGCCCAGCCCTATTTAATCTTTAGAGTTTTATTTCTGAGGGTAGGAGTATAGCCTCCAGTCTATTGGTTATAATAAAAGGTTTTAGGACTGGGCACAGTGGCTCACACCTGTAATTCCAGCACTTTGGGAGGCCGAGGCGGGCGGATCACTTGAGGTCAGGAGTTTGAGTCCAGACTGGCCTACATAGCGAAACCCTGTCTCTACCAAAAATATAAAAATTAACTGGGCGTGGTTGTGGGCACTTGTGATCCCAGCTACTCGGAAGGCTGAGGCAGAAGAATCGCTTGAATCCAGGAAGCAGAGGTGGCAATGAGCCAAGATCGCGCCACTGCACTCCAGACTGGGTGATAGAATGAAACTCTCTCTCACCACCTGCCCCCACCATACACACAGACACAAAAATCTTTACTTTAGTAATTTGAATGGTTTACTGTTGACCATTCCCACAAGTGTAACTGATCAACTTCAGAAGAAGGAGTATCTTGGAACTCACCCATCTGCACTGTCCTCATTTCCAGTACTGAGGAAACCTCAGCACTTTGCAATTTTTTATATTTCATTCCAGGTCACTAATACTCAAGGAAAACTGTGTTTTTCACAAAATTGCCTTACAAGTGAGGGAGCGAATGGAAACATATGTTTTTAAACCTTTTGCTCCTTCACATTAAATCATTCTATTTACACAGTTAGATAAAGATATAAATTTAGAGTTTTTAAATATTTGGGGATGAAGGTAAAAATGGTAAAATAATTTTCAGAAGAGAAAAATGGCATTATCACTAAATTTGTCATATATTTGGTACAAAATATCTCTTACCAATCTCACTTTTACATCACTGATAATACGAAACAGGTAAGAAGTAGAAACAGTTTGGATAGACAAAAGCTAAAATAACAAAATGCTTTTGTTGTTGCAGATATTGGTAAGCAAATCCATTACAAAGAAAATTCTTCATAGAAGAGTTTTATGGCAACAGGCTTTTCTGTGTGAACGATCTAAGATCTTCTAGAACATCACTCTAAAGGAAAGCATCATGCTTATTAAAATTAAATATTGTTTGCATGTGATATTAAGATCATTTACAAAATAACACAGAACATAAAATAAATGAAGACTCATGGCTATGAAAATGCCACTCCCTGTTTTAAAAGCAGATAGCTTAGTATAACTGTCTGTCTGCCTGAGGATTTTTTTTATTAATGTGATTTTTCCATTTTCATTTTGAATTTGGTTGTTTCTTGGTGTGCCTTACTGGTGCAGACTTTGACAAGTAGTAATAAATTGAATAGATTGTTAATACAACCATCCTGTCTGAAATAGGTATAAAATAAGAATTCAGTCTGGAGAAGTTCAAACTATGCTTTGAAGAAAAATAAACCTAGGTAACAATAATGCTGAAAGTACACCAAGTAAACTGCAAATTAAATATTTTTGCAATAGGTCAATTCCAAAATTCCCTATCTGACTTTTCAAATAAGAAAATTGTATTCATACATATGATACGTGCACTAGTCTTGAAGTGTTAATGCCAATGTCTGAATAACACTATCAGAGTTTCAATCAAAAGATGAAATTTGTGTTGATGTTGAAGTGACATTTTTTCTTAAGTGCAGTGATGAATTTACTAGGCATATGAAGGAAAGTAATCCTCTATCTTTTTCTCTGACAAATATTTAATGGAACAGCAGTAGCTGTAAATGCTGGTGGCCTTAACTTTAAATTGAAATGTCAAATATATATAGTACCCAAATCTGAAAATATCTATTCAGACAATACATTTTTAAAAACAAAGAAATCAGAGTTACCCTTATAAAAAGATGTTTTAACATCTACTAGTGCACTCAAAATGTAAAGAATTTCAGAAAAAAAACTTCTTAATCATGCGATAATGCTAAGGTTACTGTAGCTTGCAATTAGTTGTGCTTGCCTGTATCAAAGTTATGTATGAGGCATCCATTCTTCCTAGTACTGAGTTGCTAGGCAAGTGGAAAACAAGAATGTTTTTAAATTGGAAAATCTCTCAGATCATAGTGGGGAGAATAAGACAACCAGGCAAGACCAGAATTAGAATACAGAGAATCTTGCTGCTACAAATGCATTTTAAATGAATAATCTCAAAGCTTTACTTGTTGTCTTTTGTAATATCTACAATCATGTGCCACATGCAACGTTTTGGTCAACAACAGACCACCTATATGACAGTGGCCACGTAAAATCATAATAGAGCTAAAAATTCCTATCACCTAGTGACGTCATGACCATCGTGACATCATAGCAAGATGCATTACTCATGTGTTTGTGGTGACGCTGATGTAGACAAACCTACTGCTCTGCTCCTTGTATAGAACTATAGCACATACAATGCTGTGCAGTGCATAATACTTGATAATGGAAAGTGACTATGTTACTGGCTTAAATATTTATTATACTGTGCTTCTTATGGTTACTTTTGAGTGCATGCTTTTCCTTTCTTTTTTTTTTTTCTTAAGGATAACTATAAAAGAGCCTCAGGCAGGTCCTTCGTAAGTATTCCAAAAGAAGGCATTGTTATCATAGGTAATGATAGATCCACGCACATGATTGCCCCTGAAGATCCCACAGTAGGACAAGATGTGAAGGTGGAAGAAAGCGGTATTGATGATCCTGACCCTGTGTAGATCTAGGCTAACGTGTCTTAGATTTTAAGAAAAAATTTACAAACTAAAAAAAAAAGAAAAAAATTAAAAATAGAAAAATGCTTATAGAATAAGGATATAAAGACAGAAAATCTTTTTTTTTTTTTTTTTTTTTGAGGTGGAGTCTCATTCCCTGGGCTGGAGTGCAGTGGCCGGATCTCAGCTCACTGCAAGTTCCGCCTCCCGGATTTACGCCATTCTCCTGCCTCAGCCTCCCGAGTAGCTGGGACTACAGGTGCCCGCCACCTTGCCCGGCTAGTTTTTGTATTTTTAGTAGAGACGAGGTTTCACCGTGTTAGCCAGGATGGTCTCCATCTCCTGACCTCGTGATCCGCCCGTCTCGGCCTCCCAAAGTGCTGGGATTACAGGCTTGAGCCACTGCGCCTGGCCCAGAAAATCTTTTTTATATAGCTATACAATGTGTTTGTGTTTTCAGTCAAGTGTCATTACAAGAGTCAAAAAGTTTTAAAAAATTAAAAGTTTAGAAAGTAAAAATGGTAAACTAAGGGTAATTTATCATTGAAGAAAGAAACATATTTTCAAAGTCTAGAGTAGTGTCCTAGGCCTTCCCATCCACTCACCACTCACTCATTAACCTGCCCAGAGCAACTACCAGTCTTATAAGCTCCATTCATGGTAAATGCCCTATATACCTGTAACACTTTCTATCTTCTATATTTTACTGTACCTTTTCTATGTTTAAATATGTTCAGATATACAAATACTTTCCATTTTATTATAATTGCCTACAATCATTTAGTACAATAACGTGCTATGCAGGTTTGTAGCGTAGGTGCAACAGGCTATATCATTCAGCCTGGGTATGTAGTACCCTACACCATCAAGGTCTGTATCAGTATACTCTATGCTGTTCACACAGTGACAAAATCGCCTAACAATGCATTTCTCAGAAGGCAGCCCCATCATTAAGTGATGCGTAACTGTATTTATGTATTTTGCTTATAGATTATACTTTGTGTCATTATTCACATGGGGATATACTCCCTATGACAGAGGAAAAGAGTTTAAGGAAATCTCTTTGAACTGTGTACAAAAGATTTTACAAAATTTGCAAACCACCAATTGCTTATTCCTTATTCTCATGGAGCTGATTGGTAAAAACAAAGGGAAGCACTGACTTATAGCAAGTCTCTTACAAACCTATTTAAGATCAATGCTAAATCCTTTATTGGCAAGGTGGAAAAGATAAAAAATGTCTTTTATTCATTTATTTATGTATTTGATTTATTTATTTATTTATTTTTGTTTGAGACAGAGTCTGTCACTCTTTCACCCAGGCTGGAGTGCAGTGGCGCGATCTCGGCTCACTTCAAGCTCCACCTCCCGGGTTCACGCCATTCTCCTGCCTCAGCCTCCTGAGTAGCTGGGACTACAGGCGCCCACCACCATGCCCGGCTAATTTTTTGTATTTTTAGTAGAGACGGGGTTTCACCCTGTTAGTCAGGATGGTCTCCATCTCCTGACCTCCTGATCCACCCACCTCAGCCTCCCGAAGTGCTGGGATTACAGGCGTGAGCCACCGTGCCTGGCCAAAAATGCATTTTAAACTTGAATGTTAAATCTCAAAAGTACAAATATGTCATAATCTCAAAATCTGAACTTAGGGTCTTCTATGACTTATGAAAATTAGGAAACTATTATTTTAAAACAAAGTTCACACCTTATGATAGCTAGAAATAATTCAATTGTCATTGTGCATGTCTAGCGTTTCTTCAGAAAACATTGGGTACTTAACTTTATATCAAGTATAGTGTTCCTCACTGGAGAGCAAAAGATAAATTAATATATATTCAGATAAACCCTGTAGGGTATCTTTGCAGACTATTACCCATGCATTCCTCTGAATTCCACAGTATTCACAATTTCTGACATATAGTGTAGCTAGATTTCTCTCTTTTAGGCTTGATTTTCAATTTACCAATTTATATGCTTAATAAAATTCTTCTCAGCTCTTTTTAAAAAATATACATCCTCAATTTCTCTCCTAGTCATGTACATGTTTTCCTCTACTCTCTCATACATGTGAGGAATAATTATAATCACTGTTTTGGCATTCTTGTCTTAGTTCAATCATCTTTTTCAGCTCTAAATCTGTTTATATCCATCTATCGCCTATCTCTTGAATATACGTATTTTTCTGTCTCTTTGCTTTTATTTATAATTGTATGCTGGACATTGTTCATTGCTGGATTTTTATGCCCTCTATGATGTTAACCTTTGTTCTGGCCTTCAGTTAAGTTACCCAAAATCAAGCAATGTTTCAAGGTTTTCACTTAAGTTTCATTAAAGCAGGTACAAAAAGCTTTTGTCTAGGGTAGGGGTCCCCAAAACCCCCAGGCCCATGACTGGTACCAGGCTGCATAGCAGGAGGTGAGTAGCAGACAAGCAAGCATTATCCACTGAGCTCCCCACCTCCTATTAGATCAGCAGCAGCATTCGATTCTCATAGGAGAGAGAACTCTACAGTGAACTGTACATGTGTGGGATCTAGGTTGTGTACTCCTTATGATAATCTAATCTAACTAACGCCTGATCATCTGAGGTGGAACAGTTTCATCCTGAAACCATCCCTCCCTCTACCCTTCCATCCCACGGAAAAATTTCCTTCCATGAAACCAGTCCCTGGTGCCAAAAATGTTGGGGACCTCTGGTCTAGGGCCAAATTCTTAAGATGATAATCTGACGATTCTATCCAGTAGCCTAGCAACCCATGTATTACCAGGTTTCTACTCTAGCTGGTGGAAACAAGAACTATTCCTAGTCCTGTGGGAATTGTTTTATTGCTTTTAAGTGTCCCCACTCCCTCACCCAGCCCCACTTTTGGTAGTTACCTCTCATGCTTCTGCAATTCATTATTGACCCAAAGGCTTAAGGGGATTCCCTCTTCAGATTTCCTTTTTACTATGAAACTCCTTCCTCTCTGGTAGTCTGCTCCACAAATGCTGGCTATTTTGGCCTCTGTAAACTCTAGTCTCTCCTTCCTCAACTCTGCAAGACTGTCAGGCTCTGATGAGGTTTCCCATCCTGTGCAATGGCCTGAAAACTCCAGGTAGTGAGCCAAGGTCCCTATTAATCCAACTTGGACAGAAGTGGAAGCACAAGCCATATGTTAAATAACCTGCATTAAAGTAATATTGACTAAAGAACTAAGGAGATATTCTTTACCCCTAACAACAGAGATTTGTTTTTAACCTGAAGAGAAGTGTAAAATTGAGCAAATGGATTTTCAAACCTGAGGAAAATATTTCCCATGTTTTCAAGACTTTCTAAGACTCGCACCTGGGTTCCTGGCAATGTGAGAAATCAAAGGGCCATCAAAACCTATACCTCTGCTGGGGTGAATTATGTGCTGAAATTTTCAAAGGCAGGGGGAAGAATTTTTGGTAACAGTGTTCACAAAAGAAGGATATATAACCCTCACTTGTAACTGAGACAGGTAACTGGAATTTTCTTCAGCTCCTTTCTTCACAGAACAAAATCTTGCCATAGTTTATCAAACATGTTTGCCTCCCTTTTTGGAGACTGAAAAGAGCTAGTAATAGTCTCTTTGTTGTCATATCTCAACAAGACCAAAGGATCTTTTAACCCTTCATCAAAAGTTTCCTTTATAATGTTTCCATAAATTTGTCTTGACTTCTAACTTCCTTCAGTATAATAACAATACCCACTGTGTACCAGCTTCCTTAACTATGGACTGGACACAGTTTGAAAAGAAGCAATTCTTACAGTCTAATAAAAAGGAAAATACTGCAAAATGGATGCACAAACTCACAAGCATATCTGAAACAACAACCTGAAGTTATAAAACATGGGCAACTTTCACTGGGTAAATGAGAGGATGAAGTAGTAAGATATTGTCTAATTCTTCTACATGACTTTTACCCAAGCTAAAGAGTTAATAGTAGTAATAATAATTATTATTTTTGATCCTAGTATCATGGCTGATACAAATCTGCATCTACAAGATTTGTTTAAACGTGCCTAAGAGCTATAGAAAAAAATCAAAAATTGAATTTAAACCTGGGTATCTTATATTTATGTTACAAAAGCTCATTAGCTGTAGGTCATTAGCTTCTTATACTATCATCCAGTCAGGAAAAGAAACACCAAGACGAACTTTGAAAAGTAAGACTTTTCTTACCAGCTAATCCACCTTTGAGTCATTACATATAATTTTATAATCTGTTGAGGTTTTCTTGAGCCAGATATTTGATTTCTGTTTATTGATAAAATATCAACACTCTCTTTCTTCTCAGGCAGTCTTTCCACTCCTAAAAGGCAAGAATTTTACCCTCATCTTTAGCTGCCCGCATCTCAGTACTCAAGTGCTCTGTGATGGTTGATCCTCCAAACCCATCCACTAAGTCCCATTCTCCACTCCTCCTCAGACGTTGAGACAGTAATAGGCAGGTGTTTGGGAACAGAAAAACCTTTCTTACCCTCTCAACTCATGCTCTCTCATAAGCCTGCTAGATTTGATCACCCACAGGCTGGCTCTTGGTCAAAATCTAAATCCATGTATCTTAAAGCAACTTACAGACTTTTGAATTTAACTACCCTTTTTAACTTTCCAGAATAGGAGGTCAAGTCAGAGACAAGTTAAATGACCAGTTCCAGGTAAGCCAGCAATAGAATAGTCCAGATAGAAGTCAAAGTTACATCTTCCGATTCCAAATCTAATTCATAATCCCCTGCACCCGACCCACAAGATATTTCAAGCTGTGGCATGTAGACTTCATGTGACCAAAGGTTTTCTTTAGCATCCATTGCTTTTCTTTTCCTTTATTTGAATTAGCAACCATTTTTTAAAAAAATTAAGTATATTTCCCATAAAAATGGAGATGTTTTCCTTAAGTAAATGGCAGATCCAGTGACAATGGCTGCATTTCCACATGGCAGCCATCTGCTGCAACTAAGAGAATAGTTTTCATTTCAGTGTTCACCATTCCTTATTGTCACCCTGGCATAGAGGCTGAGTTTGTTATTTTATGTCAAGCTCATGTCACTCACTTATGTGACTAGATTGCCCCATAGGCATTTATATTTGAGACCTTTGTAACATACGCTATTTACTTGCTCTCTGCAATACAGTGTTAATTACATAGGGAGTCAGAGTATTAAAAAATAGATGCGTAGGAATACTAGTGATATTTGTAAAATGATTTTGTATTCTGAAACTTTGCTGAAGTTGTTTATGAGCTGAAGTAGCTTTTGGGCTAAGACTATGGGGTTTTCTAGATATAGAATCATATCATTTGCAAACAGGGATGGTTTGACTTCCTCTCTTCCTTCTTGGATGCCCTTTTTTTCTTTATCCTGCCTGATTGCTCTGATCAAGACTTCCAATACTGTGTTGAATAGGAGTGGTGAGAAGGGCCATCCTTGTCTTGTGCCAGGTTTTAAGGGAAATTCTTCCAGCTTTCACCCATTTAGTATGATGTTGACTGTTGGTTTGTGATTTAAGGCTCTTATTAATTTGAGGTATGTTCCTTCAACATGTACATTTTTGAAAGTTTGCAATATGCAAGGGTGTTGAATTTTATCAAAAGCCTTTTATGGATCTATTGAAGCAATCGTGAAGTTTTTATCTTTAGTTCTGTTTGTGGGATGGATTCACATTTATTGATTTGCATACATTGAACCAACCTTACATCACAGAAATAAAGCCTACTTGATTATGATGGATTCGATTTTTTGATGTGCAGGAAGATTCAGTTTGGGTTTGCAAGTATTTTGTTAAGGTTTATTAAAATGCTAGAAGGCACCGTAGGCAATACCATTCTGGACATAGGAACTAGAAAATAATTCATGACAAAGATGCCAAAAGCAATTGCAGCAAAATCAAAAATTGACAAAATGCAATCTAATTAAACTTAAAAGCTTCTGCACAGCAAAAGGAAATAAGGGTAAACAGACAACGTACAGAATGGGAGAAAATATTTGCAAAATATGTTAATATCCAGCATCTATAAGAAACAAACACATTTACAAGAAAAAAACAAACAACTTTATTAAAAACTGAGTGATATGGTTTGAATTTGTGTCCCTACCCAAATCTCATGTCAAATTTTAATCTTAAGTTTTGGAAGAGGGTCCTGGTGGGAGGTGATTGAATCATGGGGGTGGATTTCTTCCTTGCTGTTGTCATGATAGTGAATGAGTTCTCACAATATCTAATTGTTTAAAAGTGTGTGGCACCTCCGCCCTCTCTGTCTTCCTGCTTCAGCCATGTAAGATGTGCCTCCTTCCTCTTTGCTTTCTGCCATGATTGTAAGTTTCCCAGTACCTCCGCAGCCATGTTTCCTGCACAGCCTACAGAACCATGAGCCAATTAAAGCTTTTTCCTCTATAAATTACCCACTCTCACGTAGTTCTTCATAGTAATGTGATAATGAAGTAACACAGAACATTGGTACTGGGAGAAGGGTATTTCTATAAAGATACCTGAAAATGTGGATGCAGGTTTGGAACTGGGTAAGGGGCAGAGGTTGGAACAGTTTGGAGGACTCTGAAGAAGTTTGGAAATTCCTAGAGATTTGTTAAATTGTTGTGACCAAAATGCTGATAGTGATATGGACAATAAAGTCCAGGGTGAGGTAGTCTCAGATGCAGATGAGGAACTTATTGGGAACTGGAATAAAGGTCATTCTTGCTATGCTTTAGCAAAGAGATTGGTGGCATCGTGTCCCTGCTCTAGAGATCTGTGGAATTTTGAACTTCAGAGCGATGATTTAGGGTAACTGGCAAAAGAAATTTCCAAGTGGCAAAGCACTCAAGATGTGGCCTGGCTCCTTCTAACAGTATATTCTTATATTTGTGAGCAAAGAGATAATCTGAATCTGAAACTGAAACTTATATTTAAAAGAAAAGCAGAGCATACAAGTGTGGAAGATTTATAGCCTGGCCATGTGGTAGAAAAGAAAAACCCATGTTCAGGGGAAGACTTCAAGCCAGCTACAGAAATTTGTGTAAGTAAAGAGGAGTCAAATGTTAATGGACAAGACAATGAAAAAAAATGCCTTGAAGTTATTTCAAAGACCTTCTCAACAGATACTCCCATCATAGGCCGGGAGGCTTAGGAAGGAAGAATGGTTTCATGGACTGGGCCCAGGGCCCCGCTGCCCTAAACAACCTCAAGATACTGCTTCCTTGTCCCAGTTGCTCCAGCTCCAGTCATAGCTAAAAAGGCTTCAGATATATCTCAGGCCAGTGCTCCAGAGGGTGAAAGCCATAAGCTTTGGCAGCTTCCACATGGTATTAAGCATGTGGGTGCACAGAGGGCGAGAGTTGAATCTTGGGATCCTCCACTCAGATTTCAGAGGATGTATGGAAATGCCTGAATGTCCAGGCAGAAGTCTGGTGCAGGGGCAGAGCTCTTATGGAGAACCTTTACCAGGATAGTGCACAGGGGAAATGTGGGGTTGGAGCCACCACACAGAGTCCCCACTGGGGCACTGCCTACTAGAGCTGTGAGAAGAGGGTCACTGTCCTCCAAACCCAAGAATAGTAGATCCAACAGCTTGCACCACGTACCTGGAAAAGCCTCAGGCCCTCAGGCGCTCAGTGCCAGCCTGTAAAAGCAGCCACAGGCGCTGTTCCCTGCAGAGCCACAGGGGTGGAACTGCCCAAAAACTTGGGAGCCTACCCCTTGTATCAGTGTGGACTAGACGTGAGACATGGAATCAAAAAAGATTATTTGGGAGCTTCAAGATTCAATTGACTACCATGCTGGGTTTTGGACTTGCATGGATCCTGTAGCCAATTGTTATGGCAGATTCATCCTTTTGGAAAGGGAGTATTTACTCAATGTCTATACCTACATTATATCTTGGAAGTAACTAACTTGTTTTTGATTTCACAGGCTCACAGGCAGAAAGGACCTGCTTTGTTTCAGATGAGACTCTGGACTGTGGACTTTTGAGTTAATGCTGAAATGATTTAAAACTCGGGGAACTATTGAGAAGAGGTAGTTTTATTTTTCAATGTGAGAATAACATGAGATTTGGTAGGGGCCGGGTGCAGAATAATATGGTTTGGATTTGTGTCACCACCCTTATCTCAAGGCAAATTGTAATCTCCAGTGTTGGAGGAGGGACCTAGAGGGAGGTGACTGGATCATGGGGGCACATTTTCCTCTTGCTGTTCTTGTGATAATCAGTGAATTCTCATGAGATCTAGTTGTTTAAACATGGGTAGCACCTCTCCTCTCTTTCTTCTTCTTCCCTGGCCATGTATAATATGCCTCCTTCCTCTTTGCCTTTCGCCTTGATTGTAAGTTTCCTTAGACCTCACAAACTCAGTTTCCTATACAGCCTTCAGAACCATCAGATGATTAAACCTTTTTTTCTTTATAAATTGCCCAGTCTTGGGTAGTTCTTTATAAGCAATGCAAGAATGGACTAATACAATGTGCAAAGGACATGAACACACAGTTTTCAAAAGAAGACATACATGTGGCCAACAAATATATGATAAAATGCTCAATATTACTGATCATTAGAGAAATGCAAGTAAAAACCACAATGGAATACCATCTCACACCAGTGACAATGGCTATTCTTAAAAAGTAAAAAAGTAACAAGATGCTGGTGAAGTTGCAGAAAAAAAGGAACACTTTTACTCTGTTAGTGGGAGGGTGAATTAGTTCAACCATTGTGGAAAGCAGTGTGGCAATTCCTCAAAGAGATAAAAACAGAACTACCATTTGACTCAGAAATCCCATTGCTGGGTATATACCCAGAGGAATATAAATCATTCTGCCATAAAGACACATGCACATGTATGTCCCTTGCAAGTACTATTAACAACAGCGAAGACATGGAGTTGACCTAAATGCCCATCAATGATGGATTGGATAAATAAAATGTGGTACATATACATCACGAAATACTATGCAAGGATAAGAAAGAACAAGATCAACTTCTTTGCAGGAACATGGATGGAGGTGAAGACCATTATCCATAGCAAACTAAGGCAGGAACAGAAAACCAAACACCATGTTCTCACTTGTAAATAGGCACTAAATGATGAGAATACATGAACATAACAGACCGTGGAGAACAAAAGACACTGTGGTCTACTTGAAGGTGGGGTGGGGAGGAGGAAGAGTATAAAAAAAAAGTAACTATTGAGTACTAGACTGAGTACCTGGATGACTAAATAATGTACACAACAAACCTCTGTGACACAAGTTTACCTACATAACAAGCCTGCATATGTACCCCTAGATCTAAAGCAAAAAAGAAATAAAAATTGGTCCACTCTTTCTTCCCTTTCCCTGAAAATGACATTTTCCTCCTTCTAATTTCTTGGGCTGAATACCACAGTCATCTCGGACTTTCTGTTTCACTTACACCTATATTCATCAATAAATCTTTTTAGCTTTGTCTTTAAAATACATTCAAAGTCCAACAACTTTCCACCACTTCTCCAAGTAGGAGGTCTGGTCTAAGACACTATTGTGTCTGATCTGGAATATGTAAATAACGTAACTGGTTTTTCTATTTCGACTTTTGCTACTCTGGATCAAATACTGTAACAGCACTGCATAAAAGCTAACAACAGCTCTCATCTTACTTTGAGTTAAAGCTAAAGAATTTTATTAGGGCCAACAATGCTCACTTGGTCTACGTTTCCCTCCTCCTTCTCTTATTTCCCACATCTCTTTCTCTGATTCATTCCTCTCCTGCCACCCTTGACACGGACACCTTGCTATCTTGGTCATGTTATAGACTAAGTGTGTGAGTTCTCAATAACATTTGCGAAAAAAAATTAAATAAATTAAATTGTTAATACATTAGGACTACACTGGATAGTTCTGGCCAGGTAGGACTTTGGAAACAAGAAGGGAAGTTATCCATTGTAAGAGAAAGAAGAGACCAGTGGTAGAGAATCTAAAAAACAAACAAACAAAAAACCAGTCATGCCAAATAGAAATGATGATGGGAAAGAGGGTCAAAGGAGTTTGTGTATTCAGGGTAGTGATCATAAAGAGACAATATGAGTCTAAGTCAAATAATGAGAAACATGAGGAAAGCAATTTAGCAAAAAAAAAAAAAAAAGATAGTGTCAACGAATAATAGATTCTAGAGGAATCAAATAATTGTTTCACTGACAGTATTAGACATAGAATGAAGGAGCTGGTGAGTAGTGACTGGGTGCTTGAAATTGAAATTTGAGGTATGGCTCCTATCAGTAATAACAAAATCTAATATATGCCCATGAAGTGGATGGTTGATGTTAATGGGAGACAAGAAATGAAGAAGTCAGCATGTTGAATTGATTACGTAGGTAGGTATTGAAATCATCAAAAAAGGAACAGAAATTATTTGAGAGAGAAATACAGTAAGGCAGGTGTCAAAATCTTCGGTAAATAAAGAGGAAAAACAGCGAGCATGGGGATCACTGTAAAAATGAGGGGAACATATGATATAATCTGATGGCATGTGCCCCACAGAGGCTCAATGGTCTGTAAGCAGCAATGCAAAGCAAGAAGGCATGCTCCCTCTCCAGGCTGGTGGTCAGGAACACAAGGGCGATAAAGCCAGAGTCTACAGGGGGAGCAGTGTCCTTAGGTTTTAATACCGCAGATTCAGATGAGGTTTCCTTAGATAACTTAACATATAATAAAGTTATGGATCGCTTATTTTTATGTAGCTTCATATAAACTACTATTCTTTACTGAGTATTTAAGTTTGATTTCCCAGTTTTCAAAATCCAGTTATATTGAAAACAAACCACAAAACCTCCAAGAGAACTTAAATTTTTAATGAGAATGATTTTTCTTCAAATAGATAAAATATATACATCTATGTACACATATATACTAATTTCATTAATAACATAGATTT
Source organism: Colobus angolensis palliatus (assembly GCF_000951035.1). Lineage (NCBI taxonomy): Eukaryota > Metazoa > Chordata > Mammalia > Primates > Cercopithecidae > Colobus > Colobus angolensis. The sequence continues at coordinate 2,805,272 of NW_012114252.1, read as the reverse complement.
TTATAACATTTAGGCATAGAGCTGCAGAATATTTAAGCTAATCTGCATAAATCCTACTTCAATCTATTAACTGCTCCTCAAGGAGGTAACTCAAATGTAAAGCATCTAATTCCATCTCCCTTCATCATCAGTTACTTCTCTTACTCTTCTCCTCTCCAACTGAATACCACCCTCTCTTTTACAGACAATGTTCACTGGCACTCTAAGACTATTTTCAGGCTAGGACGTTTGCACGAGTATTACATATGCCTGGAATGCTCTTCCGCCATTTTTTCGCATGGCTGGCTTGCTTTTGACTCGGATCTCAGTTTAAATCCCATCTCATCAGTTATGATTCTCTGACCTCCCAGAACACGGTAGCTTTCCAATTCATTCAGTAGTATGCACTCTTTTAAATCTTACCATTACCTAGTTTTATGTTTGTTTGCTTATTTAGTTCTTGCTCCAGCTATTAGAAACAATCACCACCACCATTGACTAGAATACTGCTAGGTACATAGTAAATTCTCTGTAATACTTGATGAATTAAGGAATAAATTATGAATGATAGTCTAAAATTGTGCAAAATGGGTTTTTGTCGCATTACTACTATTGATTAGTCAAAATTATCAAAATCATCTATTTAACCTGTTAGTAACTGATAAAGTGGGAAAAGGAGCAAAATTTGTAACATGCTTTGAACTATTTTTAAAAGAAGTCATATTAATCTTAGTTATATTACTATTATTGTATCAATAGGAAGTAGCAATTGTAAAGATTCCACGATTTAATATGAAATAGCATGATTTCTTTGTGGAAAAGTATATCAATACAACTTATTATCAGAATTACTTGTCAAATTACAGAACAAAAGCTTTACAGTCTACAAGTTCAGGGTGCACATAACTTTGTAATCACCACATTGTGAATTACGTTTTGACAAGGTCAAACATGAAACGTGTTCAAATGTTGGTAACAAGACTTATTAATAGAATGCATGAATAAAATGGCTCACAAATGTATTAACTTTATTCCTTTGAACATTGGCATATAATGACTCCTAAAAAATTACTGTTACAAAAAAGACACGTATTTCAATTCAAAACAGCTAACTACTCTTGGTTGTGTACAGTGTAAATTTTGAACATTATTAATTAATTCATGTTCTATAGAAATAAATCTTAAGTAACCTCAAAATGCCTTAATAGGTTTTGGAATAGAATAGAGAATCATTTATTACCAGGTGTTTAGTGGTAAGATAATAAAGTCAACATTTAGCCATCCCCCAAAACTGCTAAGACTGTAATCATCATTTATTTTTGAACCTCAAAAACCAATCACTGGAATAATCTTAAACCTCTGTGCATGATATATTCTGGTTGTTTATATATACTTTGATTTGTATTTATTTACTTAGTAATTTTTAATAATAACTTTTGCTCCATAAATCTACCAGTCAAAAAGAAAAGTTAAAACAAACCAAAATTTTCCTTTCAATCCTACCTCTCCATTTTATAATCTGAAACAAACTGAGAATCTTTCCATTCCCATGCTTGTCCTTTCTTTACAATCAGATATTCCTTTATATGAAAGATTTCATGATGCATGCAATCTTTAGGAACATACTTCTTCTATATTTTTTCAAGATAAATCCATGTGGTTGTATACCATTATATTTCTTTTTTTAAAACTCATATCATCATATGACTTTGTGGCAGTATCACCACTGATACACATTTCAATTGTTTCTAGACTTTTGCTATTGTGTACAGCATCACCATCAATTTTTTCTCCATTATCGTCCTATCTTATCTTGCAAACAGGTGTACATGGGCAGGCATTGCTCTTGGATATATACCAAAGATGTCTGGGTTTTCAAGTGCATAAATATTTTAATTTTGGTTAAGAAAACAAAACTATTTTCAAAACTGGTTTACTAATGTATACTTCCACCAGTGATACAACAAGACACCATAGATACACATCTTCTCCAACATTGTTATTCCAGACTTCATATTCCTGACAATGCGATGGGTGAAAAATGGCATCATGTGACTATGTTTATTAGAATCTTCATGATCAATACTGTGAATGCCTATCATATGTTTACTGATCACATGCATTTTTATTTTTGTGACATATCTACTTATGTCTTTTGGCAGTTTTTCATTGAATTATTGGCATTTTCTTATTCATTTTTAAGAGTTTTTTATGTGTCCTTGATACTAATACTTTGCTAATTGTGTACAATTATCCAAGTTTGTAACCTAGCTTCTTGCTTAGTTTATGGTAGCATTTTAAGAATTAATTCTCTTAATATAATTAAACACATTTCCTATTATAACCAACCTTTTTATGAATAACATGTATTACTTGAATCTAATAGATATTCATTTATATTTTTAGCCATGTTTTTTGACGTTTTTACATAAATAATTTTTGGTGTCAATATATGAGTTATTCAATTTTTTTCACACGTTTTTCAGGTTCATTCGTGGAATAGCCCTTTCTCTGTCGCACTGATATGGCATGCCAATTTTGTCATAAAACGAAGTTCCACGCAAGCATGGTTCTGTTTCTCAGCATTCTGACCGTTTCTGCACCTATGCCACACTGAGTAACCAAAGCTCAAGAGTTAAGTCATCTGGTTTAACAGGTATCTCATCACTTCTCTTCTTCTGAGCATCTTATATATTCTTTGTTCTTTACTCTTCCACAAAAATCTTAAAATCACATTCTTGAGTTTTATAAATAACTACTTTGGAACTTTGATTGTAACAACACAGATCAATTTAGAAAGAATCACTATTTCACACTATTGTCATCTTGCCCATGAACATGATATGTCCTAATTGGTTCCTCTAATTCATATCATTTTCTCTGTATTTTTTACATCATAGATTTATTCTTAGATACTTGATATTCTTTTATACAATTTTAAGTTATATATTATCTTTAAACTTTCTAGTTTGCTGCCTTTGTATAGAAATGCAACTGAAATTTCTATAGTAAGTTTCTTTTTACATCTATTTTTATCTACAATCTTGTTAAACACTTGTATAATACCAAATAATTTGTAGGTGGATTCTTTTGTGTATTTCATGTAAATAACATCAAATGGAAAAATAACTGTTTTTTCCTAAATTACAATCCTTATTTTCTTCTAATCTTTATTTTGGTATTGCCTGAGGTAGGGTCTCGAAAACAATGTTGAACAGAAATGTTTATTGTGGACTTCATAACCTTGTTTTTGTCTTTAAACATATTGCTTCCAATATTTTAACATTAAATATAATTTTATTTCATACTTTTAATAAATATGCATTAAGGAAGTAGAAATCAGTTGCTGATAAATTGTGTTATTTCAAAAAATGTATCAATTTTACCTAATTTTTAAAAATGATATAGTTGTTACTATTCCCACAGTATTACTAAAATCTCTGCTTTGTATGTAGTATCTTTTCATGTGTACATTTGTTATTTTTTGTCTTTTCCTGATAATCTGAATAGAAAAATGTCTATTTTCTTAGGGTTTTTAAAAATATTTTAAAATAATATTTAAAATAAGTGATATGTTATTGAAATAGAAAATAAAAACTGATTTAAAAATATTAACCAAGTACAAATATGTTTTCCATTGTGGATGCTTGTGCAGCAAAGCTTCTGAAGACTTGTAGGCTTGAGAACAGTGGTTGTATAACTTTATATTGAAATAGTCTTTTTTGTATACAATTTTAACTTGTGTTATTCTCATCAAAAATTGTCTCTCTAAACTTTTTGAATTGTCTTGGTCTTTTAAAAACTATTTTATTGTAAATTGACGATTTATAACATATACTTATGGGGTAAAGAAAAAAGTGATGTGATGATTTATGTATACAATGTGTAATAAAATTAAGGTAATTAATACACTTACCCCAAATACTTCAATTGTGTGGTAAGAACATTTGCAATTTACTCTTAGCAATTTTGAAATTACAGTACATTATTTTTACCTATATTCACCATGCTATGCAATAGATCTGAGCAAACAAGAACTTCCTTCTCTATGAGATTTTGGGCCATTTGACCATAATCTCTCTATTCTCCCCAGCTTCCTATCTCTGTAACTATCTTTGTGCTCTCTGCTTCTATGAGTTCAGTTGTTTTAGATTCCACACATAAAGGAGAATATGTATTTCCCTTTCTGTGCCTGCCGTATTTTACTTAGCATAATTCATTTATTTCTCTATTGACTAATTGTTCTGGTAAGGACTTTTTTTTTTTTTTTTTTTTTTTTTTTTGGAGTGCAGTGGCGCGATCTCGGCTCACTACAAGCTCCGCCTCCCGGGTTTACGCCATTCTCCTGCCTCAGCCTCCCGAGCAGCTGGGACTACAGGCGCCCGCCACCTCGCCAGCTAGTTTTTTGTATTTTTAGTAGAGACGGGGTTTCACCATGTAGACCAGGATGGTCTCGATCTCCTGACCTCGTGATCCACCAGTCTCGGCCTCCCCAAGTGCTTGGATTACAGGCTTGAGCCACCGCGCCCGGCCAGGACTTTCAATACTATGTTGAATAGGAGTGGTGAAAGTGGACATCCTCGTCTTTTTTCCAGAACTTAAAGGAAAGCCTTCCAACTTTTTACCATCGAGTACAGTGTTAGCTGTGGACTTCTCATATATGGCCTTAAATGTGTTAAGGTACATTCTTTCTATACTATATTTGTGAGAGTTTTTTTTTATCATGAAAATATGTTGAATTCTGTCAAGTGCTTTTTTTCTGCATCTAGTAAGATAATGAGATGGTTTTTGTCTTTCATTCTGTTAATGTGATGTATCACAGTTACTGATTTACTTATGTTGAAGCCTCCTGTGTCTCGGGAGAAACACCACTTGATCATGATGGATGATCCCTTTAATGTGTTGATAAATTCAGTTTGCTAGAATATAATGGAGGATTTTCATGTCTATGTTCATCAAGGATATTGACCTGTAGTTTTATCTTCTTGTCATGTCCTTGTCTGACTTTGGTATCAGGGTAATGCTGACTTGATAAATGAGTTAAAAAAGAGTCCCTCCTCTTCAATTTTTGGGAAGACTTTGAGAAGAATTAGTATTAGTTCTTTAAAAAACTGGTAGAATTCAACCATGAGCCATCAGGTCTTGGATTTTTCTTTGATGGGAAAATTTTTATTACTGATTCAATCTCCTTACTTGTTATTGGCCATTTCAGATTTTTTATTTCTGCACACTTCAATCTTGGTAGGTTGCATATGCCTAGGAATATATTCGTTTCTTCTAGGTTATCCAATTTGTTGCTATATAATTATTTGTAATAGTTGCTTATGATTCTATTATGTGATATCAGTTCTAATGTCTCTGTTTTCACCTCTGATTTTATTTGAGTCTTCTTTTTTCTAGTTATTACAGCTAAATGTTTGTTCATTTTGCTTGGGTTTAAAAAAAAATAAAACTGGCTGGGAGCGGTGGCTAACACCTGTAATCCCAACACTTTGGGAGGCCAAGGCAGGTGGATCACCTGAGGTTGGGAGTTCGAGACCAGCCTGACCAACATGGAGAGGTCCTGTCTCTACTAAAAATATAAAAAATGAGCCGGCCATGAGGGCGCATGCCTGTAATCCTGGCTACTGGGGAGGCCGAGGTAGCAAAATCGCTTGAACCTGGGAGGTGGAGGTTGCAGGGAGCCGAGATCATGCCATTGCACTCCAGCCTGGGCAACAAGAGTGAAACTCTGTCTCAAAATAAATAAGTAAATAAAATGAAAATTTTAAAAAAGACACTTAGCTTTATTAATCTTTTGTATTGTTTTGCTAGTCTGTTTCATTTACTTCAATTCCAATCTTCATTATTTCCTTCCTTCTCCTATCTTTGTATTTAGTTTTTTTTCCCTCTACCTCCTTGACAAATAAGATTCAGTTGTTTGAAATCTGTTTTTTTAGGTAAACATTTATCCTTATAAACTTTCCTCTTAGAACTTCTTTTGCTGTATTCCATAAGTTTTGGCACGTTGCGTTTCCATTTTTGTTTGTCTCAAGATATATTTTTTTAATTTTATTGACCCATTAGTTGTTCAGGAACATGTTGTTTAATTTATATGTACTTGTGAATTTTCTGAAATTCCTCATTGATTTCTAATTTCATAGAATTGTGGGTCAGAAAAGGTACTTGATATAATTTCAAATTTCTTGAGAAAATTCAGACTTTTGTCCTAATAGGTGATCTATCCTGGAAAACGTTCTCCGTGTGCTCAAGAATATTGTGTATGCTGTTGCTAATGGATGGAATGTTCTGTATGTATCTGTTAGGTCCGTTTGATCTAATGTGTTTTCTTATTAATTTTCTGTCTGAATAATCAGTCCATTGTTAAAAGTGATATATTAAAGTCCCTTACTATTATTGTATGGCAATCTCTGTCTCTCAAGATCATTTCATATTTGTTTTACATTTTTAGGTGCTCCAATGTTGAGTAAATGTATACTTACTATTGTTACATCCTGTTGATAAATTGACCCCTTTATCATCATGTAATGTTCTTATGTGTCTCATATTTCAGTTTTTGAGCGTTTTTGTTTTCATTTGTATGGAATATCTTTTTCCCTCCCTTCATTTTCAGTCTGTGTGTGTCCTAAAATACAAGGTGAGGCTCTTACAGACAGCAAATAATTGGGGCTTGTTTATCCTTTCAGTTACTCTTTTTTGGAGGATTTAATGCATTTATATTCAAGGTAATTATTGATAGGCAAGGACTTACTACTACCATTTTGTTAACTGTTTTCTGGTTGTTTTGTAGATACTTTGTTTCTGCCTCTTATGCTGTCTTCCTTTATGTATTGATATATATATTTTTTTAAACAAGTGGTATGCTTTGACCGTTCCAATTTTTTGTCCTAATAATTTTTGCTTTGTATTTCTCATGAGGTTTACATATATTAATGACCTATTTCAAACTGATAACTTGCATACAACTCCACACTTTTGCTCCTCCCACACACATTTTACATTGTTGAGGTCAGGTCAGAATTTACATCATTTTGTAATGTATGTCCTTGACAATTTATTTCAGCTATAGTTTTAACCGTTTTTTTGTTTTTTTTTCCAACTTCTTGAGATAATTCAGACTTTTGTCCTAATAGATGATCTATACCTAATAGGTAGTCTCACTCTATTGCCCAGGCTGGGGTGCAGTGGCCTGATCTTGGCTTACTGTGGCAAGCTCCGCCTCCCAGGTTCACACCATTCTGCTGCCTCAGTCTCCCGAGTAGCTGGGACTATAGACACTCACCACCATGCCCAGCTAAGTTTTCGTATTTTTAGTAGAGGCGGAGCTTCACCGTGTTAGTCAGGATGGTCTCGATCCTCTTGACCTCATGATCTGCCTGCCTCGGCCTCCCGAAGTGCTGAGCTACCGCACCTGGCCTAATAGTTTTGTCTTTTAATTCTTGTCCCAGGGACAAAGTTACATGTGATCATTACGGTTCTTGAGTATTCTGAATATATGGCTCTGCTTTACTTCAACTACTGAGTTTTGTACTTTCATATCTATCATTATTAATTTGTGACTTTTTTGTTTTGGCTTAAAGAAGTCCTTTTATCAATTCTTACAAGACTGGTGTAATGGTTATGACAACCCTTCATTTTGACAAAATGACAAACTTTCATTTGTCTGGGAAAGTTAATATTTCCTCCTCTTTCCTAAAAGACCAGTTTTCTGATTCAAGTGTTTTTGGTTAGAAGCTTGTATTTGTTTAGCACTTTAAATATGTCATCCCACTCTTTCCTAATCTGCAGTGTTTCTCCTGAGAAATCTGCTGATAGTGACACTTCTTTGTATGTGACGGGTTTCTTATCTTTTGCTGCTCCAGAATTTGTTGTCTTTGGTTTTTGGTAGTTTATTACGTGTCTTGATTAAGTCCTCTTTCAGTTGTATTTGAGTGGAGACTTCTGTGCTTCCTACACCTGGATGTTGGCATCTATTCACAGAATATGGAAATTTTTTGTTAAGCCCTTATTTATTTAAATATGCTCTACGACCCTTGTTATCTTTATTCACCTTCTGCAGCTTCTATTTTGTAAAAGCTTGGTCTCTTCATGGTGTCCCATAATTCCTGCAGGATTTTGTTACATTTTTTTCATTCTTTTGTCTTTTAGCTCCTTTGATTGGATAATTGTAAATTTTGTTTTCCAGCTTACTGCTTTTTTCTGCTGCTTAATCACATCTTCTGTTTAATCTTTCTGTTTTTCTTTTTCCTTTTCTTTTTTTTTTTTCGAGATGGAGTCTCGCTCTGTCGCCCAGGCTGGAGTGCAGTGGCTGGATCTCAGCTCACTGCAAGCTCCGCCTCCCGGGTTCACACCATTCTCCTGCCTCAGCCTCCCGGGTAGCTGGGACTACAGGCGCCCGCCACCGCACCCAGCTAATTTTTTGTATTTTTAGTACAGACTGGGTTTTACCGTGTTAGCCAGGATGGTCGCGATCTCCTGACCTCATGATCCACCCGCCTCAGCCTCCCAAAGTGCTGGGATTACAGGCGTGAGCCACTGCGCCCGGCTAATCTTTCTGGTTTTCATTTCAATCATTGTATTCCTTACCTCTAGGATTTCTATTTTTTCATTTTTTTTCTATTTTGTTGTAAAACTCACTTTGTGAGTTGTGTTCCAAATTTTACATAATTTTTTAATCCATATATTCTTATCGTTTATTGAACTTCTTTAGGAAGTTTATTTGGAATTGCCAGTCATTGCAGAGATCTCCATTCCTTTAGGGCCCATTATTGGAGCTTTACTAGTTTCCCTTGGAGTGTAACAATTCCCTAATTCTTCATAATCCTTGCGTGCTTGCATTGTTGTCTGTGCATTTGAGGAGACAGCCTCGTCTTCTGGTCCTTTTAAATGTTACCTGGCAGGAATAGACCCTCGCTATTTAGACTAGCCCATGACTCTGGAAAGGCCAGTTGGTGACAGTCCCAGTCAGGCAGATCTTGTTATGTGTTCTCTAATTCATGGGGTCACTGACTTTGCTCTGATGTCAGGCGGGGCTGCTAGCTGAGTTCTGCCATCTAGCAGAATCGCTGGCAAAGTTCTGCTGTCAGGAAGAGCTGCTGGCTGGATAATGCTTTCCCTTCTATTCAGGCTAGGAAGTGGATGTATTTCCTGGCCAGGAAATTCTACTGTATGGGATCTGCAGTTGAGCAGGGCTACAGGCTGTGCTCTGAGATTAGTCAGTCACTGCTTGGAACAGGCAGGACCAGAGGCTGTGATCCTTGGAAATACATGACTGAGGACTGCCTCCCTCAGTCATGTGGAAGCCTGTGGTGAGCTTTTGGCTGAGTGGCCGTTTGATCTCTCAGGTCAAACAGATCTAGCCTCTCTACTTCTCCAAAATGTATGGGGGTGGGAGTGTCCCTGCCTGGGCAGGGTCATTAGGTCATGCTCTGAGGTGAAGCACGGAGATTAGCTATCTAGAGACTCAAAGCAAAATGAACTTCTTACCTTACTTATGAAGGCAATCAGCTCAGTTTTAAAGAGTGGTTATGAAGTCAGATGCTATCACTGATGGAGCTGTCAAGAACACAAAAATACCAGCGAGATCTGTAGGCTGGTCACTATGAGCTCTGCCTCGTTTGTTTCTATCTGACCCCAGGCAGTTTATGCCTTTAACCCCACTGTTCCCCATGAGTTGAGACTGAAGTGGGCTTTCTGGGAAGTGTCTCAGAGTGCTAGGGAAGATTGGATGCCTCCAGTTTTCTTTCCTCCACTGTAGAAACTGTGTGCCCAGGGAAATCCTCTGTCTGGCATTGTGCTGACTGACTTCAGGGGGGATGAAGGACAGCATCATAGTGAAATCATTCCTACTCATCTAATTTGTTTTCCTTCAGTTCCACAAATGACGTAGCTGTCTCAAGACAGTTGCCAAGTATTGAGGTTTTCAAAAAGATGTGTGGTCTGTAGATAGTTACTAGTTATACTTTCTGTGGGTGTTGGGTGGCACGAGGGATTGGGGGCAGTTGGTAGAGATTGCAGCCCGAGACTTCCTATTCTTCTATTTTGCTGATGTCATCTCCATCTCTTTGTCTTTTAAATGCTGCTACTATGCGTGGGTTTTTAGTTATTTTTTCTCTTTCACACATTAGAAAGTATACCTTATACTCTATTTTGAAGTATACTTTATACTACATACATTCAGTCTGCCTTTTATATTTTTAAATGCCAGAACAGTCATTACAATTACTTTTCACATGGTTCTTCTTCACAATTTTACTTCTCTTTCTGTGATCTTTTGAAATATTTCTTTGGTCTTGGTTTCTGATTTGCTTATTTTATTACATATATATTACTATGATACTCTGAATTTATTTTCTTAAATGTTTCACGGATAATTGTTCTTGGTAATTCCTCATGTACCTTTATTTAATATTACCAACATTTTTTCTTGATATATTATGCTGTTGTGTTTTTATTATGCTAATTTAAAAGCGCTGGTCCATCTGTTCTTAGTTTTGTTTCTGAGCAAATCAGTAATCCAGCATATTGCTTTTCTTTTGAAATCAATGATGTTCTCTTCAAATGTCTCATGATTTTGAGCTGTTTACTCATATTCTCATACTATATACTCAGTCAGCTAAGATAAGAGAAAAGACCAAACTTCAGTCTTTGGGAAGAAAAATGCATTTAGTGGATAGTTGTTGCAATCAAAAGTTTGACTATGGAAAACTTTCAAGACTCACCCCTCTTTCTGCCCCACATTGTTGCAAGCTGTTAAGAGAGCCTGATGCTTTCTCCTCTGGTGCGGGCAGGAGGTTCAAAACCACATAAGACCCTGCCTGCAGTTGTGAACCTCACTTTGACCACTCCCCAAACCACCATAAAAATTCCAATCCAGTCTTTTTCCTTTTGTCAGTCATTTTTGGACCAAATTAGGAAGGCTGTCCTGCTCTCCCACAAAGCCTCATTCAGTAATAAGCCTGTTTACATAATTTTGGTGCATGTAGCATCATCAGTCTTCCCATCTGAACCAAATTTTGGGTGAAGCCCTTCTAATTCTGCAGGGTGGCCACTGAACAGTGATAGACGATGATATGGTTTAACTGTGTCCCCGCCCAAATCTCATCTTGACTTGCAGTTCCCATAATCCCTGCATGTCATGGGAGGGACTCGATGGGAGGTAATTGAATCATGGGGGTGGTTACACCAATGCTGTTCTCATGAGTGAGTTCTCAGGAGAGCTGATGGTTTTATAAATATACCCTTTATAAAGCGTTCCCCCCCTTTACTCGGCATTTCTACTTCCTCCTGCCATGTGAGTAAGGGTGTGTTTTCTTCGCCTTCTGCCATGATTATAGGTTTCCCAAGGCTTTCCCAGTCATGTGGAACTGTGAGTCAATTAAACCTCTCTTCTTTATAGATTACCCACTCTTAGGTATTTCTAGAAACCCTAGAAGGATATTCTTCTTGGATTCTAGCCTCCCCACCCTCCAAATGTTGAGGTTTGAATCAGGTTAGGCAAACAACTATTAAAAATTATTCCTCAATTATCTATTATCTCAGTTCCCAAAAAACAGGCTTCCACCATTTGTCCCAAAACAATGAAAGAGAGAAGACAATAGATTAGAGAAGATAGGAACGGATAGTAAGATATGCCCTGAAAACTTTTTGATATGGAAAGAAATCAAATGTTTCAAATTAATTTTATAAACAATATGTTTGAGCAGAATATAAAATCCTACATTTTATTTATATTAATGATGAAGATTATGCTATCAGTTCAAATGTTGGAACTGTGATTTTGAAACTACTGCTGATATTTTATTGAAATATGATTAGAGTTAGAAAAATTACTGAAAATTACATTTTGTAAAAATTATACTAAGATCTGTCCATCTTAAAAACAGAAGGCATTATTATAAATCAAGATAATTATATTATTGTGTTTCAATACATTTATGATTCATATCTAAATAGCTTAGTTTTGCCTAATTTGTCAAAAGCAGAATTTGAGAACTCACATAATGGAATAAGTAGCTGTAAGAAAAATAAAATACTAATATACTATAAAGAGATCTGTAGGCTGGTCACTATGAGCTCAGTTCCATTTCAGAGGAAGGGAAAATAAAAGGAGCAGTTTAAGGACAAAAATATTAGCACAACTGCAAAATCAAACTGAAAGCATTATACACTTTTTCATAATATAGGGCAATTGAACCTCACTTGCTCTTCCAAATTCTATGACTAACTTGCAATTTCCTGCTCTACTGGCCTCCTGGGATGAAGGCACAGACATATTGATCTAACTGACGGTGAAGTATCACTTTGCAGTAAGTGTCTAAGTGGTGTGGCAACAGCCAGTGCTTTCTGATAGCTACAAAGGAGGACACTACCAGATCTATCTTGTTATTAATAAGATAAATGTTGTTTCTCTGTAAATGCAAAAGAAAAAAAATTGTTGCAAACTTCACATCTCACTGTGGTATAGTTTCATGCATTACCTATTTAAATTATTTTAATTGAAATGATAAATATACAAATATCTTACCTCATACATGATGAGGCAAAATATAATTTACTGAATAATGTCCTAATAAATGAAAGGGAAGTGCAGTGCTTGGAGATACTTGTACATAAGCATGATAAGATAATATTTATAGATCTAAATAAATACCCTGAAGAGAACTCTGAATTTCTGACCAAAGCTAAAGTAATACAAAGTGGTTATACGTTTTTGGATTGGTTAGGAATTAGAACATTATCTTAAAAACAATGAGAATTAATGAAAGTGTTTTAATCCAGAGGCTGGAATTAAAATACTCATATTTTTCAAAGAATCATTTATGATTGTCTTAGACTATTTGGGCTACTATAACAAAATACCTTAAATCTGGTAATTTAAAAAAATAACAGAAATTTATTTCTCACAGTTCTGGAGGCTGGAAAGTGCAAGACCAAGACATGAACAGATTCATTATCTGGTAAGAGCCTGTTCCTCATAGACGGTAACTTATATGTGTCTTCACATGCAAGAAGAGGTGCACAAGCCTTCTCAGGTCTTTTTGATAAGGACAGTAATCTCATTCATGAGGGCAGAGGACTCATGACTCAAACACCTCCCAAAGACCCCACATTCTTAATGCCACTTCTCAAAGGAAGACATCCCATTAACTGCGGATATACCCAAAGGATTATGAGTCATGCTGCCATAAAGACATATGCACACATATGTTTATTGTGGCACTATTCACCATAACAAAGACTTGGAATCAACCCAAATGTCCATCAGTGACAGACTGGATTAAGAAAATGTGACATATATACTCCATGGAATACTATGCAGCCATAAAAAAGGATGAGTTCATGTCCTTTGTAGGGACATGGATGTAGCTGGAAACTATCATTCTCAG
>NW_012114252.1:2677822-2791740 GCF_000951035.1 Colobus angolensis palliatus | reverse complement strand
TGTAACAAACCTGCACGTTGTGCACATGTACCCTAGAACTTAAAGTATAATAAAAAAAAAATTTAAAAAAGAGAATGTGGATATACTTTTATTCAAACTTTCCTGAAATTAAAATAAAAATCATTATTTTCATCATGTTGCCAGCAAAAATTGCTTAAAATATGTCTATTACCAATTTTTTTAATAATGAAGATGGACTGTAGTAAGCAAATGCAATTTTGAAACCATGTGTTAAAGATAACTCCTTTGCTGCTTTAGTGCTTTATGAGAAAATAACATTCATTAGATAGCATTTTTGATTTTACAGCCAACTGGCCTATCAGATGACACTAAATGCTATATAGTACAAAATAGAAGGAGGAAAATGATTTCATTATTTTATGTATAAAAGCCAGATTGGGGTTTTATACCTATTGGGTCTAAAAGCCAAATATTTAGGCTTTTTTTTAAAGCTACAGCAGTGGTTTATTTTATCATCAACACAACCGTTTGTCTGATTTTATATTTTATATCTTAACAGTTTGAAGGTCAGCCCTTTCAAAAATCAAAGAAAAGGCAATTAAAATGACATTGCTTAAAATATTAGGGGAATGTTTCCAAGGAAAAAATTGTTAAAGTACTTGAAAATCCAAGACTATTTTTCATGTTGTAACTATTTTCAAATGTATTTAGGTTCAAAGCCAGGAGCAGTGGCACAGCATCTGTTGTTCCAGCTACTCGAGAGGCTGAAGCTGGAAGATCACTTGAGGCCACGAGTTCAACACCAGCCTGGATGACATAGAAAGATTCCCATCTCTTTTTAAACAGGTTCAGTCAGATTTCAGAAACTGGGTGTAGACACTCTAGGAACTGATTGCATTCGCTTGCTTAACGTTCATTTTTGGCTTGGATCATGAACATAGTCTTTGAATGAAGGGTTACTTTCTCCAATTCGACCTGTTTTCATCATTGTATACCATTACTGTTTCCTTGAAAATAAACTACATAATTAACATTTTCACACAACTTAACTATGGAAATGTGTAATCTGTAACATTTCCTGATTGTGACATTAATAATCCGGAAGTCCATCTCTACTCAAACATCATCAAATACTAAGGCAGTATTAATTTTGGTAAAATATTTAAACATACATCTTACTTTGCTCTAAAAAGTAAACACTTAGCTAACGTGCTCATTTTCACATATATATATTTTTTGTTCATAGGTACAGATATCCTGCATATTTTTTGGCCTCATACAAAGAAAGAAATGTTTTTGAAAATTTACATGTGTGTTTGCATTTATCATCATAAATACATTTAATTCATTGTAAAGACATAGCCAGAAATATAATCAGCTATCTGATAATTATAAGGTGTTGATTAGAAAATAGGTACTTACTTTAAATAGAATTGTTATTAAAATATCTTGCTTTACCTGCCCTTTAATGCCTTTTGAGAATGTCATGATCCGCAGAAACATAGATTTGTTGAAATTAATTCTAAAATAGCACAGCATTTGCAGTGGTCTTGGTAATTCTCTAGCTGAGATGTAAAAGCTCAGATTTTTGTATATATTCACTGAACATTTTTCGGTGTGTATGAGATCAAAGATTCTTAATCATACTCCAAATTGCATACTGCTAGCTAATTGGGTAGTTATAATACCATTTAGTTCATTTCTTAATGGAAAGTTGGAATAAACATAGCAGAAGTATAGTTAATGTTTTAAAGGATGATTCTCTGTATATATTTCTCAATTTTGATGAGATAAGATGAGCCCATCTTATCCAAAGACTTAATGGCTTCTTAAAGATATCCTTGATTACTCAAATACACAAGGCATTCTTATTGGAAATCTTATTGAAGTAAATATTTATAACTGGAGAATGATTCCCCAAAATTAACACATCACAACATAATAAAACATTTTGCCCTGAAGACAGTCTTTATTACCAGCAAGACAAGCACGAAGAAATACTGGAAAAAGAGAATGCTGTAGTCAAATATCATAACGCATATATTATATATAATACATAATATAAATACGTATGATACACACATACAATATATGTATGTACTAGATTCACCTCTATGATCTGTTCTTTGACCACAAATATTTTGAGATGATCTAGCTATAAGCTATCATAAGCTGTCAAGCCATCAGTTAATACTAATTTTTTTTAAGCAGTTTTAGGTTACAGCAAAAATTGAGAGGAAGATAGAGATTTCCCACACACCTCCTGCCTTCACACATGCGTAGCCTCCCTCATTATCAACATCACACACTAAGTGTTACTTTTGTTTTAATTGATGAATCTGTATTGACATACATAATTGTGCAAAATCTAGAGTTCACATTAGGGTTCACTGTTGATATTGTACATTCTTTGGGTCTGGACAAATGTATAACAACATGTATCCACAATTAGGGTACTATGGAAAATGATTTCAGTTCCCTATAAATCATCTGTGCTCCATCTTTCATCCCTCCCGCTCCCCAACCTCTGGCAACCACTGATTGTTTGTTACTGTCACAATTCTGCCCTTCGCAGAATGTCATATTGTGAGAATCACATGGTATACAACCTTTTAAGATTGGCTTCTTTTAATAATATACATGTAATGTTTTTTCCATGGCTTGACAGCTTATTTCTCTTCAGTGCTGAGTAATATTCCACTGTAGGACGTACTGCAGTTTATTTATGCATTTACCTACTGAAGGGCAACCTGGTTGCTTCCAGGTTTTGCCAATTATGAATAAAGCTGCTGTAAATATCCATGTGCCAATTTTCACATGAATTCGTTTGGTCACTGTGATTGCTGGAACATATGGTAAGAGCATATTTAATTTTGTGAGAAACTGCCAAACAGTCTTCCAGAGTACCATTTTGCATTCCCAGCAACCACTGTTGATAGTTCCTGCGGCTCCACATCCTTCCCAGCATTTGGTGTTTTGAATTTTGACCATTCTAATAGGTATATAGTGGTATTTTATGGTTGTTTTAATTTGCATTTGCCTGATGATCTAAAATGTGCAGCCTATTTTATATGCTTATCTTTCGTGAGGTGTCCTTTGAGGTCTTTGTCCGATTTTTTTCATCAGGTTGCATGTTTTCTTGTTGCTGAATTTTATGTATTTTTGTATTTCAGGATAACAATCCTTTATCTGTCGTATCTTTTGCAATTATTTTCTACCGGTTTATGGATTCACCTCTCATTCTCTTGTCATATTCTTTCACAGAGCAGAAGTTTTTAATTTTAATGAAGTCCAACTTACCAGTTATTGCTTTCATAAATTTTGCCTTTGGTGGTATATCTAAAAAGCCTTTTCCATAACCAAGTTCAGGTAGATTTTTACCTAAGTTATCTTCTAAGAGTTTATACTTTTGTGTTTTACATTTAGGTCTACGATCTATTTTGAGCTAATTTTTGTGAAGGGTGTAAAGTCTGTGTCTAGATTTTCTTTGTAAAATTTTGCATGTAAATCCAGTTGTTCCAGTATCATTTCTTGAAAAGACTATTTTGCTCCATTGCATTTCCTTTGTTCTTTTGTCAAAATCAGTTGACTATATTCATGTAGGTCTATTTCTAGGCTCTGTATTCCGTTCCACTAATCCATTTGTCTATTATTCTTTCGTCAGTATCACACTGTCTTGATTACTGAACTTGGTAATATGTCTTGAAATCTGGTATTATCAGTCTCCAACTTTGTTCTTTTTCAATATTCACTCCTTTGTAATTCTCCTTCAATATGGCTACCGTGTACCTTTTGCCTCTCCATATAAACATTAGAATCATCCTGACAATATAAAATAAGTTGCTGGGAGTTTAACTGGGATTGCACTGAATCGATAAAGCTGTGAAGAACTAACATCTTGACACTATTTAGTCTTCCTATTTATGAACATAGACTATCTCTCCATTTGTGTAGTTCTTCTTTAATTTATCATAGTTTGTTTTCCTCAGCTAGAGCTTGAAGATATTTTGTTCAATTTGTACCTATTTTTTTTTGTTGGGGGGGGCGGTGCTAACATAAATGGCACTGTACTTTTTATTTAAAATTACATTTGTTCACTAGAGCTATATAGGAAGGTGATATGGTTTGGCTGTGCCCCCACCCAAATCTCATCTTGAATTGGAGCTCCAAAAATACCCCCGTGCCATGGGAAGGACCCAGTGGGAGACAACTGAATCAGGAGGGTAGGTTTTTCCCACGCTGTTCTCATGATAGCGAATAAGTCTCATGAGATCTGATGATTTTATAAAGGGCAGTTCCACTATACACACTTTCTTGTACATGCTGGAAGACCACTTGAGGCCAGGAGTTCAAGACCAGCCTGGGTGACATGGAGAGCTTCCCACCTCTTTCTTAACAATTAGGTTCAGTCAGATTTCAGGAATCAGGAATAGATACTCTAGGTTTTGATTGCATTCACTTGCTTAGTGTTCATTTTTGGCTTGGATTATGAACACAGTCTTTGAATGAAGGGTTACTTTTCCAAATTTCACCTGTTTTCATCATTATATACCATTACGGTTTCCTTGAAAATAAACTACATAATTATCATTTTCATATAACTTTACTATGGAAATGTGTAATATGTAACTATTTCCTGATTGTGACCTTAATTAGTAATCCAAAATTCTATCTCTACTCAGACAACATCAAATACTAAGACAATATTAATTTTGTTAAAGTGTTTAAAGATACATCTTAGTTTGCTACAAAACGTAAACACTTAGCTAACATGCTAATTCTCGTATGTTTTTGTTCATATGTACAAAAGCCATGCATATTTTTCGCCTCATACAAATAAAAAATGTTT
The DNA here is from genome assembly GCF_000951035.1 of Colobus angolensis palliatus. NCBI lineage: Eukaryota > Metazoa > Chordata > Mammalia > Primates > Cercopithecidae > Colobus > Colobus angolensis. The sequence goes on along the minus strand of NW_012114252.1, from coordinate 2,786,930 downwards.
TTACAACTTATGTGTGTATGCATGTAGCATCATAAATATATTTAATTCCCTATAAAGACACAGCCAGAAAAATAATCAGCTACCTGATAATTATAAGTTACTGATTAGAAAATATGTATTTCCTTTAAACAAAATTGTTATATTAAAATACCTTGCTTTACCTGCCCTTTAATGCCTTCTGAGAATGTGAGACCTGCAGCAACATGGATTTATTGAAACTAATTCTAAAATACCACTTTGCAGTGGCTTTGCTAATTCTCTAGCTCAGATGTATAAACTCAGATTTTTATATACATCCAATGAACATTTTTCAGTGTGTATGAGATTAAACATACTTAACCATACTCCAAATTGCCCACTGCTAGCTGGAACTACTACACTGCAAAGGAGTAACAGGAAGAGGTTGGAGTAGTTTGGAGGGCTCAGAAGAAGACAGGAAAATGTAGGAAAGTTCAGAACTTCATAGAGACTTGGCAGGCTCAGAAGACAGGAAGAGGTTGGAAAGTCTGGAACTTCCTAGAGACTTGTTGAATGACTTTACCAAAATGCTGAGAGTTATATGCACAATAAAGTCCAGGCTAAGGTGGTCTCAGATGGAGATGAGAACTTGTTAGGAACTGGCATAAAGTTCTCTCTTGCTATGCAAAGAGACTGGCAGCATTTTCACCCTGCCCTAAAGATCTGTAGAACTTTGAACTTGAGAGAGATGATTTCGGGTATCTGGCAGATGAAATTTCTAAGCAGCAAAGCATTCCAGAGGAAGCAGAGCATAAAAGTTTGAAAAATCTGTACCCTGACAAAGCAGTAGGAAAGAAAAACCCATTCTCTGGGGAGAAATTCAAGCAAGCTGTAGAAATTTGCATAGGTAATGAGGAACAGAGTGTTAATCTCCAATACAATGGAGAAAATGTCTGCAGGGCACGTCAGAGGTCTTCATAGAAGCCCCTTCCATCACAGTACCAGGAGAGGAAAAATGGTTTCTTGGACCAGGACCAAGGCCCCCCTGCTGTATTCAGCCTTGAGACTCAATGCCCTGTGCCCCAGGCACTCCAGCTGTGGCTAAAAGAGACCAACATACCGCTTGGGTCATGGCTTCAAAGGGTTCAAGCCCCAAGCCTTGGCAGCTTCCACATGGTGTGGGTCCTGCAGGTACACAGATTGCAACATTTGAGGTTTGGGAACTTCCACCTAGATTTCAGAGGATGTATGAAAACGCCTGGATGTCTAGGGCGAGGTGTGTTACAGGGTTGGAACTCTCATGGAGAACCTCTGCTATGGCAGTGCAGAGGGGAAATGTGGGGTTGGAGTCCCCCCTCAACCCACAGAGTCCCCACTGGGGCACTACCTAGTGGAGCTGTGAGAAGAGGACCATCGTCCTCCAGACCTCAGAATGGTAGTTCTACTGACAGCTTGCACCGTGCACCTGGAAAAGCCTCAGACACTCAGAGCCAACCCATGAAACCAGTCAGAACAGAAGCACTGTACCCTGCAAAACCACAGAGGCAGACCTTCCCAAGGCCATGGGAACTCACCTTTTGCATCAGTGTGACCTGGATGTGAGACATGGAGTCAAATGAGGTCATTTTGGAACTTTAAGGTTTAATGACTGCCCTGTTGGATTTTGGACTTGCATGGGGCCTGTGGCTCCTTTGTTTTGTCCAATTTCTCCCATTTAGAATACGTGTATTTACCCAAAGCCTGTACCCCCATTGTATCTAGGAAGGAACTAACTAGCTTTTGATCTTACAAGTTCATAGGAGTAAGGGACTTGCCTTGTCTCAGATGTGGCTTTGGACTTGGACTTTTGAGTTAATGCTGCAATGAGTTAATGCTCTGAGGGACTGTTGGAAGGGCATGACTGTGTTTTTGTGCTTTGAATTGTAAGGACATGATATTTGGGAGCAGCCGGGGCAGAATGATATGGTTTGGCTGTGTCCCAGCCAAATCTCATCTTAAATTGTAGTTCCCTTAATCCCCATGTGTCATGGGAGGGACCTAATGGAGGTAATTGAATCATAGGGGTGGGTTTTTCTCATGCTATTCTCATAATAATGAATAAGTCTCATGAGACTTGGTGGTTTTATAAAGGGGCAGTCTCCCTGAACATGCTGTCTTGCATGCTGCCATATAAGACATGCCTTTGCTCCTCCTTCACCTTCCACCATGATTGAGAGGCCTCCCCAGCCATGTGGAACTGTGAGTCTATTAAACCTCTTTTTCCTTATAAATTACTCAGTCACAGGTATTTCTTCATAGCAGCATGTAAATGAACTAATACAGAAGGCAATTGACTATGTATATTCCTAAAACCTTGCTATGATCAATTAGTTCCAGGGGTTTTGTCCGTTCTTTCAGATACTTTACATAGACAATCATGTCATCTGAGAATGAAGACAATTTCTTCCTTTTCTATATGTATATATTTTATATCCTTTTGTCATATCATTTGCTAAGAAAAAGGAAATACAATATATGCATATTGAGAAGGAAGTATTATGTTTAAAAGTAGTATTTCTTCCAGTATGATGCTTAAACATAATGTTCTCCATTTCTGTCTCAATATTTTTGACCCATAGCATTTTTTTTTTTTTTTTTTGCTTAGGATTTCTATCTCTGTTTAAATTGCCCACCTGTCCTTTCATGTTATCTACTTTATTTATCCATTAAGAACCCCTAGCATATTAATCATATTTGTATAAATTCCCAGTCTGAAAATTCTAATATCCCTGTCATGACTGCTTGCTCTGCCTCTTCAAATTGTGGGTTTGTTTCTTTTTGGCCTTTTGGTATGCCTTGCAATTCTTTCTTGATAACTGGACATGATGTAGACAGTAGCATGTGGCAGTAAAAGGACGGCTGTAAACAGTTCTTTAATAATGTGGTAGTAGGGTGTCAGGGACAGGAAGTATTCTACAGTCCTGTGATTCAGTCTCAGTCTTTTATTAAGCCTACGCCTGTGGACTGTGAACTTCAAAAGTGCTTCTCAGCACCACCACCTCATAAATAGAAAACGAAGGCTAGAGTAGGCCAAAGGCGGGTATTTTCCTCCTCCTTTGTGGATGGTTAGAGTGGGCTGAGATTCTGTATTTCCCTCCCTCCATGTAAGAGGATATAAGTGGCTGAAATTGGGCATTTCCCCTCCCCTAGGTTCTGATAAAACCCCAAGAGGATAAAGCTCTGATTAAAGAGTTTCTCCAGAGTGTAAACCTTTCTATGAAGACAATGCTCTGGCATATTCTAAGGAGGTTTCTTTCCCTATCCCCACACCAGAACGATGAAGAGACTTTTCTCTGATATTGACTGAGAGAAGTGGGTCGAGTTCCTGGAGGTAAATCTCACAAAAGTGTGAGCTCCATTTTGTGGGTTCCCCTGGAGTTTTTAATTCTCAGACTTGTCCACTTTGTGCCCCCAGCAATTCAACTATATTTCAGGTTTACAACCCCAGTCCTCATTCCTGCCAAGGTTTTCACTGGTGAGACTCTGCTCTGGTAACCTGTGACTCAATGTATTCACTTGTCTGTCTCTTCAGTCTCCAAAATAGTGAAGACAACTGTTTTCCATCACCTCTTTTATTGATTTAATAAAAGTTGACTTATCAGTCACTCCACTTTTTGCTGTTGTTAGAACAGAGTTGTGACTTATAAGTGGAACTGGAAACCAGAAGTCTCAGTACTTTTAATTTAATGGATGTTCTAGGAAAAGAAAGTATCCACTTTCTTGTCCTCTCCTTTTCATTAAGGCAGAGCCTATATAAACAATCAAATTCAGTGTAACAGGGTGATTGTGAATAGCTATTTTATTGGACAATAGTCTTTTTCTATTTTTGTCTAATTTGTAATTCATTTCCAAATTATATTGAAATATTTGTAAGTGGTTGAAAATTATGTTCATTTGTTATCTATATTAACAGCATTAATAATCATCAGCATATGTTGATTGCTTATTGTACACTATGCTATTATTTCTCACAGTATTTCTATTGAGTACATGTTCCCATAACTCTAGTTTTATAATTGTGAAAACTAAGGATTGAGGCAACCACGTAAGTGAATTGTCATTGGCTATATTAGTATCAAATGATGAAACTAGGATGGGATAAGATCCCTATAACTTTAAATCCCATGCAATTAACATTATTTTCTGTCAATCGTCTTTACTCCTCACTGCTAGAAGCCACTTGTAGGTAAAAAACAGAGAACAGAAAAACATTACAGAAGCTTTCAAACCAATATCCTCAGTTTGTTTATTCTAGTCCCATTAAGAAGTACTATACTGCAGAAGGTACAAGCAACATTCAAATATACCCTGCCTAACCTAGGAAGTTCAGTTTAACATTATGTATTCAACCAAAACTTGTAGAAAATATATTATCAAAAAATCTGAAGGATGTCAAAGTTATTATCACGAAAGAAATAAATTGAGAATGTTTGGCGACAGTGGAGGGGAGACTGACGTTAGCAACGAACTGTTTGGAAAATATTTTAAAGATTTTTATTGCTATAAAATGGGAATATAGAGTGTATACATTGAATTGCTTCTGCATTGTTGAAAACTAATTACTTCTTACTTTGCTTAGTAACTGAAATTTTATCCAGTGCTCCATCTTTTTATTTTTTGTTATTGAGTTAATAATAATAAAGAACCCCCAACTGAGTGCATCACAGTAAACATGTAAAATACTCATCTCTAATACAAGTTAGAAGAGTCTGGCAAAGACCTGCCACAGTGGCTTATATCAGACTGCTTTTTTTGTTGGGAAAAAGTTTGGCTGTGCTGATATAAAATATGAAATGAAGTAAAATGGATATTCAGCTCTGCATTCAGACAAAAAAAAAACGTATATATTATTAACCATTTTTGAGAAAAATTTTACCTCAAGTTGGGTAAATATTTATACCTGGAGTAATGAAGCGCAACTAGGAGGGATTTTAAAATCTTACCAGTTGTTAACATAGTCCGTGTCTATAATGTGCTTATATTTGAAATAAATATCTCAGTCACTGCTATTTTGCTTTATAATTAACATTATCATGAATACAAAAACTGAGAAAACTATTTATTTTTCAATTTAGTCTTCTCTTTTGTGAAACTTAAAATTTTGGCATTCATCAACTTCTCATTATATGACAAAGGATCCAGAGACAAAGAGAAGATCCAGATGAGAGGAAATAGCTTAAACCTGAAGACGTTATTCATTTAGAGAAGCTAGAAACTGGAAGCATTTTGTAATAACTGTGCTTTAAAATATATTTTACTTTGTTTTCTGCTTCACTAAACTTAGGATACAGTCATGTGCATTAAATGATTGAGGGGAAAAAAAAACAGAAAAACTGGATCATTGAAGAAATTATTCACTCAGACTTCACTCAAGACTGAGCAGAGATAATACACAGGTAATTACAGATTCAACATGTACAGATCCTTATTAAAGTATTTTTAAAAATCTATTTAGACCTTTTCTTGTTAAATTGCCTAAGATGAATGTGAAATGTTGGGATCAGTAAAAATTATTTATAATTTCAGTGACCCTGAGCTATAAAATATGAAAATAACTGCCTGGTATTTTTGTTTAGAATCAATCAAGTTTGAAAAATAAAAAGGATGGCAGGTTATTGTTCTGAAAGCCGAAGAACGGGAAAGAGCAAGCCACTGTGTAATGCCCTGGAGTGTGCTGGTCAGCCATTGTTGACTTCGGCTCCACCACGGCCCACATCTGAGTTAGGTGCTTTGTGTTCTGCAAGAGGTGGCCTGGGTCGCCTTCTTCCTAAAAAAAGTATGTTATTTCTAGCTCTAGCGTCCTGTCTGGTAAAATTGACAACTCTTAATTAATTACTCTTAAATAAAAGTACTTAATTAATTACTCTTAAATAAAAGTAATACATAAACACGTTTTTAATAAAGTCCAACATTTCAGAGGCAGTTTAAATGACAAATTCTCTTAACAATTTTCCAATTCCTGATGCTATTCTTGCCAGGCCAGGGAAACAATGCTAAGAATATTTTTATATATTTCTGCAATTTCCATACAATGAACCTACATACACCTGCTTAATGTATGTAATCCTATGTAATACATAAGGATTACAACATACTTGGAAATTGCTTGTTAGATGGATGAATTAAAGAGATAGTAAATGAAGGCCTAACCTGCTGCAAGAAATTGTTTCACCTCTAAGATATGACCAGAGATGTTATAATTGCTACTTCAGAATAACTGAGGTTAGAGGACTTTGGAGGACAACTAAACAAAGGTGATAACAGAACTCCACCACTGGCAGCCTCCTTTAACCAATGAAGAGAAGGAATTTGGGGATTAGAATTGGAGCAGTCCTACAATTTCCCTCCAGGCTAGAATTTGAGCCTTCTCAGTTTACCCACCTATTGCTAAACATATTGTGTTTTCTCCAAATGGTGACTGATGTTATTCCTGGGCTCTTAAGTATTCAATCAGCTTTCCAACAACTCCATTAGTTCTCCATCTGACTAATTAGGAAAAGTTGGCTTGGGGCATGAATATGCAGTTAAAAAAAAAAAAAAAAGCTTTGTTTGTGTAATTTAAGAGTCATAATGTGTTTTCCTTCATAGAAGGAAAAGTGAAAAACATCAAAGCCTCTTCTAACTCAAGAACCATCATGGAGAGCACAATTTGTTTTTCTAGTTGAAGTCAAGCACCCTCCTTGGGAGATCCTTCACTCTTCACATCCTCATTTGATTACAGCTTGGTAAGCCAGAAGACTGGGGCTGCCCTATGTTGTTTTCTTGGCCAGTGTTAACAGACTCCTATCACTATGGTTTTGTTGCCATGGAAAAACTCCGTGTTTTTACTTAAATAAACTCCTCAAATTAAAGTGAATGAATAAACACAGAGGGAAGAACGGCAATTCCCCTCTAACTTTTATACTATTTGAATTTTGTCTTATGGTGGCAAAATTATCAGAAACTAATAAGAGGATACTGAGATAACCAAAGTAGTCCTTGATAGGTGTTTGGAGGGGACATAGTTTGGATGTTTGTCCCCTCCAAATCTCATGTTGAAATGTGCTTCTTAATGTTGGAAGTGGGGCCTGGTGGCAGGTGACTGGATCGTGGTGGTGGCAGGTGACTGGATCGTGGCAGCAGATCCCTTATGAGGGCTTAGCACCATCGCCTTGGTGATAAGTGAGTTCTCGCTCCATTAGATCATGTGAGATCTGGTTGTTTCTAAGTCTGGAACCACCATCCTCTCTCTCTCTTGTTCCTGCTCTTGCCACATGATGTACTTGCTCTAGCTTCATCTTCTTCCATGAGTAAAAGCTGCCTGAAGCCTCCCCGGAAGCTGAACAGGTGGGGATGCCATACTTCCTGTACAGCCTGCAGAACCATGAGCCAATTAAGCCTGCCTTCTTTATCAATTACCCAGCCTCAGCTATTTCTTTATAGAGATGCAAAAATGAACAGGAGGAATGTTATAAGAAGGATGATTATAACTGCTTGACTCCTCTAGAATACTGCACTCACTTAACTTCTGAGTCCCTTCGCTCTCAGAAATTTAAGGTCATAAGCCCTGACATAGTTTGTAGCATAAGCCAGTAGTGGGTGAACCTAGAAGAGAGTGAATCAGGAGTTGCTTGGCAGCTGAGCAAATAAATTCAAGGAGGAGGAAATGAAAAGCAACATATGGTGGGGGAAAAGCACTATGCCCTTGTTTCAGAAGTCCTAAGTACAGAGTCAGTTATGGATTAAAAACAATAACAATGAAAACAACTAGCCCCAAACCATATATATATAGAAAACACCACAAGGACCAGAAAATTTGAAATAGGTACAGGCGCAGAACCTAAAGTAACACCCTGAAGTGTGGAACTTCAAGTGACAAGTCTTTTTGATTAACATTTTTCTTTCCATGAGTGTGGAGTGATGCGAATAAATTGCAACAGATGTGGACACCTTGGGCTAAGTCTGCTCCTGCTCGCGGTTAGTTTAAGGAGCACTGTCTCTGGGCTAAGTCTGCCCCTGCTTGCCGTTAGTTTAAGGAGCACTGTCTCTGGTACTTTGGTTCCTCGTGTCATTTTGACAATGAACTCTGGTTCTCTTAAAATAAGCCACTCTAACCTTATAGCCTAGTTCCATTAATTGATTCACTCTTATTTCTCTATGTCTAAGACCTTGATTGATACTTTTCCTAATATTCCTGTTTACTTGGGACTAAAATTCAGACCTTTCTTACTCGTTCTCTTAGGACTGGGCAAAAACTCTAGTTACCCCAGATCCTGTATCTGGTTCTGTTTGTTTGCATTTATCTCCCTTTTGGGAACTCCCTGTATGGTTGTATGCCTGCATTTGGTGGTCCTCCGGATGTTTCTGTTGCCACACTCCATTTGCCTACCCAAGAAAATCACTACGTAAGATTTTCACTTACTCCTTCCACAAATATAGATTGAAGATCTATTGTGATGTGCCAAGCATATGCACGTATCTAGAAGTACAGAGTGAAAAAGTCCTATTTCCTATTCTCAAGAAGGTTCTCATTTTAATAAGAATCAGTGTTAACAACTCTATGCATCACAGCGCCACAAGAGGTGTACACAAAGCTCCTTTTGCCCTGAAGCAGCACAGTAACATTTCCAAAAAGGACATTTCAAAGTGTCAGGCCTGGCTAGGAAAAGTTCAAAGAAGCCTGTGCTGGGCTTTCGATTTGAGCGACAACTTTGCTTAGTGAAGACAAGATGGAAGCATCTCTCAGAGGTATAAGAAGCTGCACTGTTACTGGCCTGGAAGAATGAGAAGGCTGTGTTTGGGAAGTGAGCGAGAAAGGGGAGAAAACGATGCAAGAAATATGGTTTGGAGACAAAATAAGGGCTCTTTTAGTGTCATACTGAAAAGTTTTGATTTTGTTGTAAAAGAAATTGGGAGCCATCTGTAGCTTTTCAAATCAGAAATAGCACAATTATGTCAGTGATTCACAGTGATAACACGAACGATCGTGCTGAAGACCACTGTGTATGTTAGGACCCTCACCAGCCCTCATTACTGGTTCTTCTATTATTATGTTAGCTATTGCAGAAATGAAACAGATTATTCTGCCTGCTCCAACAGATGTACCGTTTTCCCTGAACTTGTCCTCCTGACCTACAGCCAAGGCAGCCATTATTGTGATAGGTTGAGTACTGATTATCAGGTAAATCATACCTTTCAAAATATCTAAGAGAACATGCTAATTTCCTGAACTAGACAAGTATAATTTCCTCCAATGTGTAAGATAGTAACACAAGCATGTGTAATACACAGCAAGAGAACAAAAAAGAGTTGAAAATATTTTACAGTGGAAAGTGTTTTCAAAAGATAAATTGGGCTTCTCTGAGAGTATAGCAGCAAGTTTGAATTAAGCAAGGACACTGCAAATTAAACCTGGGCGTTTGGTTCTTTGCTATCAGTTGGGAGCAGAATATAATGATTTGAAGGCGGCGAAGGCAAAGGCAAAAACTGCAGTAAAACAGGTCTTGGTTCCTGAAGTGAAATATCATTAACAGGATTTTGTAAAGAGACCATTTATCCCTGCTAGAAATCACCAAACTAGGATAAACATTAATTCTCAGGATGTCGTGAACAAAGAGAACACTGAAACAGATTAGCTCAGGCAGACAGGGAGACAGGATGAAAATGTGAAGGTAGTATTCAAAGGGAGGCTCCACTGGTCACTGCAGCCAAGGTCATCAGCTGAGCAAGAGAAAAATGTTTATGTCTAGTGAGGGACATTCCTCTCTGACCATAGAGCCTCATGCAGATGGTTGTATGACCTGGTGTCCTTGGGGAAGTAAATAGAAAAAGATAGTAATTAGAAAAAAATAATCACAGGGAAGATTTAAAGAATTACCCAAATTACTTTAGACAAATATGTTTCCTTTACTTGACTTAACCAAGTATTAAACTGGGCTCTTACGTTATGATCCCTGTTCATTTGTTCTCTGAAGAACTAGACCAGTTATCATAGAAGCAAGTGGAAAAGGAGATGTTATCCTACTGAAGTGCCTGCGGTTTGCCAACTTGCAGAAAACATTATTTTCCAAACCACTGATGAATTTTTTCATGGAAGTATAAATGTTCTATCTCTATTGTAAACATAATACAAAGAGTAACAGATTTATGAATTTTTAAAACAATAAACTACCAACAGTAAACCAATACATATACGTATATATACTGGTTGAAGTTTCTCTAAAAATATTAGTAAATTGAGAAAAATTTCAATAAATTTGTAAAATTCCCAGGCTATACACACATAGGTTCTATATTAAAAGCTTTAGTGGGAGGGGAGAAAGAAATATAAACACCCATACTTTCTCTTATTGTACAAGTCTGAAATTTTTTATCACAGTTGTAGGATACAGTTACCGGTAAGCAGAATTACACCTGAACGAGAACATCAGAAATCTCACTTTTTTTTTTCCTTTTCTTTTCATAAATAGCTTTATGCTTCACTCATGGTGGCTACATCTACGTAACACAGTAAATAATATTTTTCACCTAAATGATCTCAATTATTTTGAAAAAATCTTAAAATCGCATCTGTGATTCAAGGATTCCTGATCAAACTGACTCTGGTAAGTCTTATTTTTATTAAAGTACAGTTGACATACAATAAGCTACACACACTTACATGTACCATTGGATAAGTTTAGCATATATACACACTTCGGAAACCATAACCACTACCAAGATAATGAACCTATCCATTGAGCCCAAAAGTATAGTGAGGCCCCTTTGTAACCTTGCCCCGCTCTGTGCCATGCCTCATTCATAGGAAACCACTGATTTTCTTTCTGTCACTCCTTATTGGTTTGTAATTCTTAGTCTTATATAAATGAAATCATAAAGATTTTTGGCCAACTTCTTTCACTCAGCATAGTTAACTTGAGATTCATCCATTTTACATTGTGTACCAACAGCTCATTCTTTTTTATTACTAAGAAATATTCCATTGTGTGGCTCTACTACATTTCGTTCGTCCAGTCATCTGTTTTCCTAGTGAAAGGACATGCCCTGTGCTTCCTCCCATTACCATGTCTTCTTTCTCATCTTGATATGCTCCACACCTCAGTGAACAGAATCATCCTCAGAAATCACAACCACAGAGCTAATCTAAATTAATTGGTCTCTGGTACTGTACATTCATTTAGAATATAATAACAGGAATAACACAGCAACTGTGGGAGTATGTTGGATATTTGTTTATGTTTTGCCTCCATTTAGCAAGTTCAGTTTGACTGGTGTCAATGTTATTACAATCTCCATGATCTTCTTCATTTACTTTATCCATCTGAATCAGTATGTACTTTTAAAGGCATTGACTGTTCCTTCACTTTCCTCTGATCCATAGTAACTTTCTATATCCACTTAATTATACTAAAACCATTACATTGATGTGTATACGGAGACTCTTACTAATCTGAGAACATGTATAAACATGGTTAGGTTTTATGGATATGTGTATACATACCTACGTGTGTGTGTATGTATCACGAGTTATTAAAGGTATGTTCTCTCCTTCAGATTGACTTCCATTTGGAATCTTCCTTTGTCTCTTCCAAACAAATAACATATTTTACATATTTTGCAAAATCACTTTTTCCTTATGCAAGTTAAATGATGTAATCATGCTCTCAGTCTATAATTTTTTCAGATTTGTTTTATAGAATAGTAAGCATTTTGGGGGTGCCAAGATAATGATAAACTATTTCAAGAATGACTCTAAAACTGATCTTGCTTGAACCCCTCCTCCTTTCATTTAGGAGGCAGAAGTCTATGATAGCATTTTCAGAATTCTAAAATCACTGTGGCAAAAATGCTGAGAAAGTCAAGTCACTAACAGAATAATAGTAGAATGATATGTAGTACAGCTGTATATTTACATAATGATATGTAGTAGAGCTATTCCATTGAATTTGACTTTCAGTCACTTATTATGCCAACCAGACATTTAAAATATTTTATCTTTATTAAAACATGAAAACTTTTGTTTTCCGTTAAGATACTATTAGGCATTAATATTCAAGCATGGAGGTTTTTCTTTGATGTTGGCCTACAGCAAACATTCTATACCTAATCATAAAACAGAAAGCAAATGTGTTTCTAGAAAAATGTACTTTATCCCTCATCATGTACATCTTTTTGTCCTCTGTTTAAGAAAACTACCACCACAATTTGGGGGTTAACATTGAAAACATCAAGCAGTAGAGGTTTTTTGTATTTCACACTACTAAATACATTCATTCCACAAGTATGACCGCATACTGCTTTTGTTAACATATTAATTTTCATTATTTTTAAGTTTATATTACTATATCCTATATATGCAAACATACTTTAATGTGATGTGTGTTCCCTGTCATATTATAAAGTAAAATCTACATGAAGGGAATAATTTTTCTTCATTGACTTATTCATTCATAAATCTTTACTAAATAAACCCAGAAAAATCCATATACACCTGACATGATTGAATGTCTTGAGAAAGGAGGGTGTTAGTATTTATAAACAGAAACTACATCAAAACAACGTAGTACACACAATACAGCAGGCGAAAGAACACTGTTAAAAACCAACTCATCTTTATGCAATTCGTGTAAAGTACTACTTTTTTGATATGAGTCATTGTCATATAGCTTGAAATTAGATATAATTAACGGATTTCTGTTTTCCAATACCCTAATACATCATCTGTATTTATCTATGAATTATATTTAAGTACATTTTTTATATGAGAAATATGATTATTAGAACAAATGCCTCATTTATTGATTTACTGATTTTACAAACTCTATTCTTAATATTGGAAATCATGCATAAACGATCATTCCATTTCTTAAAAATTTTCGGTGTTTCTTTTCTATTCAAGTCCAATTTTAAACACAAAACTTATGTTTTATTATTAGACAGATTAGAGATACAGTACATAAAAGTAAAAATGAATTGTTCTTTTGAGGAGACAATACAATGTGTATAAAAATACATATGCCTACATTTATTAATTTACATAAGAAATATTAAATGCCTAAAGCGTGCCAGCTCTTCTAAATATATTTTCATCAAACTAGTTAATATTTTTCCCCATAATTTACCAATACATATACAACATGTACATATATATACACAATTTGTATATGTATTTGTTGTATGTGTATATGTTGTATATATATGTTATATATGTATGTATGTTTTGGTAAAATATGGGGAAAAATACCTATTTTGTATATTTATGTATTTTTTGTATATACATATAGATACATATGCAATTTGTGTAAAGTACTACTTTTTTGATATGAGTCATTGTCATATAGCTTGAAATTAGATAAAACTAATGGATTTCTGTTTTCCAATACCCTAATATATCATCTATATTTATCTATGAATTATATTTTAAGTATAGATATAGAGATATATCTATATATATACATATATATATCTTCCCTAAGTACCAAAAATACTAAGTACCTCGTTTGGATGCCCAGAAATAGTAATTAATGAAATTGATATTGAAACTGTGATATCTTTGATTTCATAGACTTATGTTTTTTTCATTATACCACTTCCTTCAGAGCATCTTAAATTATTAAGAGATCAATATATAGATTACATAATATAGATTTTAAGTATTATATATTTTTTAGGAAGATTGAGAGTAAGACTGAATTTCTCCTCTTCTGTAGTTCATAAATTTCATTGCCTTTTTTAGTCTCCTCCTCCTTTCCCTGACAGGCAGAGGACTGATCCAAAGCTTGACTGCACTTCCCTTTTCCTCGTGTGAGATGCAGATGCTTCCTTGTTAGTGCAAGGGCCTTGTCTTGTTTAAACAATGCTTATGATGACAAATTAAATGATAATTACCTGATGTGGCAAAACTCATTAGAGGGTAAAATGAGTCTTCAGATCATTTTGTTCATGACATAAATTGATCATGGAACCTTATTTCTTCAACAATGAAAGGCACACTGGGCTTCAGCTTATGAAATACATTTCTACTTCAGATATTTCATTACATATAAATTAATATGTTAATAAATTTACAAGCATTTATTGAATGCCTACTATGTTCATAGCATTTTAGTTCATCTATGGACAACAGCAAAGAGATGCAATCTAGCTAGTGAGACTGCATTAAGCAGTAACAAAACATATGAGCCTGCGTGTGTTCTTTCATTCTGTTTAGAATGCCAGAATTTTCAGTAATTTCTTGAGGTTTCTACAGAAATTATTTTCCAAACTATGTTTTATGTTTCAGACTTCTCAAAAATACTGTCTTTTCTTTGTCATACAATCGTGGTCAAATGTCTCATATAATTTGTCTTTAATTTTTTTTTTATTTTATGCCCTAAATTTAGCCAGATCTACTGTTAGCTCACAGTTTGTGAATTTTTTTTTTTTTTTCCCATTCACCATCTACTTGGTTACTTGGTTGCTCATCATTCCTTTAAAGCCATAACTAAAGCTCTGCATTTACTATATGCATGACCTGTACAAGTTGTTTAACCTTTGTATGCCTCAGTTTCCACAACTGAATTAACAGAGGCTACATATTAATTTTCTTTTATTTAACTTTTACAGTCAGGGGTACAAGTGCAGGTTTGCATGTATTAATTTTCTTTGTACTTCTAAGATTTGCTGATACGTCATGCGTTACCTAAATCTTTGTCACAGGAATTTAATTATTGCTCATGTTATAAATTGAAATGAAAATATAGATTATTTAAAGTTACAAAGACTGTTTTGTTATTATACATATTTATTTCTAATTGTTTATATAAAGTATCATGACAACTAAAACTATTTCAAAGGAAGTGGACCAGCAATACAACATATTTTCTCAAACTCCTCTAAAATATCTGAAAGAAAGAAAATAAATACAATGAACATGTAAGTTGAATTACAACAGAAAACAAAGAAATTTAGCGGCTTATCAGCATACTGTAACTTATAAAGGCATAAAGAAGAATCTTTGCTTCTGGATGTTTTTCCCATCAATAATTTGATTTCACTAATAATTCTATTGTATGTATGTACGTATGTATGTATGTATGTTTGAGATGGAGTCTCTCTCTGTCCCCAGGCTGAAATGCAGTGGTGTGTTCTCAGCTGACTGCAACCTCTGACTCCTGGTTCAAGCGATTCTCCTGCCCCAGCCTCTGGAGTCAGCCTCCTGAGTAGCCGGGATTACAGGTGCCTGCCACCACGCCCAGCTATTTTTGTATTTTTAGTAGAGACAAGGTTTCACCATGTTGGCCAGGATGGTCTCACTCTCCTGACCTCGTGATCCAGCCACCTTGGCTTCCCCAAGTGTTGGGTTTACAGGCATGTGACACACGGCACCTGGCAATAATTCTATTTTAGTCTCATCTTTAACTTCAGATCTTTTCAATTTATGTATTTCAAATTCTTTGTGTTTTCCTTATCTTACATTTAAGTGTAATTTACTTAGAAATACATTGCTATAACAGCGTAACAGTAACCAAACCAATCATGTATTTATCTACAAAGAGTTTTAAATTGGCATGTTGTCAAGCCATCACCCTATGTTGAAAGGCAGCCTGAGTAACTTACTCCAGAGATATCTTCCACATACTTTTTAGGAAGGTAGTTTCTAAGAATATCCTACATTGTATGAAAGAAAAAAAATCTGCAGTAATTTGCTAATATCAAGCAAAATAACTCATATTAAATTTCAAATTTTATAAGATACCAGGGATTTATTGCCAAGGGTCAAAGATTCAAGAAGAATGTTGGTGTATATATTTGATAGATCACTATTGATTTTTAAAATCCACGTTTAAAAAAATCCTCACAACAGTCTTTTCTCATAAATCAGGTGGTGGTTCAAAATCTTGAAAACAACTTTGAGTAAGTTCAAGACAATTGTGGGCCTTAATTAATTTTCTGTCTTACAGTTTTTCTAGTTGTTAATCAGATTTGGCATTTGCCTTATGTTTTGATAAGAAGGTTGCCGCTTTGATTAGAAAGAGAGATTTGAGACAAAAGTATATTTTCGCTTATCAAGGGTCATTAAGAAATAAGACATCCAACAAAAGACAAGCTGGAACTCATTAGTTAGCTTAATAAAACACTTATGAGGAACACTATGTACTAAAGGAATGACTATATTTACATGGCCTTTTAAATAAACAAAGCAAAGCCAAAAATTACAAGCAAAATGACATAAAATAGATTTATTGAAAAGTAAAAGTTGAACAGCTAGAAAAACCACCTGCATGTCATTATGTTACGTATTATAGAAATATGTTTTTCTTCAATGGAGTAAACTAGGTCTTTGTAAAATTTATTTAATCCTATATCAAATTTTAGTCAACACAATGGTTGATATTTTGGTTTTGATTTTAACTTTCCCTCAAGTGAAATATTTGAGATGAGAATTTAAGTTTCCTAGATTGTTAAACAAAAAAATGCATGAAACTCCATTATGCTAACATGCCTTTACATTTCTTTCATATCTGGGAAGAAACTTTAGAGCCATAGCAAAAGAAAATGACAGGACTTTTAATCCTAATGTATAAACAATATCCTGCATTCATTTTTTTTCTAATTCAGACTACCAGAGAATTTCTGTTGTTCAAAAAAGGTATGTTAATTACTTTGAAGTAGAACTGTTTATTAATATGTGCTAATGATTCTTAAAACGGAGAAAAATGGAGGTTGAATAAGGTAAATGAAGTTAAAGATCAATAATTTTCATTATACACACAAAGCAATGACAAATAAAATGACTAACGTATATTGTTTCATGCTGTAGAACACTTGGTTTCATAGCTGGTTGACTTAAAAAATGGAATGGGATTTGGTACAATATTTTTAAGCTTTTAGAAAATTCTCTCTGGAAAATCATGGCAATAAAAATGCGGATGCATTGTATGGGTAACATGTGTGATATATAAATGTATGCAAATACCTAACAACAGGCAAATGGTGTATGCTTAATCAGTGCAAGCTACTTACTATATTTAAAAAGGTAGCTTATTTGCCTAAACAAAAAATCAGTTATCACTAGAGTAATCATAAAATGCTAGCCTGAGAAGGTTCAGTATTCATGTGGAATATACAAAGGCTATGCTGATATGCCAGGCAACCTGTGTAGGTGTGTAAGTGGATCATGTAAGTAGATATGAGAAGGGGTTCACAGTGGAGGGTAGGGGTAAGTGATCTTATAAAGAATACATTTCCATCTTGATTCATATTTTCTAACTGAATTCCTTTTTTGTTTTGTTTTAGAGATGCATTCTCATGGGAAGAAAAATACTTTGGCCCCAAATTATAACAAAGCTCACAGTTAAGATTCGTGACGTTTTTACAGGAGTGTTCTACCCTAGGCAATGTAAAATACATGTATATTTAATTCAAGAATATCAATCTCGAAAACGATAGTGAGAAAACATCAACTCTAACAATTGCATATTCAAATTCACTTGTTAGAAACACAACAGATATTATTTCCACTTTAATGACAGTTTTTTCTGACTCAAAGCAACTTGGATGTTTATATTGCCGCCCTGGCTTAGACATTCTCTCAGTTTCCACCCTTCATCCCACAGACTGGAAGAGAAAATAGAGACAACCTTGCAGATAATGTTTAAGGGTCTTTGCCCTATTCTCTTCTTCAATTAGCCCCTGTGTCTCTCTTTTATTCATTCCACGAACCAAACAACAAACATTCACTGAAAGTATCCTCTCTGCCAGATACTGCATCAGTTTCTGGGGATGTGGAATAAAACAACATTTATGAAACAAAAGCAACAAAACCAAAACAAAACAAAACAAAAATCCACATCTACCCTCTATTCAAGTATTTCAGAGATTATTGGGGACACACATAGGAATGTGATCATTTCTACCATAAGAACATATATGCAATTCTATAGGAAAACATGAGAAGCAAAGACCAACTTTATAACATGAACTGATAACTGATTACTGCTTATTAAGATGGTATGGAATCATGCATCCCCCATTAAACAGAAACAGTATTTCTATACTTAAAAAATATGTACCACTGGTGTTCTGGCACTTGTCAAGGGTTTTGGGAGCCAGTGATTAAACACAAGCATTTTAAAAAAATTAAATTAGGTATACTTACAATTAAGTAATTTATAATAAAAGCAAAGGCAATCCATACTCAAAAATCACAACTTTCTACTTATTTGTTATATGTTACAATTGTCTATGCTCTGGAAGTTAAGTCTATATGGGGAGGGGGGTACTGTAGAAGGCTGTGTCACCACACATTTCTCCCTTACTCCACATTAAGTGATGATATGTTGGAAATTTGTAATCAGCCATGATAGCAGTGTTACAACACAGGTATTGGCAAACACTGCAATTCAGGTGTGTGTGTGTGTGTTCTAAGCAAGCCAGTAAACATTTTTCAGCACACCACTGATGGCACTCAAAGCAACACAACTGATTCATAGTCCTATCAGTAGTGAAAATTAAAAGTGAATGGAAAAGATGCTAAATCAAGTTGATTTTTATACTTAAAGAGGTCTTGAACATAAAACTTCAACAAAATAAATCTAATTTTCAAATTGTCCAATTTGAAAAGCTTCTACCAGGCAAATGAAGAATTTTTAAGAATAAGATTTCTCCACTTTCAGTAGTAACTTTCTGATAGGAGACCACTAAACCTATATTAATTATTAAATTCTGAAATATAATGTATCCACTGAACTACATTCACCAGAATTGAAGTTCGTTAAACTTGAAATGCTTAAAATTTTTATACTGTCAAGGTATTCCAGAATGCTTTAACAATTAGAGGAGCAGAGTTCAACTAAAATGTTAAGTGAAATCTCTTTCAAACACAAAAAAGGGGCTGGGTGTGGTGGCTCACATCTGTAATTGCAGCACTATGCGAGACAGAGGTGGTGGATCATGTGAGGTCAGGAGTTTAAGACCAGCCTGGCCAACATGGTGAAACTCTGTCTCTAGTAAAAATTAAAAAATAAAAAAATAAAAAAATTAGCAGGCATGATTGTGCGTGCCTGTAATCCCGGCTCCTCGGGAGGCTGAGGCATGAGTATCACTTGAACTCAGGAGGCTGAGGTTGCCATAAGCCAGGATCACACCACTGCACTCCAGCCCAGACAATGGAGTGAGACTGTGTCAAAAAAAAAAAAACAACAAAAACAACAGAAAACAGAAAAAGTAAACACAAGAACACATGAAGGGTAAATCACATAAAATCTTCTCTTCTCTTTCATTTTCTATCATCCTGAAACTCTCAGAAAGCCTTTGAATAACTCCCTTTTCACCCATTATCTTGGATCCTTTTCCCACCCTTCCACCCAGAGCATTCCAGACTGATGACAAACACCCTCCCCTTGCTGCCAACTGCCCCTGGACACTAGGGTCTGATGTCAAAGGCACACTATCTATCATGATGATGGCTTTTATCTCAAGAATCCTGGCCTTTGGGCGACTTCCCACATACATTACTGGGGGTTGGAGAAGGCTCTGGACAAAGGCACATTAATAATTTTTGGTCAAAATAACAATATAAATTTGGACATATCTAACATTTAGAAATATAAGAATTCATGAATATAACTGCTTGTAGTATGATTTGAAATAGAATTTGCTGTAGTTTACTTTTAAGATAAACGAAGATCCTATGCAAAGAAAAGATAACAGTTCATTAGCACATTATGGAGAATATAATGTATTTCACATTTAGAAGTATGAACAATTTATGCGTGATTAAGAGAAAAATACCTTGTATAAAAATTTTAGGTAATTAGAAGTAACTTGCAACAAAAAACATAAAAGAAAGTTCAACATCAAAATTTGACCCAGAACCCCTTTTCTCATTTAGAATATTATTTTCCAAACTCTGATACAGATACGTGTATAATTTTTCTTGAGATAATTTATCTTGAGTTGCTTTATTAAATGCAATGAAATTCTTAGAAAAAAATATAGTTTTGTTTAATTCCTTACACATTTGATATATTACTCTGAGTCTATTAAATAGGGCCTCAGTGCTTATTCAGTAAAATTAATAGGCAGAACTCATACTGTGTCCTCAGTTTTATTATACTTTTCTTTATGAAAAGCTATTTAGTAAAAAAAAAAAACAAAAACCTAGATACTTAAGCAGCTATCATTTCATGGCAAAAATGTAATTATACTGAAAGCCAAGTAAATATATGAGTGTACAAAATCTGACCACTTAATGCTAAAAGCTAAAGAAATTGCTGCATTAAGGAAAGCATAATTATCTGTATATTTGTCATTCCTGAGTATTACCTTTCCTCCTAATTTTTGAGGAGAAAATCAATTATTTTATACTTAGTTATCCTGAAGGTATTTAAAATTAAAATCGTGACCATTTACTGGATAGAAAAAGGTGTTGGTCAGCAATTTTTTAAAGTTTATATAATTACTATTCTGATTTTTATTTTTCATGGGTTTCCCCTACAATTGCTTACTGATCATTGCATTCTCAGCATTATACACTGGTTAAGATGTGAAAAGATGTGTAATTAATGAGCAGAAAGATTTTAATGACAATAAAAACCCTCGAATCAAATTCTGTCTGACCTGTCATCAATTAATTGAAGTCAGTTAAAGTGGGGAGTTATTTAAATATTGTACATGAACAACTTAGTCTTTTATCTTTTATTATAACCATGTAAGGGTTCTACCTATTTACTAGTCTTTTAAAGTAAGGCCCACCAAGTGTTTTTCGGTATCTTCACTGAATGACTGAGTTGTCTGCATAAACCACACCATAGCAATCATCTTTTTCACTCTGATTTTACTTTCTTTAAAGTATAGCAAAAATTAAAGCACTAGAAAAATCATTTGAAAAGAATCCTTACACTTTTACTAATTGTTTTTCCAATCCATATCTCATTCAATGAAATTATTTTAGCAGTTTGTCTTGATTTAATTGTCCTAAAACTTGAGTTTATGTTCTCATAAGAAAATCTCTCTGAAGTTTCCCTTATTCCTTCATCCTTAAGTTTTCATATTTCACTAAACTAGACACTTACAATACCGAGACCCATGACCAAGACACTTGAGAACAAACACAACCACCTGACTTCGGAAAGTATAGAGTTCAGGAGGTCGACAAGCAGAAATGATTGGGGCTTTTCAAACCCTGATGCCCAAGTCACTATAGGCATGAGTCAGAATGTTTCTAGAGTGAACAGGGAGACTGGGTAGAGTCTCTAAAGTAGCTAAAATTGAAACTTGAGAAGGAGTCCTTACCAATTATTCACATCTGAAAATAGAACATCATTGAGGAGTCCAATTTATCCCGCTCAAATCTCCCGAAAACCTCCCCAGTCCCACTGCTATTACTTTAGTCTCAGGAACCATAATCTTGCTCCTGGGATTATTCCAGAACTTCCTAAAGAGAATTTCTACTTCCATCTGTAACCTTCCAAATATGTCTTAACCCAGAAGTTAATGACTGTTTATTAAACCTTATCTAATTATGTCACCCTTGAAGTTAAAACAATCTCTCTCAATTGAGGACACTCTTCTGGGCCAGGGTCAATGGCTAATACCTGTAATCCCAGCACTTTGAGAGGCCGAGGCAGCAGAATCACTTTAGTCTAAGATTTTGAGACCAGCCTGGGCAACATAACAACACCCCATCTGTACAAAAAAGCATTAAAAAATTAGCTGGGCATGGGGTACATGCCTGTAGTCTCAGTTACTCAGTAGGCTGAGGTGGGAGAATTGCTTAAGCATAGAGGGTGTTGAGGCTATAGTGAGCCATAAACATGCCACAGCATTCCAGCCTGGGTGGCAGAGCAAGACTAGGTCTCCAAAAACAAATAAAAATAAAAATAGAACACTCTTCTGAATATTTACTCAGATTTTCCTTTCTGGTCTTCATCTGCATAATTTAATGTATCAGATGTCTGCTTACGGTTATTTCCCTTACATCCTGGAGTAGATGGATTGCATTATTTCTTTTTGCATTCCTATAGAAACCCGTTCTGTCCCACAACATGACTGGAATTGGCTTTTTTCCGTTTGTTGCCCCAGCGATACTACACATGGAATGCCTAAACAACTGCGTTTAATTAATCAAAGAAAACAGATAAGTGGCAAAATAATACAATGAATAAATACTCTTAGAATCATAGTTACTATTCAGTAACTGCCGTATGTGAAAGCATTTAACACTGTTTCTCTCATTTAGCGAAGCATTAACCAACTTTATCTCTTTGAGGTGTGACTAATGACAGAAAGTAATTTTGCTACAGTTATTTCTGTAGTTGAGTTTTTCCTTCCAAAGTTGGGGACATAACTTGAAGATATTTTGAGAGTCTAGAAGGTTTAAGAAACTGACAGAAGCTGTTGCAAAAGGGATTGAGAGAGACACAGAGAGGAAAGGTACAAGATACCTGGCAACCACCTAGCTGCCCTTGCTTCCAAGAAAATTCAGGAAAAAGACTTGTGTGGGTGAAAAAAACAGAAAGTGTTATAATACGACAGGTGATATAATTCTCTCCTCCATTTGCCTCATAAAACCTCACACACAAAAAAAATCTATGAACCTCCATTATTTCACAGTTTGTATGCAATTTTACTGCAATTAGTGTTTTGATTGAGGTAATTGGTGGAATGACTCATGATGAAACTGGCCTCAAGACAGGCTAGACAGGCAAGATGAGTGAACATTTATCTAGGTGGTTATTATATCTGGATATGGAAAAATCTCTAATTTCCTTCATTCTTGTGTGAAAATAGCATTCTGGTGCTGAAATGGAGCGATCGGTAAGAAAGGTGTCTAAACAGGACTCCTGCCTGGGCCCAGATTAGGATATTTAGACATGAGGAAATGGATAAATTCTGGAGGAGGAGTAGTCCTTGACTCCGATTAGCTTGTGTTGATGAGAACAGACCAGGGATTTGGGTTGGGAGGCTCATCCAAAAATTTGATGGAAGTGTCCTCTGTATACTCTGTGTCACATTGCTCAGGCAAAACAGAAATTGGCTGTATGAAATCCTTTGGCCAATGCAAGGGAAACAGCTTCTGGCACAATCAGCAAAAAAGAACCTCAACTTCTGGAAACAGTAGACTTTGGATACATCATTTTGTTTTAGTAATTTTTTTCTCTCATTTCTGCTATGTTGCTTTGTCACAAATCACTTGTAACTGTCTGAAGTATACAAGGGTCTTTGTCCTTGGGTAAAATTCAGAGACTGTGTGACTTTTAGGTATAAATGATACTGGGTAGATTGAGATTTTTAAAAGTCTGTTACTCTTCTCAGCATGGTTCCCAGGAATCAATATTGGTGTGTTATTTCTTGGGAAGTAGAGAACTGGCATGAAGTTCTACTTCAATCACCTCTGCTGGCTAGAAAAATGCTCACGTATATGAGCTGCTTCATTGTAACTTTCTCTCTCTCCTCTTCATATTGGCTTTCTTGTTACACTTTCTTTGGCCATAAAACATTTGGAATTATCATTTCAGGGAGAGAGAGGCGACAGTTTTGTTATTTAGAAAACTCACTGTACGAACAAGTAGGTGATCCCCATCATTAACTCCACATTAATATTTGAGGTAAACATTAATAAGCCTTCCAGAGGTACTACAGGCAGCCTATTTCTTCGAGAAAGGCATTTTGAAATTAATGAGTGGTATTGAAATTTATTACCCATTTGTATTACAATAACTAGTTAGTTCCTGTACTACAGATGACATATCAGAAATGGCTTTTGATTAGACATTATAATCAAGAACTGGAAAAAAAATTTCAAAAATTTATTTCAAGAGATTGAAGTCATTAAACAGAAACGTTACTTGTTAATAAAAAATGAAGACAAAATTACACTCACAGACAATTCTTTTTTTCTAATTTAACATGAAGATCACTATGTCCATGTCACTTTAATATCTTGTCAACAAATGATAATTTTATGATGAATTTTGAAAGAAATTTTAGAGAGGGAGAGTTGATGGATTTCCTTCAACTATTAATCAATATTCAGGGTAAAATATTAAGCAGTCACTTAAATTATGAAAATAATATATGTTGAAGGCAAAATATAAAACAGTCCAAATGTGTATGAAATGAAAATAAATGCCTTTCTCATATAATCAACCTCTTTTCATTATTTTTTTTTGACATAATCACTGTTATGAATTTATCTTTTCAGAATATTGTGTAACACACATGGAACCTTAGTTTTGCACAAATGATGCTGATACACTCTCTTATAACTTGTTCCCCCCCCCACTCAACAGTATAGACTATATCATGTATCATATAGCCCATCAGAACACACACCTTTGATCTTTTGGAAAGAGAAAAGTGAAAAGACACTGGAGATATTCTAGAAAGAGGAGTTGAAGAAAGGCTTTGAAATCCATATTCTTTAAAATCTCAAAATGTTTTAAACCTAATTAAGTCTCACCAAGGCCCAAGTAATCTCTTAATAAAGTAAATCCTAACTCTTCATTATAATGGTTAAAGTACTTCAACGACTTCCCTTTTCTCTTTAAATGAAGACCAAAACCCTTTAGGTGGTCAAAATAGCAAGATTTATTGTTCCTATATCATCTGACTTATTCCATTCTCTCCTTGTTCTCTCAGCTTTGCTACCTCTAAATTCCAGGTAATTCCCTGCTCCTTCTCTTTCTAGGGTCTTCACACATGCTTCTATTCAGCCTGAATTACCTCACCCTTTGCTCACCTTGCACCATTTTCATGCTACAGACATCAGTCAAACGTTATTCTTCCAAACAGCAATTCACTAGTGATATGGTTTGGCTGTGTCCCCACCCAAATCTCATCTGGAATTGTAGCTCCCAAAATTCCCACACTGTCGTGGGACGGACCCAGTGAGATGTAATTGAATCATAGGGGTGGGTTTTTCCCATGCTGTTCTTGTGACAGTGAATAAGTCTCACGAGATCTGATCGTTTCATAAAGAGGAGTTACCCTGCACACACTCTACTGGCTGCTGCCATGTAAGACGTGCCTTTGTTCATCCTTCACCTTCTGCTATGATTGTGAGGCCTCCCTAGCCATGCTTAACTGTGAGTCAATTAAACCTCTTTCCTTTATAAATTACCCAGAGTCTTGGGTACGTCTTTATTAGCAGCAAAAGAACTGACTAATACAAGTAGCATTGAGACCAAATTAAATTCTGCTCCTTTGGTTTCCCCTTTCATAAAATGTATAATGAGTAATTGAAAAAATAATGTATGTAGTTGTTAAATACCTAATTCCTCTAGCAGAAGATGAACCCAATTCACCTTCTGAAATGGCCCCAAAGGGCAGGAGCCATTTTCGCTGCTCTTTTCTCAGTGGCCAGGAGAGTTCCTGCATGTGCTAGCTGCTTGACAAATAGTTTGAATAATGACCCTCTTTCATATTTTTAATTCCTATGTGGACATTTTATAATTTAACATCACCTCAATTAATATTTTCCATTGACTCTCATATGTGTTCAATAGATTTATGAATTTATAATTATTTCTGTTTTTCTTGTTTTTCCATAAAACATATAAAGTAGCCCTTTCCTCTGTGAATCTTTCAATTTCTTTTTCTATTTTCAATTTCAGACTACTTTAACATTTGATGGCTGAAAATTAGCTGCCATTGACATAGAAAATATTCATGGAAGAATGATATGATATGTTCAACTTGAATAACCATCCAAAGTTGGGTATTTACTCAAAGTTGGATGATTCTTTCAATAACATTTTTATTATCAATGCTATGTTTATGAGTTAGCAGATAGCCATTCAATATTTACCCTATAATATGGTTAACTATTTGTTTACCAAGTGTAAGTTCAACAGTTTTTACAATGCTTTGTATACCTATTTAGATGCCTAGAAAAAGGCAGTAGGGTGGATTGCAAATAGGATCTTAAAAGTTTTAAAATAGAAAATGAGAGAAGCTAAATAACTTTATAAAACAATTGAGAAAGCCTATCCCTTTCTATGATATGGCCAGTCTCAGATAAAGTATAGGTTTGAGTTTCCTACTGGTCTACTTTCACGGGAGTTTGTACAAATGGTTTTATGGAGGCCATCAAAGGCAGCCAGCATGAAATGAAATGCAATGCAACAATTAAAGCATGTTTCTGTTTTCCAGAAAAGAAGAGCTGTTACAGCAGACTTAACTTCTGGCAAAAGTAAATGTCTGTTTGCTGCACTATTGGTGGATATAAATAGAGAATTGAGTAACATGATGAAAGATTCAATACAAAAGCATTCAGCAATTTTGCTTTCAAGAACATGGTCAATTAGAATATAGGCCTCAAACATATGTGTGAAAATTAAAAATACATAGATAAAAGATGAAGAAATGATACATTGTTATTTAGAGAGGTGTTAAAAATATATTCACAATAGTCAAGATGAGGAATCAACCTGTGTCCATCGATGGATGAATGAATAAAGAATATGTGACATAATACATATATACAGAAACATACATATACATACAATGCAATATTATTCAGCCTTAAAAAAGAAGGGAATCCTATCATTTGCGACAGGATGGATTAAAGTGGAGGACATTATAGTAAGCGAAATAAACCAGATTCAGAAATGCAAATAATGCATGATCTTTCTTACATGTGGATTCTAAAAAGGTCAGATTCATGAAAGGAGAGAGAATGGTGACCGCCAGAGGACAAAAAGCGGTGGGTTACGGTGAGAGAATGTGGAATCGTTGTGCAAAAGACACCGAGTTTTAGCTAAACAGGTTAAACACATTCTGGAGATCTATTGTATGCATGATGAATCTAAGCAATAATATTCTATTATACACTTGCAAATTGCTCAGAGAATAGATTTTAAGTGCTCTAATCACAAAAAATGTTTAAAGATAAACATGTGAGATAATGGATATATTCATTAGCTTGATTGTGGTAATCATTTTACAATGTATGCACAAATTAAAACATGTTTTATATATTTAAAATAGACAAATTTATCAATTATACTTCAATAAAGTAGAAAAAATAAAAATGTCTTTAAATATTTTTTAAATGATGTTTATGTTTCTTAATTATTAGTCAACCAATAAGCAAAATGAATATACCCAACCAAACCAGTGGTCTGAATTAATAGTGATAGACATACCAGGTTAAATAATTTTGTGTATGAATAAACACATTCAAATTTCTCTAGTCTTATAATAACACAATAATCCACATATTTAATTATATCTACATATTTAGTCATGTCTACCTCTAGTCAGGTATGTGAAATACGCCTTGAGAGATCATATAATTATACACAGTTCAGGACGGAGCTATTAATTCTGTGCCAGATTCCTAGTGAAGGAACTATGTATACTTTTGCTTCCTCAATCATTGCAGTATACCGCACCTCTTACAATCAGAAAATTGCACGTTTTACCTTCAATTACCGTTTCCTATTGTCTAAAGAAAATATACTAACACGATGTGCACAATAGGGTCTATATTCACTTCATTCTGCTGCAGATACTATCTTATTTTCAACATCTTTTATTTTTTAAAAAACTGCTAGTGTTGTTTTTGTTTTTCATTTTATGAATGTGTTCAATATTTGCATAATGATTCCTCTCAAAAGATGAGAGAATGAATGAGGAATAAATAAATTGCAACCTCCCTGCATAATGACTCTACCTTTAAAGATGGATCACACATGGTCATGCCTGAACGCATCCAATGTATCAATATTTATTAAGCAGACAGAGAGTCAATTGAACCATAACTTGCTTTGTGCTAAGAAAGAAAAACACAGAAGAGGATACGGGAGGATTATTAAAAAGAAACTTAAGAAGCCTAGCCAAGTCAATATCAGAAGCTCCTATCAAGTCTCTTTTCTTCACAAATCTTTATGGGTGAATTGAATACACTGTCTACACAGGGAACTGGAAAAGATAACTAAATATGAAATGGCCATGCCCTGTCAAAAAACCTTATTGAGTTCTTTAAACAAGGTTCTTCAATCTCCGTTTGTAAAAATGTTCTGTACCATTTGCATACATTTTGCAAGAATCACTAGTTAGTTATTATAGACATACATTTCATTTCTCCAGCTGGGATGCATTCTTAAGAATAAGGTCATTCTTTCTTATGTATTTTGAGTTCTGCAGAAAAGTGTTTAATGAATATAAACGAGTAGATGTGGAAGAACTGATGCGGTGCATTTGAAATGTATCCTTCAACCAAAATGTCACTTGTAAGTATGGCCTTACCTCCTTTCTTGATTACAATAAGAGTAATATTTGTTGAACATTTTGGGTGCCAGGCACAGTGCAAGCACATTCCCTAAATTAATTCCTTAATTCTGACAAACCCTATGAGTTGGGTTTTATTATTTTCACTGTACAGACAAGGAAAATACTGTTTGAAACATCACACCTTTTTGCTCTAGGCTACAAAAGTAGTAACAGAAAATCAAGGCATTGTACAAAGTATTTTTTTCTGATCCCACAAACCATACTTTTAGTCACCACACTATACTTCTTGGAACACATAATGATTACCTTGAAAATGATCTATATGAGCATGTTTAATTCAATAAGAGACTTAATCGTTAAAATAAATCCTCAGCTGTCACTCTCTGACAATAAAAACTGTAACCCCATCCATAGTTAAGACATACACTTATGTGTATTAAACATGGATATAACAAAAGTTGGAAGTATTTATGCCTAGATGGTGAGAAAAGGGGGCAAGTGATTTAACCACTTACTGCCTTATAGTCACATCTGTAATATGAATATAATTGAGGATATTACTTTAGATTTTCTGTGTTTCCCTTCTGTGTTTTCTCTTTTTCTCTCCCTTTATCACAGCATCTACCTCACTCATTTTTCAGAGGAGGTTTGCTGCAGGGCAGATGAGAGAGAAGTAGCTTTAATTCTTTATGACTTTTGTTTCACGCAAGTTTGAGCCCTAGGGGGAGGAAATTCCTTTGGCCAAGGCCAAAAATGCCTGAATCTCAGACAAGAATAGCCAACTTTAGGAATGTAAAGAAAAAATATATTGCTAATATAAGAATATGAGAATAACCTTGAAAACAATACATACTATTTTTAAAGGAGCACAATTTTGTCCCCCCCGCCACCCCCGAGACAGAGTCTCCATCTGTTGCCCAGACTGGAGTGCAATGGTGCGATCTCGGCTCACTGCAACCTCTGCCTCCTAGGTTCAAGCAATTCTCCCGCCTCAGCCTCCTGAGTAGATGGGATTACAGCTGCCTGCTAGCATACCTGGCTAAGTTTTGTATTTTGGTACAGACAGGGTTTCACCATGTTGGTCAAGATGGTCTCGAACTCCACAAATTTCTTAAACTGAAATATAGATTTCAAAAATGTGTATCTATATTTTACTTTTCATATCAACAGGAATAATCTAAGGGCTGAGAAAATGTGCAAAATTTCACCTTCCTATGAAAAGTTAAATTTCAAAATGAGGCAAAGTAGCAGTTAAGTAGCAGATGTTTCCAATATCCTGTGATTCTTCTTTCATTGACTCTGGCTCTTGCTTGCTACCATAAAATCTTTCTCCAGAAAAAAAAAAAAAAAAAAAGTACTGTGTTGTGCTTTTCTAAATTAATTAAAGACACTAATGAAATATTGTGTGAAAACCTGAAACAGCCAAGAAATGGGATTGTTTAATCCCTCCTTTCCTCACCTGGGTAGCCTGGAGTTCTCAGACTCAGTGCCTATGCAACGTATGCAAACTAAAGGCGAACCCTTCTTTTGAGATGTTTAACAGGATAAGAAAGGAAATAGGAGGAGCACAGGAGATGCACAGTAACTGATGAACTGAATGCTAACGAAAGATTTCCAGGAACTCTGAACAATCAAGCTCCAATGTAACTGTGACATAGGTTGAAGGTGAGATAGTGACAGGGACAGAAAGTTTTGAGGTTAAGTTAGGTAAGGCCCTCTGGGGCCGCCATTCACTGCATGCTTTTAGCTTAGATCAAGAATTGAGAATAGAGTCTGGGTGGGATTAGCTTTAAGAGCAGTAAAAAGGACACATCTGGCTAGGGTAGAGTCTACATTAAGCTGCCTCCAATGGGAAGCCTTCTCTTGAGACATTTCCGTGTTGCAGAAAATTCCTCAAGATGTTCCTATCTTTCCAGTTCAGCAGTTACTGTGCATCCCCAGTACTCCTGTTACTACTATTTCTTTCCTTTCTTACTCTGTTAAACATCTCAAAAGAAAGTCCACCTTTAGTTTGCAAATTATGTTGCATAGGCATTGAGTGTGGGACCTCCAGTATACCCAAGTAAGGAAAGGAGGGATTAAAAATCCAACTTCTTATCTGTTTCAGGATTTCACACAAGATTTCATTACAAAAAAATGGACTTCCACTTTTGCACACACAAAAACATTGGTCTATTCACACTTCATTTAATTTCTTACTATTCATTTACTCTACAGCGTCTTGCAATCTACTTTCCAATCTCACTACTCAATTGAAACAATCTCTTAAAAGTCACAGCTGGACTTAATGGATAAGTCCAGCTCATTTGCTCTTCTCAGTCCACGTACTTTCCCATCTCTCTGCTTCACTTGAAAAAACTGACAGTACCCTCCTTTTAAAAAATTCTTCTTTACTTTGCCTTTCTTGGGCAATCTACTATGCTAGTTACCTCTGGCCACCCTAAAAGCTATTCCCCTGAATCCTTCACTGAATCTCATTACTGCAGCCACTCCGTATAAGCAAAGCAATATATGGCAGGGGAAGAAATTGTGGACTTTGTAGTCTAAAGGCTTGGGACCAAACTTAGCCATTTTTAGATTTTCTACCAAACATAATTAAAATGTCACAGGGTCTTGAACACAATAGGTGCTTAGTAACTGGTTGTTAAAGAAAAAAAAAAAAAGAAAGTAATATATTAAATGAAAACACCCTCAGAAAATTTGTTGACATACATTTAATATGATGGATTTGCTTTGGAATATTTTTTCCATGATGTTCTTCAAGTCGAAATTCAGTCAATTAAAAAATTTTGCTAATCCAGTTTTACAGTCCATGAAATTTCCATGGGAGCACTGTGTGAAGGAAAGATTTTTTAAAAAACCAGTTGATCCAATTAAAAGAAAAGGTAGAGGCTGGGGTACAGATATCTTGTTTTCCAGTGTATACTACAACACACAGTTTTGTTGACTGGAATGTTTTAATGCCGGGTTAGGTATTTGGGACATTTTCCTCAGAGTCTATATTTACATACCTTTTAA
The DNA here is from genome assembly GCF_000951035.1 of Colobus angolensis palliatus. Classification (NCBI taxonomy): domain Eukaryota; kingdom Metazoa; phylum Chordata; class Mammalia; order Primates; family Cercopithecidae; genus Colobus; species Colobus angolensis. The sequence continues at coordinate 2,755,715 of NW_012114252.1, read as the reverse complement.
AATAAATTAAATTATAGATTAAATGGATACATATGATGGGTTGACTTTAATTATTCTCAACTCTCTTTTGAACACATTTTCAGACTTAGAATTCATCTTCTATATTTTGAAGGGACGGTGATGTGTGTTGATGCAGTGTTTATCTTAACTCAGATTTGATGGTTATTTCTGATGGCAATGGGACATTCTTAGTATGAATAGTTGAGCATGAGCAATGAGTTATACCGTTATTCTGATAATTATATCAATTAGCATACTTAAACATCTTTGAAAATAAAAAGTTTCTTCTATTTAATGATTAGGGCTGTATACAGTTCACATCACTTTTAGGGGGCACTAAATGGTTTAAGAAAGATCTAAACTATGGGAAATGGATTTTTGAAATCATAAGCCATATCTCAGAATCAATTTTCTTTCGTTTATTTCAACATAACATCAGTGGGTAAAATATGCCAAAATTTAAGAGGAGAGAAACAAACTTTCCATTTAAGAAAAGTAACAATATAAACATAATTTTTTGAAGAATACATTTCAAATGAATATTGTTAATGAGCTTGAAAAATTACAAGGCAAAATATTTATGTTTAACCTACATATCTGAGAAAGCATTTGAAATAATTCCACTAGCCACTCAAAGAATGTATTTGTAGGGGCTAATTTTCTTCACAATAAGCAATAACTAGAATTACCATAAAGATCACATCTCTATTTACTAGTTCCCCCAAATGAGGTTCCGAAAAACAATAAAAGTTGAAAGTAAATGGGGGCAGGGTACGGTGGCTCACACCTGTAATCCCAGCACTTTGGGAGGCAGAGGCAGGCAGATCACCAGGTCAGGAGATCAAGACCATCCTGACCAACATGGTGAAACCCCGTCTCTACTAAAAATACAAAAAATTAGCCAGGCGTGGTGGCAGGCGCTTGTAGTCCCAGCTACTTGGGAGGCTGAGGCAGGAAAATAGTGTGAACCTGGGAGGCAGAGCTTGCAGTGAGCTGAGATCCTGCCACTGCACTCCAGCCTGGGCGACAGAGTGAGACTGTCTCAAAAAAAAAAAGAAAGTAAATGGTCATATCAAAGCCTTGCATTACATTTTTCGAGAGCCTATTACCTGAGAACAGGAGTAAAACCTACAAGACATGGAGTTCACCATATACAGCCAACCATCATGAGGCCAGAAAAGTTGTACTTAATTAATTGATGTATATGCTATACCTCAAGAGTAAACAATATAATGGAATCTATGTAGAAGCTGGTAGACAGAAATCAGTTACAGATGCTACCTTAGCATGTTAAGAGTCTTCAAATAGCATTTTTCCTACTGCTGTGAAGTTATTTATGTGCTTACCCTCCTAGTTTATGCACAACTTTTGCGGGAAAACCTCCCTTGCTAACTGTTGTGGTCCCAGGACCCAGCCCAAAGCCTGCCACAAAGTAGATATGAGTATGTGTTGAATGAATGATGGATTAATATATCAAACACTGTATGAGTATTATTTCCTAATCATTTGCTTTCTGATTTCAGATTTTCTATGCACTATGACCCTGGTAAGGCTTCAAAGCCTTGCTGATCAGCCGTTTTGGGTTTGTGTTTGGGCGACGCTGCTTGGTCAGTAGTGAATCCTTGATAGCCACCACCTGGTGTTTCATCACCACTGACCTAGCTCAGTTCCTAGATTCCTTCCTTATTACTTGCCTCTCAGGGCCTGTCTCCCTCACACAATTCTCTCTCACTACATAGATGTATGTGTCTTAAATTTTTAGTATTATTTTCACCATTTTTCTCAATTGCTGACCTGTTTGGAATCCTAACTTCTGCTCATCTCCACCCTGTATTCTTAGACTTTTGAGTTTGGTCTATTTCAGAATGAGACATTCTTCACTTGCTTTAACTTTCTAAACATTAAACCTTTTTGGTTACAGTAAACTTAGCTTCTCTAACAAGTACAAAACGCAGGCACCCTTTAGATCACCACTGAGACTCTGGTATAGTGCTTTTACCTCTCTTGAGAACAAGGATCACTGAACCTGAGCCCAACCACTGTTGCCCCTACCTGCAACTCCATACTCACTTGTTCTATCCCATCCCTCTCTCAAGACCTGTTCTAGTACCTGTACACTTCAAAGCTGTAAGAAAACAACCATAGGGGGGGAAAAAAACAATGAAAATGTTAGGGGGAAAAGAGAAAATAGAGCAGTTAGTTACAAGAGAAGAAGATAAAAATTAACTCTAGATCAGAAGTGATAAATTTTGGAAAACAGAAATAAAGGGTTTGAAAATGAAAACAAAAAATATAAGAATGAGTACAGAGATAGTAAAAAAGTTCAGCCTTCTCTTCACTCCTTTGATCCTCCCATAAGAATAAAAGAAGGGAGGGATTTATTGCAAGAGAGAAAATTGAAAGAGATGAGATTGAGATCTTAAGGAGATGGAAGATGTCTTCAAAAAACTGCTGCAAATAACTCCCCAGGGAATCAGGGTGTTTTTGAATTAAAACAAAAGACGAGGGATTAGTCCAGGTGATGTTACACAGCATAGATTGCAGTTAGCCCAATCTCATTATCATAAGACACTGAGAATGATAATGTACTTGCTAACTATTCCTATACAACAAAATAGCAACAGATGTTATTATAATCATGATAAGCTTAATAGATGTTTTTCATAAACCTACATTTAATCATTTCTAAATAAAGGAATAGTCAAACAGAGAATTAATACAAAAAGTAGAATAAAAATAAATGCAGTACCCAGTTTAAAAAGCAATTTTTTTTTTTATTCTTGGTCTGCTATCTTCTTTCCCATAAAGCAAACTACTGTAACAAAATGAAGTTTGCATTTGGGTTATATCCAAGGGCACTATTCAATTTCACAATTTCCACTGTAGTTATTATACTGATAGCATTTAATTCATGTGCATAGAATCACTTTTAAAAATCTACGTCAACAATTAGGGTCCTTTATTCTTTTTCCTATGGGTATTATCTTGCCTGTCCTCAAACAACATAATGGAGAAAAAAAGTAACTGTTAGGTATAACACTAATTAAAGTGCAGAAAACCAGAATCAACATTGCACTTGCAAGGTCTGGAATGGAAGACTAATGTATAGAATACTACATATTGTCCAGGAGCAAAAACTCACGTATATACATGACATGGTAGATCTACTTCTCTTCTACACTATATACATTAAACTGGCTTAAGAATAAGTTAAAATGAATGAATACATTTAAACTATAGTCACACAAATAATGCAAATCACACAATCTTGGCCTCATACATATATATAATTATATAATTTACAAAATGTTTGAGAGCTGTGGTCTATTTTTTTTTTTTTTTTTGAGACAGAGTCTTGCTCTGTTGCCCAGCCTAGAGTGCAGTGGCATGATCTCATTTCACTGCAACCTCTGCCTCCTGGGTTCAAGGGATTCTCCTGCCTCAGCCTCCTGAGTAGCTGGGACTACAGATGTGCACGACCATGCTCAACTAATTTTTTTTTTTCTTTTAGTACAGACAGGTTTTTGCCACGTTGGCCAGGCTGATCTTGAACAACTGGCCTTATGTAATCCATAAGCCTTGGTCTCCCAAAGTGCTGGGATTACAGGCATAAGCCACTGCACCTGGCCTGTGATCATTTTTGATAAATGATTTTTACAACAACCCAGTGGAATAGAAAGTGCATTATGCTCACTTTAGAAGTAAATAAATGGAATCACGGACACGTTAAGCAAAAAGTACTAGGTCAGAAAGCTAATAAATGAAGAGTCAGTAGTTTGCAAGAATCTAAGGTTCTCTTTCAGATAGTTTTCTTGCTACTATATTTTTTTAACTTTTTAGTGCCTATCTACACATCAATATCATCTACAAGTTCAACAAAACCCTTAGAAATCTTCTGTCATGTCTTGGCACAGTTCTTTCTCCAATTTCTAACAATAGAGTCTCCAAAGATTCCATCTCTTCAAGAATGTTAGCCTACTATTCACTTCTGTTTGGAAGACGATTATACGATCTACCACTTTGAGAAAACTGAAGTTACGAATAAATATCCAACTTGATATCTATAAAAGAACCTACATTTTTAGTCTCAATATTTCTTCTAGACAAATAAAACAGAGGTTGTATTTGCAGATAATTTTATTCCATTGACGACATGTTCTTTATTGTACTTTCTCCTTTTTCACATACTGTGTGCTACTAGGCTGCTCTGTTACTTCAATAGGAGAACAGCAAACTTTCTGTCTCTACTGCTGTTGAAATTTCATTGACAATTCTATTATCCAGAAATCCAGTTTTTACCAGTTTTCAATGAAAAGGAACAGGATCTATATTGGGACCACATTACATTTGCTGATGCGTAAATTAGCTAATCTTATCTGACAGTAGCAAAGGTAAAGACACTCACATTTTGCATCCGTACATCACTTCCTAAGGAAGATAAGTTGTTGGCTGTTAGATTAACTCAATATAAATTCAAACTAGAGATAGAAGAAAAGCTTACACAATATTGCTTAAGATAGGTACCTCAAGTATAATGAAAACGCTGAATTTGGACACGTTTCATTTCCTCATTACACTGTCTTAAAAGATGTGAGTCAGAAAGCCTTTAAATTAGTCCAGCACATTCTATTTATCTAATTCTCACCACTGCCTATTGATTTTATTTTCCAAGGTTTCTTGAATTAACTTCTCTTGACTGATCCATAAAGAGATTTGAGTTGAATAATTAGACTCATGTGTTAGGTTAGCATAGTCCCTGAAATAGCAACATCAGTGTCACTGGAATTTGTTAGAAATGGAATTTGTTAGAATTTGTTAGGGTCCGCTCTAGACCTACAGAATCAAATACTTATGATGGAGCCTAAAATCTGTGCTTTAACATACTTTCTAGGTGATTCTACTGTAGCTAAAGTTTGAGAACCACTGCTTTAGTATTAAAGAGATGGAACCAGAGAGAACCCAAACTCTCTAAAGACAGTTTTAGAAAGAAAATCAGAGAAACTGGTGCAGTGTGTTTTGTGATGTAGGTCTCTAGGAACCAAGCTTCCCTGTGTATGTGTTTACCCTCAAGACAACATTCTGAGACAATATCCATTGTTCTATAGTCTGCAAGTGGAAAGTATGCTTCTAGAAAACCTGTGTTCGGAAAAGAATAAGGAGTTTCAGCTTTATGTGGTTTCTTTTTTTTTTTTTTTTTTGGAGACGGAGTCTCGCTCTGTCGCCCAGGCTGGAGTGCAGTGGCCGGATCTCAGCTCACTGCAAGCTCCGCCTCCCGGGTTTACGCCATTCTCCTGCCTCAGCCTCCCGAGTAGCTGGGACTACAGGCGCCCACCACCTCGCCCGGCTAGCTTTTTTGTATTTTTTTTAGTAGAGACGGGGTTTCACCGTGTTAGCCAGGATGGTCTCGATCTCCTGACCTCGTGATCCGCCCGTCTCGGCCTCCCAAAGTGCTGGGATTACAGGCTTGAGCCACCGCGCCCGGCGCTTTATGTGGTTTCTAACTAAAAGCAATATAGTTTAATTCCTTAGTAGTGAGAGATTAATCAATTATTTTCAGAAAGAGTTTGATTTAAAAAACAGTAACAATGGTTTTGGGGTGAGCAAAGTAAGGAAGGAACACTCCTTACAGAACATCCTCACAAACCTCCTTTTTCACAAGCCTTGGGCTGACAGCAATATAATTTGCATATTGTAAAAATGATACAATATAATCATACACTAACAGCTTAGAAGCTTTTACTATGTATACAATATTTAGATTTAAAAATCCATTTTCTGCAATAAAACTCAAATCACTACTGATGACTTCTTAGTAAGTTAAATGTACACTAAATTTCAGATACATAGCATGACAACACACGGTTACAAGAATTTTTAAACTACAATAGTAATTCTTTTACTTTTTGGGTGAGCTTCAAGAATAACTATAGTTAAAGATCATCTTCTGAAAAAAAGATAAATCTTCACTTCATATAAATTTTAACTGAATTATGTCATTGGCTTTTTATACCATCTAAGTAATTTTTTTGTAACGACAGAAATATGTTACAATTAGTATGATATTCTTAGACATTTTGGTGTTTTCATTTACCAGTAATTGTTAGTATTGGAAAGTGGCATTTACAAATCTGAATGATAATTGCAGTCATTACTCATAGTCACTCCTCTTTTGGAGGTCTGGATAATGACCCTAGTGTTTCACCTTTCTTTGAATATATAATGAACCACCAAAGGCTTTCTCCTAAGTAAATCAGCTTCTGTCAAGAGACTTTCATTATTCCAAAAATTGATTAAAATGACATATTGTTTATCATGTGGAAGTTTGCTTCGAATTTCTGAACTATGTCTTGAAAAATCAGCATCCATAAAGATCTTCGTTATAAGTTGTGGGACCAAAAAAAAAGTCGGAGGCCTTTTAAGAGTTGGAGTGATACACATCACGTATATCAAACTTGAATTTCCATTTCCCTTAAAGGTACTCTTTAGAATTCCGTAAGTTATTTTAACACTGAAAACCAAAATTTTACAAAATTTTCTCTAACTATGGATCTAATTAAGAGGTTTCCAATTTCACATTCACAGCTTATTTGTATTTCTAGTCACAAAAATAATTGCTAACATTTGTTTTCATCAGCAAGTGTCCAAAGTAAAAGGATTTTTTCACCTTAATTATGATTTGCATTCATGGAAAAATGCTGTCAATAAAAATAATGTAAGTCAGCAGATCATGGCGGACGAGAGGCAGGAATAGATTACAGCTCTCACTCCGACAGACAGAGCAGCATGTGGAGGCTCGCATCAGGAATTTCTGCTCCGGAATGACTACAGGAATAAATCAGGAAACCTGAGAGGATCCACACACCCCCTAAAGGATGCAGACTGCTCCTGCAGGACCCAGGAGACACCCCAAATACCGTGAGTACTCAAACTGTGTAAGTGGGAAAAGGAGATTACTCGCTCCTGAACACACACCCGCAGGGGGAAAACTGAGGGCCCAGATTATGGGAGAAGATTTTTACCTTCCCTGGAGCTGAGTTAGTTTAGAGAGCTTGATTAAGATAGAGGCTGGTATTTAAGAAATTTTCTGTCAGGTCACTTCATTAGCTGACTAATGACGAGTTAATGGGTGCAGCACACCAACATGGCACATGTATACATACATAACAAACCTGCACGTTGTGCACACGTATCCTAGAAATTAAAGTATAATAAAAAAAAAAAAGAGGATATACAGCAGGGGATTGTTGGAGGGGGGAGGAGACTAGCAATTGTTTAGCTTTTGGCCAGGCTAGTCATTACACAAATATTTGCTTTGTGATAACTAAGTTTTATACTTTTACACACTTTTCTGCAAGTGTGTTACATTTCACAATAAAATTATGTTAAGGAAAATAAAATCAAAGGCATCAGACTAAACCAGCAAGTCTGGATGACAGAAGATAATAAAGCAATGCCTTGAAAAAGAAAAAAAAGAAAGAAATAAACATTGTGCTTAAAGTCTTATCAGGAGTAATAAAACTAGATTCTCATCTCACCTTATACAGAAATCAACTCAAGATGGATTAAGGACTTAAATCTAAGACCTGAAACTATAAAAATTCTAGAATATAAAATTGGAAAAACTCTTCTAGACACTGGCTTAGGCAAGGATTTCACGACCAAGAACCCAGAAGCAAATGCAACAAAAACAAAGATAAATTGCTGGGACTTAATTAAACTAAAGAGCTTTTGCACGGCAAAAGAAATAGTAAGCCAAGTAAACAGACAACCCACAAAGTGGGAAAAAATCTTCACAATCTATATATCTGACAAAGGACTGATATCTAGAATCTGCAGTGAACTCAAATCAACAAGAAAAAAAATCCCATCAAAAAATGGGCTAAGGACATGAATAGACAATTCTCAAAAGAAGATATACAAATGGCCAACAAACATAAGAAAAAAGGCTCAACATTACTAACAATCAGGGAAATGCAAAACAAAACCATAATGCGATACCACCTTACTCCAGCAACAATGGCTGTCATCAAAAAATAATAGACGTTGGCATGGATGAGGTGAACAGGGAACACTTCTACACTGCTGGTGAGAATGTACACTAGTACAACTGCTATGGGAAACAGTGTGGAGATTCCTTAAAGAACTCAAAGTAGAGCTACCATTTGATCCAGCAATCTCACTACTGGGTATCTACTCAGAGGAAAATAAGTCATTATATGAAAAAAGATACTTGCACACACGTTTATAGCAGCACAATTTGCAATGGCAAAAATGTGGAACCAACCCAAATGCTTATCAATCAACAAGTGGATAAAGAAACTATGGTGTATATATATACAATGGAATACTACTCAGCCATAAAAAAAGGAATGAGTTAATGGCATTCACAGCGACCTGAATGAGATTGGAGACTCATTATTCTAAGTGAAGTAACTCAGAAATGGAAAACCAAACATCCTATGTTCTCTCTCCTAAGTGGGAGCTAAGCTATGAGGATACAAAGGCATAAGAATGACAGGATGGACTTTGGGGACTTGGGAAAAGGGTCAGAAGGGGGTGAGGAAAAAAAGACTACAAATAGGGTACAGAGCATAGTGTTTGGGTGATGGGTGTGCCAAAATCTCACAAATCACCACTAAAGAACTTACTCATGTAACCAAACATGACCTGTTCCTCAATAACCTATGGAAATTAAATGAAGAAATAAATAAAAATGTAAGTCAAATCAATTTCCTCATACATATTAGATGATATAGGATTAGCTTCCTCACTAACAGTCTATTGCTTACATTTTTACAGCAATAGCCAAAGGTACGTTGCATAATCAACTACCAACTACATATCTGTAGATGTGATTTTGTTGAAAGTTCCACATATATAAAGCAGTTAAAATTAAGAACATTACCTTAAAATTGTACAACAGTTTTGATTTCATAGTACTATCAGACACAAATTTCATAATTGCCAGTTGAATAAGTATTTAGTATGGTTCAGTATCATAAACTAGATGTGTGCATAGTGTATGTGTATATTTTTAAAACCAATCTTCCTGTTCCAACTAGAGTTTTACCACAACAATTTAAAAGAAATATAAGATTTGGTATAATAAAAGTTAAAGGAATTTTTTTTAGAATGGATATTTGTTAGGTCTCCTTGAAAATACTTTAGGAAATTTTTAGGCAGATTATGAGATTTTGAAAAACGTATATAAAACAAAAAATATAAAAATATATAGAGAAGAGTGAATTTCACTGGCGTTTAAAATATTCGTACTATGGAAAAAGGAGGATGATGCTTTGGTATCAGCATATCTACTTCATTATTAAGTGTATGACATTTATATTGAGAAAAGTTAATGGTGAAGTGTACTCATCCTCACAGATTTACTATGATTATTATTTGAGATAATCTATAAAAGGCAATTAACACAGTTCCTGATATATACTAATTATTAACTAATATTAGAATCATTATTCATAAACATATTGCAGTATATATGGTAAAGAAATAAAATGTTTTCATAGAATTCATGTGGCCTTAATGTACATGTTATTTTAAAAGTTATTAAATAACGTTATTAAACAATGCATATTATTTAACATAAGTCATTCATAAGCCTTAATTCACATGTTATTTAGAAAATAAATCTTTGATAAAGTATTAAATTATATATTCTCTTTCTCCTATTTAATGGAATGATCATTATTATAGAAAGAAATACTGAAGCAAGGGCTGTTGGCAGTAGTGGGGATTGGGGTTGGGGTGGAAGGTAGAGGTAGATGGATAAATACATTCTAAAATTAATGCCATTAAATTTTAGCACCTACCAAGGAGTCTTCCAAAGTAATTACCACTCTTTCATTCATTTTGTATTTATCTATTAATTTAGGCCCAATCGCTTCCAATTACTTCCTTGAATACTCCTACTATCATTAGGGCTTTTTTTTGTAATTTATTATTCTCCTGTTGACATAAATGGAAGAATTGAAAGCAAGAAAACATGGAGATCACTTTCAGTATTCACAGATGACATCTATAGGTTTCTCTACAAACCTATAGAGAAAAATGGTAAAGTTGGTAGTAATGGTTCAACGAAGTATCACATGCCTGGGAGGTAGAGAAATTTCCTCCAAATAACCTCCTGATACATGTGGAGGGGATTTATGAAACCGGTGAATGGTCTTGGGAAATTGTTATCAGTGGCCAAATTTTTATGTAAGCATAAAGAACTAAAATAATAATCTAAGTGTCTTATATACCATTTTTTTAAAATGACCATCATTTTTCGATGAAAGTGTTTTGGCAGAATGATATCATAGAAGATGGCATGGTAGGAAGCACCAATAATCAGTCCCTCCTGAAAACAACTATTCTGGTGGCAAGACTGTCAGAATCAACTACTGAGAAACTCTGATGTAAAGTCAAACACTGGTATTGTCCAGGGGAGTGCTTGATTAAGATAGAGGCTGGTATTTAAGGAATTTTCTGTCAAGTCACTTCATTAGCTGACTAATGACGAGTTAATGGGTGCAGCACACCAACATGGCACATGTATACATACATAACAAACCTGCACGTTGTGCACATGTACCCTAAAAATTAAAGTATAATAAAAAAAAAAAAAGAGGATACACAGTGGGGGTTTTTAGAGGGAGGAAGAGACTAGCAATTGTTTAGCTTTTGGCCAGGCTAGTCATTACACAAATATTTGCTTTGTGATAACTAAGTTTTATACTTTTACACACTTTTCTGCAAGTGTGTTATATTTCACAATAAAATTATGTTAAGGAAAATAAAATGAAGGGCATCAGACTAAACTAGCAAGTCTGGATGACAGAAGATAATAAAGCAATGCCTTCAAAAAAAAAAAAAAGAAAAGAAAGAAACATTGTACTTAAAGTCTTATCAGGTGTAATCAAATAAGAAAAAGAAGTAATAGACATGTTAGAAAAGAAGTAAAAACTGTCTATTGCAGATGACATGATTTTCTATATTTTAAAAATCCAGTAATTTTTCAGGGCATAAGATGAACATAAAAAACTTAATTGTGTTATATACAATGGCAACAATGAAACATAGAAATTAAGGAAATTCCATTTATGATAACATCCAAAGGGGAAACAACACATAGGAAGAAGTAACATGAGGAAGTGCAAGGTATGCACACTAAAAATTACAAAACATTACTGAAAGAAATTAAAGAAGGCCCAAATAAAAGGAAATATATCCTGGATTGGTAATCAAAAGACTTATTATTAAGAGAACAAAACTTTCCAAAGTAATGAGAGCATTCAGTGCAACTCAATCAATATCCCAATGGCCCTTGTTGCAGAAATGGGAAATCTGATTTTCAAATTCATGTGAATGTTGCCTTAATAGTTAAGACAACATTGAAAAAAAAATGATTTAAGACTCAAATTTCCCAATTTCAAAACTTACTACAAAGTTTCAGTAGTCAAATGTAGTACTAGCACAAACATAGACATATAGACTAATGGAATAGAATTGAGAGTCCAGAAATAAACCCAAGCATCCATGACTAATTGATTTTTGACAAGGGTATCAAGACAAGTCAATGGGGGAATGAGTAGTCTCTAACAAATGGTGGTGGGATAACTGGAGAAACATATTCTAAAGAATAAAGTTGAAACCCCTTCCTCACACCCTACACAAAATTTAACTCAAAACGCACCATAGCCTAAATGAAGGTCTAAAAGTATAAAACTATTTAAAGAAACCACAGGGTAAATCTTCATGATCAGGCAATGGATTCTTGACACCAAAAGTATGAACAACAAAAGAAAAAATAGATAAGTGGGAATGTGAAAATAATTATAAAAGGTACATGGCCCATCTCAAATTAGAGAAGTTGTCTTTTAGACTTTTAAAATATTGATGCTAGTTTTGTGGCGTTTGTATTCTCTGTAAGAATCAAGTAATATTTTAAATTTATTTTATTACTCATGACTATGTCTCAGTTCATAAGGCAATATTCATATATGAGTGTAAGGTATATTTTAAATTCACATTGGAAGCACTTCTTGCTGCATATACAGATTTATTATCTAAGTGGTTATGGTCTTTAAGTTGGCAATTACTGCTTTAAATGTGTCTGCAAACAAAAATAGTTTGAGTATCTGAAAAGTTTTAATATAATAAAAACATTAAAATTTTAAATATCTAGACCACACTTTGTTTACCAAAAGGCTAACTTCCTTTATACTAATATTTGTAAATGTATATATTTTAAAGTTTACAAATTAAAACTTATATTTGCATTTCTCAACTTTTCTTAAGAGTGCTAAGATCTTTGGTTAACTCCAGATAGTAATAACCTAAAATTCCAGATTCTTAAATAAAAACTTTTCATTATTTTTCATTTAGGATTTACTTGTTTACTACATATGCAATTAGTTTTAATCAAATAGAATATAGAGATCATAGTAAATTAAGTATATATGACTATATTTTTCTAGTGTCTAAATACCATCAAGCCAGGAGTTAGACCTTACTGCCCATCATATTCTTATGCCTAAGATAACAGATGTTCATGGACTACACATCGATTGAATTAACACTTTTTCAATTATTAGTGTAGAACTTGTTTCTACGAGAGAAATAGAAACAAGTTGTCTGCAGTGCCATTTTTGTGATCAAAATTTTTAACAACTTCAGATTTTGAACATAAAAACTGTCAACCATTTAATTTTACAAGGTCCAACACTAACTGTAAAAAACAAAGTAAAAGAATTCTTAGTATTAAATTTTAATGTAGTCGTATTCTACTGATCTTTTTATTAGCAGCAGAGGAGGGAATGAATCATCAATTTACATATACACTTGAACTTGAGGAGATGTTTTCTGCACTTGGGTAAAATAATAAGTGATGTATAATATTACCTTCCACTAATTACAAGCTATCCTAATCATTGACCATCCTTGAACATACTCATTGTTGTACCTATGCAAAAAATGCAAATACATTTCTTTCAAAATAATTCTGATTATTGTTACCTTAGAATGTACATAAAATGATGAATATGACTGTATCATACTTTTAAATTTATTTATGGATTTTTCCCCCAGAAACCTCAGCATGATCTTTGACTTTCCCTTCTTCTCTGCCTCTCAAAAATGCTCAAGCTGTTACGTGTTCCCAGACCCATGGTGGGTGTCAATTCTCTACAGTCTTGAAGAAAATATGAAACAGAACTGTGAAACTATTTCAATGTTATATTACTTAATAATAATAATGGTAAGAAATAGGGCAAAATTTGTACCATTGAATTCACCAGGCATAATTGGAACCTGTTTGAATGTTGTCAGCAACAGAATGTTGCTTTAGCATTTCCTGCAAATTTAAAGTAAAGCAAAAAAAAAAAAAAAAGACTAAAAGTAATGTTACTTTTCATATTTCCAGTGTACTAAAGTAACATGACTAATATCTCCTCTGGATGAGTGAAATTCTACTTGCATCATCATTTGAAACTCTTTCCTGTAAAATACATACTAAAATTTTATTATGTAGTGCTTTCAGTTCCACTAAGATATTAATTTATGGCAATGTTAATAAAGATAATCTATAGCAAGTCATTATACATCTATTGGATCATTGCATCTTAGGATATTGTATAGTAATAAAAGGCTCTTAATTCTGATGAAATAATTCACAGAGCAAAATATAGTGTAAATTTGCCTTGCAAAGTGTTCTGAAAATTGCTAGGTAGTTGAAATAATAACAACGTAAGAAATAACAAGGTAATAAAGCCAGCACTCATGAGTCATATTTTTACTTTTCCAGAAGCCCAGGAAAATGTAATGGTCACCTTAATTCTGAATTATTTTTGTGATTGTAAATATGAGTAAATACTGTGTTTTTTGAATCTTTTGACTGTAATAATACAATGGCCTCAAAGAATACTCTTATCAAAGATTACATTAGCTTTTGAAGGAAAAACTGAGATAGTCTATGAAAAATTAGAATTTTAGATGGTAAGAAGAAAGTACAATGGCAAAACAAACCATTCTGAGAAAATGAGAAAGATTAGGTGCACATGGATCACAAATTATTGCACTTTAATTTTTAAATGAGTTTAGATACCTGTGAAATTTAAACCTCAGGGCCAATGATTTGTGTGACAGTATGTTACAAAAGGAACAAAGCTTTGACATGCAAATTCCAGCTTTATGTTGTATCAGCCCAAGTAACCTTGCAAACAACCTTCACACACACACTGGAAGCTGACTGACACCTCCCATATGGGTCCATTCTTTTTTTCCCCTTCCCAATCAAGTTGACAGCAATTCTCAGTTCATTTTCTAAATGAAGTGATAAAAGCTATGCTGGGCCTGTACCTGTTATTAACCTCCCTTGCACTATTATTACTCATATGTTTTCCTTTGAGATAAGCAGCTAAATGCAGAAGGTGATCTTTGCATATGGTGGGTTATTACCCCCAACAAAGAATTGCAAATGTCAACCTATTACTGGATCATTAATATCAGGTCATGATATTCCAGAATTTGATGTTTTTAACCTTTGCAGACATTAACCTATATACAATACAATTTTGAAAAGGCTTTATTTATCCTTGGTAACAGTAGATACATGCCCCAGAAATACTTTCCTATAATATTAGGTACTGTATATTTGGCAAGGATCATTAAGTATATTTACGTAACCACTTCCTGCAGCTTGGTTTGGCCCTTCGTCTATTACTTTAGAGGATCCAAAATTATGGTTGAAAGAAATGTTCAGATGTCTGATAGAAGAAATTAGAAATAAAACAGAACGTAATTGTGTTTTCTTTTATTATAGAATTACTCCCCAATTCAGCCAGGAGTGATGGCTCACGCCTGTAATCCCAGCACTTTGGGAGGCCGTGACGGGCGGATCATGAGGTCAGGAGATCGAGACCATCCTGGCTAACACGGTGAAACCCCTTCTCTACTAAAAATACAAAAAAATAGCCGGGCATAGTGGCGGGTGCCTGTACTCCCAGCTACTCGGGAGGCTGAGGCAGGAGAATGGCTCGAAAACGAGAGGTGGAGCTTGCAGTGAATGATTGTACCACTGCACTCCAGCCTGAGCGACAGAGTGAGACTGTCTCAAAACAAAACAAAACAAAACAAAACAAAACAAAAAAAACCTCCCCAATTCTGACTTATTGTTTAGACAAAGTTTGCAAGGATATTATCTTATTTATTTTTTCATTGAAAGTCAAAATTATGTCCTGTTATAAAATTCAACAAAGTCAATTTAATTGCATTAAGTAGTTTTAGTGTGTATCATTAAAGTTATAATTCAAGAGATTGAGGCAAATCTATAATGAAATCCTTTAAATGGATTTTGCATAGCTGTGGCAATGCTCACATTGCTCTGGATCCATGTTTTATTTGTAATGTAGATTTCAAAATATTAGAAAATATACAGAAGTGTGTATTTTAAAGAAAATTACTATGTAAAGTAGGACTTTGATGAGTCAATTAATTTGTATAACAATTGTTTCAATTTTTAGCTTAATTGACCATGTTTTATGCAAATATTTTCAAAACTAGTGATGAAGAGCAAGAAAGTAAGAGAATCTAAAGTGGAAAAAACATATGAATAAAGTGAAGCAAATTCATCTAATCTTATGCTGAAAGGAAGGGATGCTCTGCATACTTCTGTAAGATAGTCTCTACATAAATCATACATTCATTAATGAATCTTTTTATTTGTCATCCAGCTTTTCAGTACCTTATTCTACAGCTGTCCCAGGCACTACAGTGGTGGGCAGATTCCAAGATGGTCCCTAGTGTTCCCCACCTTGTGTAATTGTTCCTTTTGAGTGTGGATGGACCTGTGATGTTCTTCTAATCAACAGAATGCATGATTATACTGCATAAGATTGTAATTTCCATTTGGCTAACAACCTCACTCTGTTGGCGTGTTCTCAGCCCATACGCTTCAAAGCGAGCGGCCATGTTAGAGGGGGTCACGTGCTATTGACAATGATGTGAACTTATACATAGATCCTTCCCCATTCTACCTTTTCAGTGAAATCCCAGCCCTTACTGACACCTTGATTGCAACCTTCTGAGAGATCTTGGAGTGGAAGACCCAGCTAACCAATGTCTAGACTCTTGATCCACATGTTACCAAGGCTAGACCATAGGGACTCAAATCCAGAGAATGGAGTTTAAAGATCCTGAACAATGAGGAAAAGCTCCAGGTTCAGTGGCAGCTGATATTTAAACAATGAGTACGAGTTACTCAGGAGAAGGGTGGTATGTTTGTGTGCCTCATGGAGAGGATAGATGATGTTGGTCTGGAAAAGGACAACAAATTTACAGAAGTAAGAAGGTGAGAAAAAGTTATAGCCTGATCTATTGTCTGTGATGTTAGAAGCAAGATAAAGAAGATATCTTGCTTGAAAGGTATCTTGAAATCTTGAAAAATAAAGAAGATGAAAAATTAAGCAGAGACCAGGATCATGAATAGCCATGTAATCCATGTCTATAATGAAAATCATGCCTAGAATAAAATTCTAAGGGCAATACGAAATCAGTATAAACTTTTACAAAATTATTATGTGCAAAAAAGCATATGCTCCAAAATATTTTATAACCACTTTCAGAAAGTATAATTTTCAAGTGAATCACTGCATTGTCACCAGTTATCTACAGGCTGGTACCTACTCCTACAGAGTTGTTAAAGAAATTAGTCAATTCCGAGACAGGCGGATCACGAGGTCAGGAGACTGAGACCATCCTGGCTACCACGATGAAACTTCGTCTCTACTAAAAAAATACAAAAAAAATAGCAGGGCGAGATGGCGGGCACCTGTAGTCCCAGCTACTCGGGAGGCTGAGGCAGGAGAATGGGGTAAACCCGTGAGGTGGAGCTTGCAGTGAGCCAAGATCCGGCCACTGCACTCCAGCCTGGGCGACAGAGCGAGACTCCGTCTCAAAAAAAAAAAAAAAAAAGCATACTCTTGTATAGTTAGGCGATTCCAGGAGGGCCCTTCTAGACTGTTTGGCAATCTACTGAAGGGTCACACAGGAATCGTTTTGGTTATTTGCAGGTATTGGATAATTTTTCTTATTTTATTGCATGTGATACAACATCTTTCTCTTCATCTATGACTGTTATTTTCCTACGGATTAAATACTTGGGTCATAAACTATTTCCCCCAAACTTTGGATTTATTGTTCCTTTTTCTCCTGGCACTTAAATTCATAGAGCAGAAGTTTGAGCTTCCTTTCCACATCATTGTTTCTTTATCGCAAACTCCATTGGATGCCAAATTTGTTTTAATTTTCTACATATATATATATATATATATAAATATCTCACCAGAGCCTGTTCAGGGAGGTAAATTTCCTTTGTTCTGATTACAGTATCACATCACCTTCATTTTTATACCTAGTTTTCTTTTGCTGTTTTAATATAATGGCAATTGCTAACATTTTTTCTGCACTTATTAGAAAAAACACTTTACACGCTTTATCCCCGTAAATCTCATAACATACTTAAAAGATATTATTATTATCCCTGTTTACAAAGGTGAAAACTGATACATACGAGGTCACTGGCTCAAGGCCACATAGCTAATGAATATGGAGATTAGAGATGGACTCAGACTGACCAGCTGTGGAGTTATTGCTTCAAGCCTATTTTGATAGTGTAAAATCATCATCCATTGATTAATTCAATAGATAGTTGCAGGATACTTACAGTACCTAGTCATGGTGCTGGGAATTGGGAATACTGTACTAAACAAGATAAATCTATAGTCCAGAGATATTTTAATGTTATTTTAAATTTAAAAATAAAGCAAACACTGTGACTAAGAAGAAATCAAAACAAGAAAAAGTCCTGTTTATTTTCAAATAAATTACCACCAAATCTCAAAGGAAATCTCTGAGTGGTGTCACCTCCCCCAGGGTCCCCACCAGTTAAGTTCTCCAATTTCTCTTTCACAGGTTGACTTGCTTTATTCTTTCATCACTTGTTTCATATTGTTATATTTTTGCCACCATATGGCTTTCTATCCTTCTCAATTTGAGGCCATGTTGTGTCTCCAGCCTCTTATCAGGACTGTCAAATTGTTTTCTAACACATTCTATAGAAAATCATTTATAAAAGTGTATATTTCTCCAAGTCTCACAGATTCTAATTCTTCCCCTTTGTTCTGCAATATATACTTTTAAGCTCCATGGTATTGGGATCCATTACTTTTCTCATCCTCAACAAGAAGGGGGCTATGTAACATTAGCATCAGTTTCTGGCTTTGATCAATGGCCAGGTAGGTTCTAGGCCCAGGTTGAATTTTTCATAACACAATGGGGCAAGAAACTGATAATTACACTTTCCAATGCCATTCCTTCACAGAGCCCTGACTGTGCAGGAATTATAATTTCTCCTGCCCCGTCTGGTCCTCTGACAAGTTAGTAGGGTACTTGGTGGCTACGAGGGTAGAATCACTATCTTCTTATTGTCTTTCAAATAGGAATATCAATTCTATTTCATAAATCAAAACATTGCTAGATGCTTACATCATAGGCAGTGTTCTCAGTGTAGCCCCAAGTACCTCATGGCTAGTCGATATTCCTCTCAGGAATGCAGTGGGCTGACTCTCAGCCAGCCTATGTGTTCTGTGATGATGTGACTTGCCCTTCTCTCCTGTGTTTCTACCTTACTTCTTCCCTTCTATCCTTGGATTTTTACAAGTAAATATTGGCTAAATAAAAATGTGGGAAGGATATATTAGGATCTAGTCAAATTGCATTTTAAATGAAAGAACTTCATTCAAATGTTAATCATGACATGTTAGGCAACTTACTAACTAGTTTAGAGATTCAGGTGCCCCATCCCTGCCTTCACTGGCTGAGTGCAGTGAATAAAGTTGGCAGTCAGAATGGAAAGGATGTAGGTTTGTCAAATAAGACTTTGAGCCCCAAAAGAAACAATCAGATAATTGACTCCCGTCATTCTATTAGGCTCAGTGTTGCTGATTTGAGGTTTTAATTTTTAATTATGCTTAATCTTGTCTTCATTTTGTATTTTTAATTTATTTACAGCCATCATATTATTGCCTAAGAAACATTACTCAGATCATATTTATACTGGAGGACAAGAAATCATTTCTGCAGTGTAATTTCTTTCCTGCTTACCTAGTCACATACACTAAGCATTACTGTACTCCTACTCACCATTTTCGTTTATCTCTAGAGCTCTACCTTCTTTCTGACTGTCCTTTCTCCTCTCCAGCTTCATTCACAACTCCACCCTGGATTTCTTTATCTCAGAGGAGTATCATTATGCCTTATATCCTTACTAAATGTGCCTATTAATATATTTAGAGGATGACAACTTATGACATTCTCTTTTTATTTCATATATAAGTTGTTGCATGGTATTCCTTTAGTATTCTTTGTCATCAATCACTTTCTCAAAAAGGCGGTTTTAGCGGCTAACTTTATACCTGGAAATATATAATAACAAGCGGTAAAAGACTCTTAGGTTCATGGAAAACATGTCCCAAGGGAGTTAACAAGTAAGGTACAAGCCACAAAAGTGTGGAGTTAGAAACAGATTGTTCTTTTATCATGATCCCTGGGAAAATATTTTCGCTAGAAGTAACAGGTAGCTCTCATTCTACACTTAGTTAAAATGTGAAGCTAAAATGACTGTACAACATGTTCCATGTCTCCCCAAAAATATCACCTTTGCAAAGCATAGTAGATGGCATGCCCTGGCATTGCTCTACATAGAAAGTTACTAGGACATTGTTCAGAAACAAAGGAGAGGTCACATTTATCTCACAGCATTGAAGCTCCAGGGAATTGGACTCTGAATTGTTTCTGTGGGTGCACTGGAAACAACAGTTCACATCAAGTGATAGGTCAGCACCCAAACTCCCAGCAGACCTCATAGAGCATCTTTTGAAGGCCAAACCAAATATTTCAAAAGGTAGTGTGCCTGAACATGATGCATAAAGACCACGCTTAAGTCAACAGAAATAAAACAGCTCTTTCATATTCAAATACAAAGCAAGATTATGTATTATATAAGCATAGAAGAGATCCGGGGCTGTTATCTTTGCAAATGTAACTCTAATGTCTGTATTTTTCAAAAGGAGTTTAGCTTTCTTGATCTGCCCATAACAGGATTTCAATAAATGAACTGATTTCAGAATTTCCATGTAGGGATTTTCTATTATGAAAAAGCAACCTACAAAAACAAAGATATTTTCACATTATCCTCTTATGTGCAATTCATGTGAATTGTTACTACCTAACGAGGAATAATTTTTAAAAGTCTACATTTCCTAGATATATGTATTAGTCCGTTCTTGCATTGGTATAAATACTTGAGACTGGGTAACTTACAAAGAAAAGAGATTTAACTGGCTCACGGTTCCACAGACTATAAAAGAAGCATCCGCTTGACTTCTGAGGAGGCCTCCACAAACTTACAATCATGGCAGAAAGTGAAGGAGGAGCGAATACTTTACACAGGAGCCGGAGAAAAAGAGAGGGGGGAGGTGCCACATGCTTTTAAACAACCAGATCTCATGAGAACACACTCACTGTCAGAAGAGCAGCATGGAGGAGGAAATCCACCCCTATGTTCCAATCACTTCCCATGAGGGCCCACCTCCAACAGTGGGGATTACAATTCAACATGAGATTTGGGCGGGGACACAGATCCAAATCATATCAATATATAATGGGAAGAACCATTACATTCCATCCGCCATTCAAGTATCTCCTCCTTACATGATTTGCTCACTACAATCAACAGGTTTCAAATTCCCATCATGATCCCTATGCTCCTATTTCTGTAATATGTGCCTGAGGACATGTGGGAGCGTCTCTTTCCCCACCACCCTCCTTACCCTTCCCTGAACCACAGTTCCCATGTGAGCTTCCTGGGATCAGAAAAGTACAAGGGTTGCCACATGGCAAAATCACTCAGAGGATGTTACTACAGGTTACTTGCATTAAAATAGACTTTGGTAATAATGCTTACTACTTAGCAACATAAATGAGAAATGCTGATAATGTCTAGTACTAAAATAACCCATCCTAGTCATGAGCTCTTCTATAAAGCAAGAAAACAAGGAAAACAAAACAAACGAAAACCAAAATCCTGCTCTAGCTTTGACAGATTTCTGTGCTCCACAAGACAAGAGGACTCAGAGGCTGTATTGGGGTTAGGATTTAGGTCAAAGGACCCTTTGGGCCAGGTGTAGTGGCTCACGCCTGTAATCCCAGCACTTTGGGAGGCCGAGGCTGGCCGATCACGAGGTCAGCAGATCGAGACCATCCTGGTTAACACGGTGAAACCCTATCTCTATTAAAAACACGAAAAATTAGCCGGGCGTGGTGGCGGGCGCCTGTGGTCCCAGCTACTCTGGAGGCTGAGGCCGGAGAATGGCGGGAACCCGGGGGGTGGAGCTTGCAGTGAGCGGAGATCCGGCCACTGGGCGACAGAGCGAGACTCCGTCTCAAAAAAAAAAAAAAAAAAAAAAAGACTCTTTCACAGAGGATTTATCTACTTTGTATCATTTTATATTCACTTATGTAACCAGTCAACATGAACTATAGTTTATATAAAAACCATAAAAACCTTTCTTCAGTGGTTGAAATAACTTTACTATTATTTCTTTGACACACCACTCGTCTTTGAAAATACCATTCATATTATTTTATATCATACTTATTTACATGAACATATTATGCTCACTATACTAGACTGGAAGTTATTTAAGGATGAACTTTTTTCTCCCCTTCTCTACAATTCTTAATACAGAGTCCTTCACATAGCACATGTTTGGTAAGCAATTATGGTGTTGAATATATTTTTAAGTTTTTAGCCAACACAGAACAACAGAAATTTCAAAGAACAATAGAGTTCCAAGTCAATAAGTCAGACATAATTTAGTGATAAAATCTGTATGTCAAAACCACAGTAATCCTAGGACCAAAGAGATTAGTAAGAGAGCCAGATATATAAAAATAGGGGTATTTCAATTTAGTTAGGAAAGTATATGCTACTACCTAGCATATACAAAAACAAATTTCAAATGGATAAGGGATTCCAACATTATATAAGACAATTAGAAAAATAATGTTTCTATTCTTTGAGTAAAGCCTTTGAAAAGAAATCAAGGAATGTGGCATTTGCAAAGATAAAATAAGAGTAATTATGAATAATGTCTACTGATAAAATATAAACTCGGAAAAAAAGCATTTGAAGAGTATAAACAGAGTAAATGGTTATTTAGGTACTAAATTAAGAAGCCCTATATATA
The DNA here is from genome assembly GCF_000951035.1 of Colobus angolensis palliatus. Lineage (NCBI taxonomy): Eukaryota > Metazoa > Chordata > Mammalia > Primates > Cercopithecidae > Colobus > Colobus angolensis. The sequence goes on along the minus strand of NW_012114252.1, from coordinate 2,733,411 downwards.
AATATGAATATAACAACCAAATAGACAAATGTAAATTTAATAAAGATCTGCAATTAAAAAATGTATATAAAAGGCAATTAAATACACTAAAAAAAGTTTGAAAACATGAATCATAAAAGTGTCAACTTTGAAAGATTATTTACATCCATTGTTGGCAATGACATAAGAAAAAGTATTCACATATATTTTATTCTGGACCAAAAGTTAGCCTGATACTGTTTAGACATAAAGCAAAGGCCACATATTTGTCTCACAGCCCAAATCTATGAGGTAAGTATAAGATAAAAAATTCTTACAGAATAATTTTGTAGCTTCCTTTCCAGAAAAATGGCTACAAAAATCCTAGAATAAAGATAAATGAACAAAGTTGTTTATGAGAGTGTACAATAGCAAAAAAAAAGGATATTACCTAAATATTCATCATATACAGCTGGTTAAATAATTTATAAAAAACATCTCCACCAGGAAATACAATGTCACTGTTTTACAAAACAAAGATGTATATGTACCATGGAAGTGAATTAAGAGTAAGTATTTTTAAATCTGATTTAAAAACTGTGATACTATTCTATTTTGTTATATATCTGTGTCTATCTATATCATTTTCCATGAGAATAAAAAAGTATAGAAAGAGATATATACCAAATCAAAGAACTGGAATGGGAAGAATAATTTGTATTTTATATATGTTGAAATGAAAATAGTAATATTTAAAATTTTTAATTTCCTTTTTACTTTTTTGAAATTTAAAAATGTTGAATGAAATCAAGTAACTAAAATACAGTGAGATGTACGTATCATTAGAACAGCATATGTGATAGCACATGAACAGTAAGAATTACTGGGGATATTTTTTAAAGTTTTGAAAATAAGGTGCCTTATCCATCGCGTTTTGAAGGGCAAAAATATAATTTTCCAAGTGATTACAGTTTCTGGAAGCATATGATACTCAAAAAGTTATAAGCACAAAGATGTAAAACATTCAAGGAACCACAAGTTATTTGGAACTGTTAGACTAAAAATACAACTGTGAGATAAATTTCAAAAGAGTGTTAAGAAACAGGTCATGAAAAACCTATTACATTCTGCTAAAATTTTTTTATTCTATTTTAGGTGTTGGGATTTTTCTTCTTATAGGGTCAGACAGTAAATGTTTTAATTTGGCCTCTGTCAAAACTACCCAACTCTGTATTGTAGTCAAAGTGTGTGACAATGTATAAATGAACAAGGGTGAATGTATTCCAATAAAACTTTACTTACCAAAGATTAAGCCAGTTCACACAATGCAGTTTGCCATATTCTAGACCATGTGGAATCCATAAAATGTTATTAGAGACATGACCTAATTTTAAAAAGCATGAAATTACCTAAGAAGAATGTGAAGAAAAGGAAGTCTCAGGATCAAGTCCCAGGTTTTACTAAGATTTGGAAATTGTATAATGAGGTTAAGTAACAAAGGATTCTGAGAAAGATCAGCCAATGAAAGAGAATTAAAATCCCAGAGAGTGTGGTATGGTAGAAGCCAAGAAAAGACATACAAAGAACAGAATGTTCAGTATTGTAGAGGGCTGCTGAGTCAAATAAAATGAAGGATGACATTTTCTTATGGATGTACAGGATGGAAATGGTCGTGCGAAAATTCTGAAGTGGTAATGATTGAGAACAGGTTAAAGATTTGAAACTGGAAGATAAGAAAGAGCATACAATCTAGCAAACTCTTAAAAACAAACAAAAAAGCCTTGCTATGAAGACTAGGGAGGTAAAATAATAGCCAGGATGTATGGAGGCAACATTATATTAAAAAAGGATGTATGTTTGGTTAGTTGTTTTTAAGCTAGGCAATATTTTAGTCAATGTTTACATGTATGCTTATTAGAACTGGCAGAAATGAATGAATCGTGCAGAAGAAAGGAAGCAAAATTACACGACGCTAAAGCAATAAAAGACTCAATTTTAGCAAAGAAAAAAATAGCTCTAATATTTGTAGAAATAAAGTTTTGGTAGGACATAAAAAGCAAAATTTATCCTTCAAAAACTGACCTTCTGTTTTTCCAGTGCTCCGTGTCATTAAGTCTTTTATTTAACAACAACTACAACAACAACAACATTGTGTTTTTCTTTCTATGTTTGGAAATAGATGTCTGGTCACTGATGTTTTTAATTACACTATCATTAGTAAGAATGAAATAATTTGTGCCTTCATTTCTTAAAACTAAAGTGACATTTAATTTATGAAAAATCTGGGAAAATGCCAAAAATGTTATTTCTGCTAAAGATATTTGAAACTTAAGATGCTAAATTAGTGTCATTAAAAGTTAACTTAGTTTCCAACTACAGTGAAATAAGTACATTCTACCCAATCTCTCTCTTTGATTATAAGACTTGGAGACAATATATATAGCTTCTATCAGAAGACTCAAAGGTACATAATAGCAAGTAGACTGGCTAGGGAACACAGGACCTGAGAGATGACTCAGCAGCGAATTCTTTGATGTTTTCTGGTTTGTCTTTATTTTTTGCTTCCTATATCCTATCTGGGGCTTTAAGCAAACCTAAATCCTGGAAGTCTGAATGGATGTAGCTAGAAAAAGCTCCAGAAGAGAATGCCTTCCTCTAAGCCAGAAAATCAGGTGATAAATAAATTATCGTTAAAATCTTCCCATTCAGAGTAAAATACTTAGATTTAAAAATCTAAAAATCTAAGAAATAAAGTGAACTCTAATCCGTATGAACTGGACTACAATCACACTCAAACATATTAAATCCAAACTGCTAAAAACAAAGATAAAAAAATACAAAGAAGTTGAAAATAGTGGTGAGAAGAACCCAGTTATGCTCTAAATGTGTCCCCAAGAACGCATGCATTGGAAACTTAATCCCCAGTGTAACACTGTTGGGAGGTGGGGGCTAATGAGAGGCAATTAGGCCATGAGGGTTTTATCCCAATAAATGGATTCATGTTATTGTTAAAGGAGTGTGTTCATTATTATGGGGGTGGGTTTGTTTTAAAACAACAAGTTTAGTCCCCTCTTGCTTTCTCTTTCACCTTCTCTTTGCCCTTTCACCTTCACCTTTGGGATAATGCAGCAAGAAGCCCCTTGCCAGGTGCTGGCCCCTTGATCTTGAATTTCTCACCCTCCAGGACCATAAGCCAATACATTTCAGTTCACTGTAAACTAACCAGGGTCTGAGGTATTCTCTAATAGCAGCACAAAATGGACTAAGATAAACTGGTACTGGAGAAGTGGGGCTCTGCTATAACAAATACCTGAAAATGTGGAAGCAACTTTGGAGCTGGGTAACGGGCAGAGACTGAAAGGACTTGGAGAAGCAGGCTGGAAAAAGCCTTTATTTCCATGAATGAGGCACTAATGGGGATTCTAGTGAGAGTTCAGAAGAGAACAGCTATAGGCAAATTTTGAATCAGCTTAGAGATTACTTAAATCATTGTGATCAGAATGTTGGTAGAAATATGGACAGGAAAGGCCATTCCAAAAATGTCTTTGACATAAATGAGGACAATCTTACTGGAAAATGGAGTGAAGAAAGACCATTTCTGTTACAAAGTGGCAAATAATTTGGCTGAATTGTGTTCATGCCCACAGGCTTTATGAAAGGCAGAATTTAAGAGTGATGAACTAAACTATCAGGAGAAAGAAATTTCTAAGCAAAATATTCAAGCAACTGTGTGGCTTCTTTTAACTGGACATAGTAAAAAGTGAGAGGTGAGAATTTAAAAATGGAATTTTTAAATTAAAAGGGAAGCAATCTGAAAAATTCTCACCCTGGCCCTATAAAGAATTTTAAAACTGTTTGAGAGAACACTACGGGTATGGCCAAGCATCTGTTTGCTCAAGAGATTAATAGGAATAGAAGGAAGTCACATTCTATTCATTAAGACAATGGGAGAATGACACCAAAGGCATTTCAGAAATTTTCCAGGAAAGGGAGGCTCTTGAGGGCAAAGTTTTCAGAAAGGTGCTCATGGGCCCTCACCATTCATGCCCTACACTGCCTCACATCTCTGCTGTCTACATTCCTGTGCAGCCTTGGCACTGGAATGCAATGGAGTTGCAAAACACACACACACACACACACACACACAGAGAGAGAGAAGCATACACCTTAAACATATACAAGACCATAAAAAAGTTTCAATAATTTGAAAGGACTTAAATCCTATAGAGCATAAAGTATGAACATGTTATTGAGCTATAAATTTGTAACAAAAGGGAAAATCCATATTATTGGAAATTAATTATCCTATATACTTCCCAGTATTGCAGAAGAAATAAGAAATAAGAAAAAAAAAAAAATAGACAAGAACCACATAGGTTGAACTCAGCAGCTCCCATTTTTACCACTGGAGGGTCTTGACTATAAGTCATTCAGGTTCTTGGTGTTTTGAACAAAGAATTGGACAAAACACACAAAGCTCTCCTTGCTTCATTCTTTCGTTGTTTTGCTTGTGTGTGTGTGTATGTGTGTGTGCTTGTTGCAACTCCATTGCAAACCCCAAAACTAATGAAAACCACCATTTAGGCACAGTTTGAGAAAACACCTTGAGGCAAAATACGGTACTAAATGCTGGGCTCATCTCTATTTTGCCTATTTCCAGTATCTATTTTGTTGCCTTGGGTTTACTTTTACAAGGTGGTTCATGATAGTCTTTAAAAAATAATTTTAAAAATTGTATAGCTAGCTTCTATCTAATGTCTTGTTTAATTTACTAACTTTCTTGTTATTAGTATATTTACTCTCTACTGAGCTGAGCTGATAATTTAAATTTAAGACTACCATACAAAAGGGAATATCATAGGGTTGATAGTACTTTCACATATGATAGCCTCTGGAATTAGACAAAATTTTCTTTTATTTTTAACATTTGATTTTTAAATGACAAATAGTTATGTTTATTTATGGGATATAATGTGATGTTTTATGTATGTTTACAATGTGAAGTAATTAAATCAATCTGATTAACAAATCTATCACTCCAAATACTTTTGAATGTGGAATTTTGAAACATACAATTCATTATTATTGATTATAGCCACCATTCTGTGAAATTATCACAGAAATTCCTAATACCACTCTCACCAATGAATGATTTTTCCATTTCCAGAGAAAATCCCAGTTGCTAGTCACTTATCTCAATCTTTGACTGAGCCTTTAAAGGCTTTTACAAGTGATGTGGCTGATAACACAAGAAAACATTTTCAGATGACTTTAAGCCAAAATGGATTCTTAAGGTACAAGATAAAAAATGAACACTATGGGTTAATATTTTGTCCCCATTTATAAATGGGAATAATAAATACCTTCGGCAGCATAACACAGCTAATATTGGAAGGATTATCTGACTCTGAAGCTCAGTTTCCTACCTTCCATCCCACTCTATATTATAGTATACTTCCCAGAAGACAGGACAACAAGAAATGAAAATGATCTAAGAAGGGAATACTATCCTTAGAGAGCAGAATCTTTCTTCTTCAAAAATAGAAACAAGAGAGGAAAAGCTTCACCAATAAATACTGTAATGGAGAGGAAAAAGAAGGAAACACATGTCCCATGATATTGATGCTGACTTTCCCAGTTGAATGGGAAGTACCTTTGCAATGGGAGCATGAAGTGTGTTGCTTCAACTCAAGGATGTATCCGTGCTCTGAGTAGCCTGTGTTTTCATTTCAGTATGTAAATATTTAAACATATTTAAATACTATCCAAGTGACAACTTTTATTCTCATGATTTACACATGATAAATGTTTCCTTTCTTCTGTTGTATCATTTATAATTTTTTAATTATAATTTACAAATATAACATTAGTATTCTATAATTTAGAGTAATATTGTTTCCAGCTTTCATTTTTCTGTACAATGAAGAGAGACTCTGAACTCTCCACGGTAAGTTAAGATGGCTACTCTCCATGCCATAAAAATAAAAACCAAGCTGTTCCATCTTGATGACAATGTACAAAATATTGGGTCCATGCTAATAGCTAAAGAGTATGGAAATGGTAGGATACAGAATAATACTGGGATAAAAAGACAAGAATAGCTTGAGTCAAGGCTTAGTATACTCAAAGGATAAACTAATGAAGCACATGATGAGAAAGAGCTAACAGGGACTAATTCTCAATTCTTTAGTCCCAACCTTTTTTAGTTTTTCTCGAGACTTTGCAGGAAGCATATTTACGTTACTTTTAACTTGAAGTTATATACTGTGTGAAATGTGTTTGAATAAAACTGTATACGTTATATCACTTGTAAGGTAATAGGATACAGCAATCCCAATCCATTTCTACTCTGATGCAATTGTCTGAATTCATGACTTGTTACTCTCTAGGCTGTAACTTATTGGTATCTGCCAATCGCTCTGTTCAAATGAGCTTATTAAGTATGCCCTGAAAATATGTGAGCTCAAATGCACAGCATTAATGCTAAATAAAGATCCTTTCAGTTTTTCTTGGTCTCCTGGCCCAAACTCCTTCACTCTGAAAGAGAGCTAGAGAATGGCACATCTATTTTCTTTATTATATCAGGTCTTAACCCAACATTAATATCAATTGAATAAGATCAATTTTTAAAACTTCCTCTAAATGTCACATTATTCAAATAGACCATGTTGTCACAAAATGTACTATCTATTAAAGCAATAAAAGTAAAATACGAATGCCCTGTGTTGACATTTCACTGCATAGCATCTCCACTAATAAGATTTTGGCTCTGCTTCTAGTTATAATGCACTTGTGCAATACTGGAAATCAAATATAAATCAGATGTTATAAGGTAGCTCCAAGGTCCATGGCAGTACAAGGACCTGCAGAGAAGTACTGGAAGGAAAAGGGCGGAGAAGCTTTGCTTCTTTTTCTCCCTCAAAGATAGGTAGGTATTTTCCTTATCTTTTTCTTTTACATTTATTACATTAAAGCTGTAATTTTGGGGGGGAAAAATACCCTGACTACAAATACTGTACATATAGCAAAACCTCAATAGATATTTTCATTTGTATACCTATCTCACACCATTTACAACAGTATAAGTAATGCCAGGTAGAGATGCTGGTATTTACAAATGAGATTGCACTTAAGATTTAGATACACCATTTTATATTATGTTTTATGCAATGTTTAATTATATACTCTTTTCAATTATTCTGTAGTTTTCATAATTATTGTTAATGCTCCTTTTGTTCTCAAACGTTTATTAAAATTTAACAAATGAGATATTTTTTCCAATATGTACATAAAGCACTATATCATCAAATGCAAAATGTGTCACGAGTTAACGTCTTTTTAATATGAAAGCAGTAAAGTTTTCCTACTGACCCACACATCATTATGCTTACTGGTAAAATTCGTGGTAATTAAATATTCTCTCTCTTAATCATTTCTTTAAAGCCGGCAGGAATCAATTTCTACATCCTTATTTAGATGAGTAATGCACACTCTACACAGATTTTTTTTTTTTTCCTATTAAGGTGAAGGCATTATCCTTTTAGAAACGGATCCATTCACTACACCAAGAGCTACCAATCCATTCACAACACCAATGATTACTATATAATATTTAATTTTATAATGTAGAAACTGATTTGAGGAGTCTGACTTCAAATGCATTATTGAGCTTTTGATTGCCTTACACATGTAACACACTGAATAGAAAGATTGTAAGATTGTATGATTCTAAACAGTTTGTCACATGAGGTTATGCCAGCGAAATTGGCAAAGATTGAAAAAGAACAAAAAAAACCAATATTATTTGACAGATAACTAGTGTTCATTAGTCATTTTTCTAGGGTTTTCACTTAATAATATATAATTCTTTCCATATAATTTTAAACACATAATTTAATGACTTTCTAATTTTAAATAAGAAAGATGCTTATAATATCGTTATAATGTTATGATGGCTACTCACACAAATGTTATCAAATAAGTATTCAGATATTAGTTTTGAAAATTTTATATGATGTATAATTCCCAGTAATATGCATTATTTCAACTACAAGACAGCTGAACTTTGTCTTAAGGGCTAATTCTTTTAGGAAGCAGAATATGTAGCTTTTCATGCAAACTAAATATAAATGTCTTTAAGCAAAACACATCTGAAGTCAAGAGAGAACGAGTTGGTTTTCCAATTCTCATGTTAATTAAATCAAGTAATAAGACAGGAATAGAGTTGGATGTGTTATCAGTTTTTCTACCAAGAAAATATAGGAGTGCTATAAACACGTGGGAAGAGACACAGGAAAAGGGACTCAAACCATGGGGGATACTAGTAACCAAACCCACCCTACTGATTTTTTATGGCTATGGGTACATTTTTGAAATCTCCGTGCGGAGTTGCACACATGACAAGAGGATGAGAGACGAGCAGAAGCCTCCGTTCCGGGTGCAGTGGGAGTGAAAACAGGATGTAAGGCGAGAAGCACAAACCTGAACAGAGGGAGCTGAATGAAGGCCTGCTTCAAGAAGCCAGGCCTGATGTGGATCTACAGAACGGTGTTCTTAACTTGTGCTGCCATAATAGTACTTTCATATTCCAAAAGGGTATTCAAATAGGATGCTTCCTGCCTTGTTTTCGGCTGAGGAATGAAGACGAGAGATGCTATATTCCAAAAAGAGTTAGATAAACTGCATTACAGTTTCCAAGAAAGGGCTTAGAAGTGAGGAAATTTATCCACATTAGGTTTCTGGAGATTTGGGAATCTCTAAATAGAGTTTCTGTGAGGAGCTGCTGTTTATATTTTTAGCATCCTCCCCATACCCAAGGTAGAAGAATGGCCAAGTGGCCAACTGAAATTTCTTCCAATTTCAGTTCGACAGACTTCAATTGGATGTTCCAAAGAACTGAACATGAATCCCAGCCTTAGTGAGTAGACAGGATTGACTTATGTATGAAACAGACAGTAATAAAGAGTTTAGTTGCTAAGGCTGCACATTAGAGGGGAGTTGCCATAACAGTAGGTTTAGTTTATTTTCCCAGAGTTTGTTGGGTCTAGAATTACCTGTCTCTACGAGATTTGGGTCCTCCTCTTGAGACAGCGGGCAAGAGTATTTCCTTGGACTCCTCCCAAACGTGCTACTTAGAGGGGTGATAGAGCCTGAACAGAAGCTAAGGGTGAATTTCTGATCTGCAGGGTTACAGAGGCAGTAAAGTACAGGGTTAGTGAAGAATGCTTTGCTCCAATCAAAGGAACTTTAAGGGAGTTCCCCAAACTGATGAGATCACATGTTCCTCCTAAGAGCAAAACTCAGCTCCAAACACCTGCCAGGTCCAGGCGTGTTAGAAAAAGTCAGGTAAGAACATTAGCCACCCCCACTCTCTCTCTCTTTAATTCTCTATTAGTTACCAATGATTAGTAAGATGAGAAACAGGAGACAAAGTGCAAGGCAAGGCAGGATGGGAATGACAGGGCAGATTATCCAAAGAAATAATCAAATCTGTATTTTCCTCTTACCTCAACTGAAGGAGTTTATTATCCAAGAATGAGTAGGAAATAGGAGCACTGGAGTTTTCAGTCAGGAGTAGGGGAGATGTTTCCTCCACAGAACACATTTTAAAGGAACAGCAGGAGACAAAAATTTAAGTCTCTTTTTATATCCTATGCATCTTGCTTATTCAAAATATTACATAAACTACTTGTCCTTGGAGGCCACCCAGCCATAAACAACGGAAACGGGAAGGAGAATAAAACTGAATATAATTAAATATTTAGTCCATAGAAAACAACTTAAAAACCAGAAGTAAATGTGGGAACTTCAAGTGACAAGTGTAAACGGTTCCTACCAACAGCAGAAAAGGGAGCATGGAAACAAATTAAACTCAGCTTAAGATAGCAATGTCATATGTTCTATCTATCCAAGATTCTGTAAACTCATCATTGCTGGAGACATATTGCCAAAATAATCAAGCAGCATTGTAATTTTATACTCCCTTGAATGGTATATGAAGATGCAGAGCTCATTCTATCTTACAAGACTTAAATTTTAAATTTTTTGAATTTTACATTTTGTTTTAGAGACAAGGGTCTTGCAATGTCTCCCAGACTGGAGCGCAGTAACTCTCTTTACAGGCATGATCATAGTGCACTGCAGCCTTCAACTCCTGGCTTTCAGCAATCCTCCTGCCTCAGCCTCCCAAGTAGTTGGGACTACAGGTGCATTTCCATGCCTGGCTGTTTCATCAATTTAATAGATAAAAAATAGAAACTCAGTTTTATTTGCCAGGAAGTCACAAAATTGATTTATGTAGTGTGTGTGTCTGTGTGTATGTGTATTTAGCATGAAGGCTGTTTTAGGGTTTACCAATTACCATTAACGACATTTTTAAAAGATTGATTCTAGACTATTAATTCTTAGTTACAATCCCATATATTTAGAACTATCTTATAAAAATAAACCCAAAGTGTCTTACCTTTGCACTAGTTATAACTTAAAATAAAAACCCTTCCAATTTACTCTTACTGATATTAGCACATTGACTAGAATATATATTTATATATACATTTCAATAAATTTAACCATTGAACTGCACCCATATTGATAAAGCATTACAAAGGCTACATTAAATAGTAATTATAGCAAGTATTATAGTTGTATTTATTACAAGCCTACAAAAGAATTGGATCTTTTGCCAGGTTCCAGGATACATTTCAGGACAGGTTAGAACATGGCTGACAGGTTTTACTTAACTATCTCAAGAAATAGCATGTTTTAGTGCTGTTAAGGAGTATTGCCTATTTATAAATGAATTTACATTAGAATATCCAAATAAATTAAATTTTGTCTTCTCATCTAAATGTTATTATGAAAAAGAAGTCTAGGCATTTAGGTCTTAAAAAGTAATTCATTTTCTGCTATTGTTTTTTTCCTTTTAAACTATAATTTCTTTGATATTTTAATTCAACAAATATTTGGTAGGCAATTAATGAGCAATGTAATAATAAACTGGTGAATTATAAAAGAACTAAAACAAATTGCTTAAAAAATAATTCTACCTTTTAAATAAAACCTTTTATTACTTCTGAGTAATTTGGTTTAATTACCAGGAAAAGGCAAGTTCACTTCGCTCATGAGTTCTGCAATTCAAACGACTCTTATCTAAATACCCCTGTAGGCCAGGCGCGGTGGCTCACGCCTGTAATCCCAGCACTTTGGAAGGCTGAGGCGGGCGGATCACGAGGTCCGGAGATTGAGACCATCTTGGTCAAGATGGTGAAACCCCGTCGCTACTAAAAATATAAAAAATTAGCTAGGCGTGGTGGCGCCCACCTGTAGTTCCAGCTCCGCGGCAGGCTGAGGCAGAATTGTTTGAACCCAGGAGGTGGAGGTTGCAGTGACCTGAGATTGCGCCATTGCACTCCAGCCTGGGAGACGGAGCGAGACTCTGTTCCCCCACCACCCCCGCAAAAACAAACAAAAACTCCCTGTATTAGAAATCTTTCGCACTAGGTGAAAGGTTATAACTATACGCTAAGTGCAGAGAATCTTGAACATAATAGAAACCTCATATATTTTTCTTTCAACATATGAATTAAGATATAAGTAAAAACATTAATGACAATATCTCTAAACAAAATTTTTCCAATTATCATACCTAAATATCACATATTATTAAAGTCATACAGTTGTTTCATTAAACAGCAAAACAGCTCCAAATAGTGTAAATATGCAAAAGGTTAGGCTCTCGTTTTTTTCTTACAACTAGTGTGGGTATATTCACAGCACTTAAAGAATCTATTTTGCTTTGTTTGATTAGAAGAAAACAAAACCACATTTCAATTACTCAAGATTAAAAACTATGACCAGATATTGCCTAGCATATTTTCTACTTCAAATAGTTATTTGACTTTGTTTTGGTTATTTTCAACAATTTACCTAAAGTTAAATATCTGGCTTAAGCCAAACAGAATTATTTTTATATTTGAGTTTTATTTTATTTTATTGGTAAAGTAAGAAAGTCACACAAAGACAAATACTGCATGATTCCACTTATGTGAGGTATCTAAAATAGTCAAATTCATAGAATCGAAGAGTGGCATGGTGGATGCCAGTGGCTGGGAAGAGAGAGAAATCAGGAGCTACTAAGCATCTTTATTTATTGCGTGTGCTTTTTCTTTCTCAAGCACATTCAGTAACTATTTCCTTTCTAATAAGACTTTTAAAAGCAAAATTAGTAATAATACAAAAGAAAGGTCAAACAAAGCAAACTTGATTCCATGTTTTCAAAACGATGAGAGAAAAGGGAACACATGGGAATGTGTTTTTTTTTTTAATAGAAGAAAACAATATAAATCAATTCACCTGAGGAAATACTAAGATATTGCTTTAATTGGTACAGATTCATATTGAACTAGGAATATGTCTTAATATTACATCTCTTCCTTGTCAGTGGAAAACCAATAGGTTAATGTTAGATAAATGTCATATTTTAGAAGTGCAGTGTGGAACAGTAGCTTAAACATTATAAATAAAAAAGAGTACAAAAATGCTATTAAGTAAATGATAGAACTCATTTCATCCATAGTTGCAGAAATAACCAAATATTGCTAACTCTGGATGACCTCTGACAATATTCTGGGTTTGAAAAGATTTCAAAACACAAATTCCTTTGAGGAATTTGGCTATGTAGTTTAACCTATTTGATTCTCATTTTTTTTGTTGTTATATGAAAGTATGTCTATCCTAGAGAAATATTATAAATATTCGAGATCATAGAGAACACTATATACAATAAGTTATACAGTCTCCCATATTCATGGACATTCAACGTTCAATAGAGGACACTCTCTTGGAGTGTCTTCCATGTGTCAGTAATTATACTATAAAAATAGTTATATATCTCTACCTATATTAAAAATTGACAAGTTCTACAAATAAAGCCTTTATCAAAAATATATGAAGATTATAGATATGGCAATATTTTAGAAAAAGTAAAATATAGTTTAGTAACATCAATGTTGTTGGACCCAGTTCAGAGAATCATTAATTTAGAATATAAAGCCCTAATTATTTTCATTCCAAATTATCTTGAAGTGATCCAGTAAAGGTATGCAAAGAAATTCATTTAGAGTCATTCCCTTCCTTCTAAACACTCTGTACTCATTTTTTCAAGTTAACAGGTCTGTGGAAATCCTTGGAATAGGACTGGAGACAACATAAACAAAGAGATAAAAAATGGATAAGGAAAACAATGACAAAACTGAAAGAAACGAAATCTTGTGAATGTTCCAAATACTTGGAAGCCAAGAGTCCCAGCTGTGTTACTGCAGAAATTTATCTCTATGCTAATATTCAGAAATCTACTAAGAGATCCAATGAAGAAATCCAGACTAGCATTGATTACGTAAAGGAAACATCTGCCTGAGCAACTGTGTTTATTCCTTAATATAAAGCCTAGATATATTTTAAGTTCATGTATTCTGACTAAAATTTCAAGTTTATATTTTTATATATTAAAAGATATATGCCATTAAAATAATACTATTTTTCAAGTTTATGCATCTAGATACATAAATTTGGAAGAGACAAAGGTATCCCCATCTAGAACCTGAAGGAATCTGTATTTTTAGGTTGGATGTTCTTCCATGCAAGTTTACTGACTCAAAGATGGTTTCTGAATTAAGAAGAACCATACTGTTGTTTTATGTTGGGACAGAAAGCGTGTTTAGCTCTTTGATGCCCCATTCCAATTAAGTATAGAAGTTTTTGTGGTCTGCTTTCAGCATTGTTTCACTGATGTGTTCTTTTCCTTAGTAAGTACCCTGGTATAGCATAATACAGTTATCCTTCACATCCCTGGGAGGTTGGGTGCAAGACTTCCAAGAATATCAAAATCCATGGATGCTCAAGTCCCTCATATAAAACAGTGTAGTATCTGCATACAACTTACGCATCTCCTCCTGTATACTTTAAATTGTCTGTAAATTACTTGTAAGAGCTAATACGTTATATAAAAAGTAGTTACACTGTATTTTGATTTGTAATTTTACTGTTGTATTATTATTTGGGGTTTTCTGTTGGTCTGATTATTTTCTATCCATGGTGATATTGTCTGGGTCTGTGTCCCCACCCGAATTGAACTCTAATCTGAATTATCCCCACGTGTTGGGGGAGGGACCTCATGGGAGGGGATTGGATCCCCTATGCCCTTCTTGTGATACTGAGTGGGTTCTCATAGACCTGATGGTTTTATAAGGGACTTTTTCCCCTCTTCACTCTGCACTTCTCTGTCCTGCCACCATATGAAGACAGATGTGTTTGCTTCCCCTTCTGCCATGATTGTAAGTTTCCCTAGGCCTCCCCAGCCACGTGGAACTGTGAGTCAATTAAACCTCTTTCCTTTATATATTACCCAGTCTTGGATACATCCTTACAGCAGCATGAGGACGGACTAATATACATGATTTTTATTCGTGGTTCAGAATCCACAGACAAAGAACTCACAGATGTGGAGGGCTGACTGTACATAAAAATCAACAATTCTTTTCTATTTTTCTGGCACAAATTGTTCCCTTTTCTGGTCAAAGAGGTGAGAAACTAATTCCAAAACTGCTTTCATGTGAATCTATGCAAACTTCATTAAATGTAGAATACCTATCATAATCCACAGATTCTTCAAAGAAGTTTCCACTAATTTTTGAGAATGCCTGATGTATTCGTTAGTGAATAGAGTATAATTATTTAAATGTTAGTGCCACCAGCACTTACAAATTCTGAAACTCAAAAGAAAACCTCAATTTGTTCCCATGCTCTTTGGCTTCCAGTTGATTCATCCAATGGGGAAACCCAACTGGATACTGAAGGAAGAGAGTAGAGGAACATTCAATCTTTCGCTCCCCTGGTTTACTCCCTTGATTTTTTTCTTGGGTTAAACATGGCCTTTGACTACCTTCAGGCAGCTTAGCTTTACAGAACTTTCTCTTCCTCCATCTCTATCTCCCCTCCTCCATTCAAGCTTAGGAGTCGAATCAGCTAGGCTTGGGTTCCTTGCCTTGCTTGGAGCTCCTATAGAACCCGTTGTGGTTCCTTGACACTCTATAGACATCTCAGTAATCATTTTGTAACAAATCCTCTTCAAACTATCCTAATTTATTCCGTTTGGGACCCTAACAATAATATTTTAATCTTGGTCTCTCTTAAATTTATTGATTTTCCCAAAATATTTTCCTTCTTTTTATTTCTACAGCTGTAAATAAAATAGTACTATCTTTTAAGTCATATTATTCTGAACTTTCATAATAAAACTAATGTTATTCATTTACTCAGTGTTTTAATTAAAAATCCACTTCATGTATATACTTTCTTTTTTTTTTTTGAGACGGAGTCTCTCTCTGTCGCCCAGGCTGGAGTGCAGTGGCGCCATCTGGGCTCACTGCAGGCTCCGCCCTGGGTTCACGCCATTCTCCTGCCTCAGCCTCCCGAATAGCTGGGACCACAGGCACCCACTACCACGCCTGGCTAATTTTTTGTATTTTTAGTAGAGACGGGGTTTCATCGTGTTAGCCAGGATGGTCTCGATCTCCTGACCTTGTATCCGCCCGCCTCGGCCTCCCAAAGTGCTGGGAATACAGGCGTGAGCCACCGCGCCCGGCCTATACTTTCATTTAATCTCATAACAACCTATGCCTCATGATTTCCATTGTACACATGAAGAGATCCTCTTTGCAATGCCATGGCTGCATCCATCCAGAATGCTATCTTAGTGCTGGTGCATTTGATCTCCACTATACACAGATGACTACTCTTTCCTTATCTGCATGATTAACTGCTAATTTATTTTCATTCTATCTCTGTAGTGGGTCTCATATCTATTTTTTTTTTTTAACTCCTTTGATTTCTACCTACAAACCATTTAAATGAAGTCCCAGACAGGTCTCTCACCAGCCATTGCTAGCGCTCCTCACTCATGCCAGTTTATGAGATCTCATATTTGTGTGAGGTCCACACTCTTTGGAGACTTTTCATCACCCAGTAGTATCTTTCCCAGTCCACAGTATTCTAGTCTGGTTAAAACACCCACTCTTTTCTTTGTTACCTCCTGCATTACAGTCCACATAAATTACTACAAGACAATTGTACCTGTTTTTCCTATTCACTTTACTCCTACATGGAGAATTTCTCACTTTTTCAGAAATGGGCAAAATACTCCCCATCTTAACAGGCTCAATTAAAATATCACAATAGGTTCCTCGGATGGAAAGAAATCAGTTTGCAGTCTAAACTTTCACAGCATTTCCACTTTCTGCCATTCTCTTTGACACATTGCACTTCTACTTTGATTGTCTATGCATGCATTTTTATGCCCATTCTCTATGTTAGACCCTTAAGCTAAATGAACGTGTCTTATGCACTGTTGCAGCACTCAGGGAGTCACTAACTTTTTACTGACTGAAAGAATGAGACCCAGAGAAAATGACATTTGTAATTGTTTTTGGAGTGTTAACTCAGCAACTTATAAACAGCAATGTTCCTTTACAACTTTTTGATTGCTGTTTTTAACTGTGCATTACCAAATCCTACTTTCCATTTTTAAAAATATCTGAGGTAGATTATGTAACTTTCTGGTAACTTTCAGCAGTTAAAATATAATCCCAAGTAACTATTTTTACAGAATTATAATTTGTATCTAAGAAATGGTAAAAGTATAAGCCTAGATATGTAAATACATATCTATAGATGTATTTTTACTCTATTACATTCTTACTCCAAGAATGAAGTCGTCATTGTGCAACTGAGGTAATATAAAGTGAAAAAGCACAAAAAATAAAAAAGTATTTTTTCTAGTTTCATATTAATGCTGCAAAATCTGTCTTTAATACAGTAGATACATAATAAAATTTCACTGCAACCACACAGGGAGCTTCTTTCTCACATGTGTTTGCATTTATTACTTTCTATTAGTAAATGAGTTATCTATAGTTTATCTAAACGTCAGTTAACCAAAAATATCCATTGTTTATCCAAATATTAATCTCTTTGCTTTATAAATAAAAACTAACGTAATCTTCAAAAGTGTGAGTCTTCTTTTTCTGTTTTATTCTCTTAAAAAAAAGTACATGCCATACTGTCACAGAGGCCAGTCATGTGTCACTAATACTTTCTTAGTCTTGAGTGCTACCTCAATTCAATATTGCTTAATATTTCAAGTTACTTAAGCTCTATCCTTTCTCAGATACTTTATCTCTTCAGATGAGACATAACATTAAAGAATCTAACCACACTGAACAGATTATTTTACCTTTTGACTGCATAAACTCAGTTTAGGATAATTACATTACTGTTTGATGTTCTTTCTGCTTCTAACTACATTTATCCTTGCTCTGTGTTATTGCATAACACTGTGCTGTAGATGGGAACCAGCTTCCTCTGGATCACACATGATTTAAAAATGAGCCAGAATAAATACAGCCATTTGGGGCTATTGGGAATGGTCACTTAAGAGGTTATGGTTAAACACATTTTCCTATGTTCTTTTAGCAGAGCTTCCTAAAAATCTGGCTTTATTCTTCCCATCCCACTAACACACAATTTAAAAGGAAAAATACATTGTCATTCAGGGTCTTGTATGTGCCAGACACTGTGCTATGATATTATACACATTACTTCCTTCTAATTTCTTCAAAAAAAAGCTAATTTCATAACTGAAGCTCAAAGAAGTTAGCTCGTTCCCATGATCGTGTAGGGAGGAAGTCAGTGGGGTGGGATTCTAAAGACCACTCTTTTCCGTACCTCAGGCTGCACCCCAAGGATAATCCAGACATGCTGAGAGTGAAGACAGCTCCCACAAACCCCAGCATCTTCTCAGATATATCCAGTGATGTGCTAGTGAATAAGTCCAAAGAAGCTTTCATTTGTAGCACTTAGAGATTCATGTGGAACCACCTTACACTGGCAATTTTTTCCACTGCAAAACTCAGTCTAACATGTTAACAGTGCCATCATCCCCAATAATTTCATGAATTCTAACAGTTCTGTTTTAAATACCCACTCTTTGATACACCACATCCTATACATCCAGTATGTTGGCTTCAGTATTCTCAATTCATCAATTCCCACCCTTAACTGCTTCCCCAGCTTCACTTCCCTATATATCAACGTTTTCTGGAGCTTTTTGTGGGATTGTAATTTAATTGATACTTTGTGGCGCCTGTATTTAAGCATAGAGTACATGAATAACAAAGAAAATAAGGGATCAAGGACTATGTAGAATCGTAAACATAGGTTTTAAACTTTGAAGGCATTCCTGCATTTTCTGGATTTAAATTATTTTAACTTGGATTTCTGATCCGATGCCCATTTTTTCGAACAGATTTCTTTCATTTTCATACATGCTGTAAAAACATCCTTTTTTTCTATCAATAAAAATGACCTGCCATATGCCATCATAAAGCTTTCTCAGGCTTTATTTTTATTAGTTTACATTACATCCTCACTTAGTGGGATCTGGAAAAGTCTGAAAATCCAATTATGTCAGTTAGCCAAAACTAGTTTTTAGATGCATTATTTTAATAGATTTTACATATTCCAGCTATAGTTATTTTTTATAAACAGGGAGAAATTATGGTTTTCATGCATCAAAAGTAGTAACTTTAAAGCAGAGAAAACCACAGCAGCTGGGGTCAAGCAAGCTATTCCCGATGAGCCTCTCCGTAGAATGGCCTGCAACTTTGACGACTTATTCTTTGCCTGGGTGTTTTTAAACCCACAGCTTCACCATAGCCATAAAGCAGGGTAAGGCATACATGAACTCTGTTCAGCTCAAACACATGGTGAAAAGAGCACTGTACGCTTGAGAACCTTTATGCACCACATTCAGTGACAGCTGTCAGCTGTGAGCGTAATTATAAGTTTTCATTATAGGGTTTAATTCAAACCAATCTTTATTTATTTGAAGGCTAATATTAAAATGGGCATGTGAAAGTTACAAGTATTATAAGCAAAACTCTTCCTAAAACCATACGTATGAACCTAAACACTCAGGCGTACACATAAAAAGCCATACACATCTGATGCATGCACACACAGAGAGAAGCTTTAAACTGTCTTTATCCTTTTTTTTTTTTTTTTTGCTGAGTATGTATCATTGAATTGCTACAAAGTAAGTGTTTATGGAGCTCTACCACAATTCATAATTTGATTACTACTTGTGAGTCTAACAAAAATAGAATATATCCATAAAAAAGAAGAAGTATTTATTATCCATTGATCTTTGTTACTGTATATTTATAACTGAGTTATATTGATCACTTGTTTAAAGTATGCAATTATATAAAATATGATTTTGTTAATGAAATCGTATTTATCATGTATGACAGCCACCAGGAGAGTCAAGGTACTGGAAAATAAGAGAGATAAATGGATAACACTTACACTATGCAAAGTTTCCACTACACATGTCATTAATTTCTCTAGTTCCTAGATAATTTTTTCAGGTAGAATAAGATGTCAACAAAACAAAAGCAACTAAACATCCAACATAGATTCCTGAATTGCCTGCTGTGCTCTGCATTCTCTACTCACCCTCATGTCTGCATTCTGCCACTAATTCAAATACCCTAAACCACTGCACATGTCATCAATGCCCCCCATTGCCACCACTAAAAATTTTCACTCAGACTCAGATAGGTGCCGTCTGACCAAAACATCAGGATAAGCACACATCAAGAAATTCTTAGCCAGTTCTGACTTCTGCTTATATGGACCAAGCCAGGTATTACATAAGAGGAGCCACACAGAAGAAATTTAAGGGACAACTCTTGGAATTGTAGTTGGAGAGCTACTGATCACAGGTACCACTCTGTTACTCACACTTCTTTTATTGGCCTCCGTAGCATCTGTTCAGAGAAAGTATCATATTTACCAAAATTTAGCGATCTCATGAAACCTGAAGACTTTAGGAATTCTGCCATAGAACTCCAACGACTAGGAGGTCCTATCAGGCAGACTTCTATTGTTTGCAGTGGCCAAACTATAGTCAATCATAATTTATTGTACGTTTTAAAATAACTAAAAGAGTATAATTAGACTGTAATACAAAAACAGGTTCAATGGTTGAAGTGATGCTTGCCCCACTTACCCCGATGTCATTATTACATATCATATGCCTGTATCAAAATATCTCATGTACCCCATAAATATGTGCACCTACTACATACCCACAAAAAATTTAAAAAACCAAATTTTTTTAAAACATGAAATATTAATAATAAAATCATGACAGCAGTAAAATAATCCTTATCTCTGCTCCCCACATAATGAATAAACATTGCCTGTGACACCACTTAGGGAAATTTACTTTTACTAAATGTAAATGGTGTTATTGATTAACCTTGTCAATAAACACAAGTGAAAATGATTAATAAACAACACACAAATGAGCAAAACCACCAACAACAACAGTGAAACAAGAGTTTTCCTGATCGAATCCCTATCTCCTCACCCTGAACTCAGCAACTGCCTCATGCCTTTTGCAGGTTAGAATCCTAGAATTGAGAAATAATAATTGTTTGGTGAATTGAGAAATAATATAGTTGTTTAATTTTAATAAGAGTTTCTACTAAAGCCTTTACATACATTTTCTCTTTTTATCCTACCACACCCCAATGTCAGAGTAGCATTATCACCATTTTACAGATGAGAAAACAGAGACACTGGAGGCTAAATAACTTGCTGAAGGTTATGCTGTTAAAATGTAGTAAGACTAAGATTAGAAGGCAGTCCATCTGGTCCCAGAACTGTAAGTTTCAACCCCTGTGGCTAGGTTCTTACTATGAGCTGCAGATTTATTTCACATCTGAACTTTCACACATTATATGTGGGCAAACTGCCAGGAACCTAAGCTTGATTTGTGGGTACACCATCTTCCATTCCAAAATGCCTGTAGCCAGCTCTCCTGAATCTCTCAGCCTATGGGGCTAAAAATCTGTTTTTTTCCTATGGCCATACCTCTATTTTACATACTGTCGACCTGTCAAGGGATTGTACAGCATTTGTCTATAGCTCTCCCTCATGTCCACATCACACCCTGTGGACTTACAGAGGTTGCACGTTGGAATATGACTTACCCTGGTAACTTGCCTATTATCTGTATCCTCAACATCCTGATAACTCACTTTTCCTCTCACAGTGTTATTTATCATGTTTATGTGTGCTGGCTGTTCATTTGGATTATAAATGTGTTAAGAGTAGTCTTATATATCTATAATTTGATAGAACCTATCAAAGGATGGGGCATATTCCTAACCCAGGTTAAAATAAGTCACATAGTATGGATCAATGCTGCTTCCGTATTGTTACTATTTGGCGAGAAACTAGGCTGTTTATAAACAGGAAATATTCAAGTGGACATTAGGAGGTTTTCATTAAGAAAAGATGGTATTTTATTATATGGTTGTTAAACATAAGATGAAACAAAAATGATATTTTTTGCTCAGAAGCAACAGTGTATTTCACAGACACACAAAAATCACTCATAGCTTATTTGACTCCATCTTAAGTACTTTTGATCATCTCCTCTGTATTACATATATTCCAACAAACATAAGGGGCAGTGTATGTTTCATAGACTATATTATATTAAATTCTTTTTTTTAATTCCACATATAAGTGAGACCATGCAACATTTTTCTTTCTATGTCTGGCTTATTTCACTTAGCATAACGTCCTCCTGTCTTCCTGGACCATCCATGTTGTGGCAAGTGGCAGGATCTCCGTTTTAAAGCCTAAATAATATTCCACTATACACACACACCACCACCACCACCACCACCACATTTTCTTTATCCGTTCATCCATCTATGAGCATTTAGGTTGTTTCCATATCTTAGCTATTGTTAATAGTGCATCAGTGAACCTGGGAGTGCAGATACCTTTATGAAGCTGTGATTTTGTCTCCTTTGGGGATATACCCAAAAGAGGAATTTCTGGGTCTTATGGTACTCTGTTTTTCTAATTATACTTTAAGTTCTAGGGTACATGTGCACAACACGCAGGTTTGCTACATATGTATACATGTGCCATGTTGGTGTGCAGCACCCATTAACTCATCATTTACATTAGGTGTATCTCCTAATGCTATCCCTCCCCCCTTTCCCCACCCCACGACAGGCCCCGGTGTGTGATGTTCCCCTTCCTGTGTCCAAGTGATCTCATTGTTCAATTCCCACCTATGAGTGAGAACATGCGGTGTTTGGTTTTTCGTCCTTGCGATAATTTGCTAAATTCTAATAAAGAATTTCTATTTACTGTTGAACTATAGTCATAATTTATACTTGCTTGATGTGTAAACAAGACAATCTTAACAGCAACCTAAACAGCATTAAAGAATTATATACTAGTGTCACCAAATACAGAATATGGTGACATGTTTGAATTGCAGTTCAGCTATTAAGTGATTACTCAGTCTTAGATAAGACAGTTAACTAATCCACACCTTAATTTCTTAACAATACCCATCTCAATACCTTCTTCATGGAGTTCTCATAAGGAACAAATATGATTTCAGATAGATGTCACTTATATACATACATACATATATATATACATGCAAGGGCTTTGTAAGCTGAAAGGTATTTAACATTATTCATAATTCTGGAAAGAGTCATCTTTATTTTCTTTTCTTCAGAATTATTAGACTTTAGGACAAAGCCAGATTATAGCACAGAAGACTAAAATAACCTAGATGATATAATTGTTCACTTTTACACGATGTCCTGCACAAGTCTATGAACACTGCTGGTCTTTAATAAACCCACACAGGGCAACCATTGTCTTTGTGGGAGAAGCATGATACAGCACGGCAAAAAAATTGAAAGAGAAATATTTCTACCACCTAAGAATACCTGAGTATGGATTTTATCACAGACATTTGGGGATTTTTGTCTACATAGTTACTAAAAAGATTCAAGTTAGTGTACTCAATCTCTTATAACTAAGATTAACTAGTTTAAAAATTAGTGTTGAAAATTACCATTAAGAAGTTGAAAAACATTACAATGTGTCTAACCGTGATAAACTCTAACAGAACATGTGATGTATTTAAAAGAAAAGCATGCTTTCACAGCCAGTGACCAGATTTGAAAACAGAACTCTGTACTCGTTGAGGTTTCTCCAGACTTTGTATTTTAGTAGATGGCTTTTACACGTGAAGGGCTGACCCCCGCAACCTGAGCTAAGTATTAGCTGTTTGTCAGTAAAAGTAGGAAATGAGGATAAATTTTTCCACCTCTGTCCAAGTCTTCTGTGTGGCAATAATATCTACTGACAGGACGGTTTGTAAAGATAGGGGTGTGGCTTACTGGCAAATGACAGAGAGATCTTTACAACCAAATTCCAAGCAAAGAGCAGACAAGGACAAACAGCTAAGATTCTCCCTCCTACCATCAAATATTTTGACAATTTCTCATTGACATAAGTAGACATATTATTGTAATGAGTAAATTCAGTGAATATATCGTTATCATTTATTCACCTAATGTATCCTATTACAGAAATAAAGAAAAGATATTTCAGAGCTCTCTAACCAACACAGCAATGGAGATAACGATCAAACACAAAGGTCTCTAGCTTAAAATGAAGGATGCCTTTTAAACTTGACTTTCCTACGTTGCTACTTTGGAATAGGTAGAGTGATGTGTAGTACAAAATATTCAACTCAGAAAGAAAAGAAATTATTTCCAATTCTTGTCTCTTACACTCATCTTAACATCTCAGAATCAATAAGGTGATCATGGGTGATACGATGATTTTTTTAATGATGAAGTACTATATTTTTACAGTAATTGGGATCTACTTTTCACCCCTTTATATTAAATAAGAAAATGAATAATACAATATAGGGCCCACCCTATTCATAAGAATATTCAAAAGAGAATGCACAGCTGGGCGCAGTGGCTCACGCCTGTAATCCCAGCACTTTGGGAGGTGGGATCACGAGGTCAGGAGATTGAGACCAGCCTGACTAACACGGTGAAACCCCATCTCTACTAAAAATGAAAAAATTAACCAGGCAGGCACCTGTAGTCCCAGCTACTCGGGAGGCTGAGGCAGGAGAATGACGTGAACCCGGGAGGCGGAGCTTGCAATGAGCCGAGATCGCCACTGCACCCCAGCCTGGGCGACAGAGCGAGATTCTGTCTCAAAAAAAAAATAAAACCAAACTTAGATGTCTAGCTTATGCCAGACACAGAAATAAATTAGAGATGGATAAAAAATTAAAAATCAAACAAAATCTTTGATTTAAATAAGGAGGTATTATGTCCACTTTCTGTATAAGTGGATAAAAAACTAAGGTTCAGACATGTTTATTTAATTATTCATTCTTCACTACAATTATTTAGTGCCTGTCATAGAGTAGGTACCACACTAGTTATTAGGAATATAATAGTGAATAAAACAGGTTAAATTTTTACTTTTTGATCTTCTTCTTAGAAAAGTATGTGGATGGAGAGACAACTAAAAATTTCAAGTGGTGATCAACAGTAGAAATAAAAATAATTCATGGTATGGAGCTAGAAAGTAAGGGGATAGGATGCGGAAAGTATTTCAGATAGGGTAGTCATGGGCAGCCCTTTGTTATGGTGATATTTTAACAGGGACTGCAATAAAATGAGAATGAAACATGCATTCATTAGAAGACATTATGTTTCATAAAGACAGGACAGTAAGCTCGAAGACCTTAAGGTGGAAGTAGCTCAAAGATTTTGAAGGACGACTGTGTTTTGCAAGAGACAAGTGTCCCAGAAGCCTGGGAGAGTGCCTGAGAACATTTAACCAAAAGGACAACGTGCAATTTTTTTTTTTTCTTTTTAGATGGAGTCTCACTCTGTCACCGGGACTGGAGTGCAGTGGCCCAATCTTGGCTCACTGCAACCTCCACATCCCGAGTTCAAGCAATTCTCCTGCCTCGACCTCCCGAGTAGCTGGTACTACAGACACACACCACCACACCCAGCTTATTTTTGTATTTTTAATAGAGACAGAATTTCACCACGTTGGCCAGGATGGCCTCAATCCTTTGACATCGTGATCTGCCTGCCTTGTCCTCCCAAAGTGCTGGGATTACAGGCGTGAACCACCACACCCAACCGACAATATGTAATTTTAAGTCTTTTGTTTTTCACAATGGTATACAATGACTAAAAATTATCCTAGCTTTAGAGGAAAACATGTTACATGTATAAATGCATTGTGTGAGTGGTTTGGGAGTACAAAAATTAAAAAAAGAACACCTATGTTCCAGAGTTCTCTGAGTAAGAACATCAAGAATGTGAAATGCAAGCCAACAGGAAACATATCTTGGAACTAGATTGGACCATGACACTGTAAATCTCTGGAAAGTTACTGGAATGTTAGGGAACACAGTGGGTTCTAATACAATGTAGAATATTGACTCTAGTCCATGTTATTTAAATATTTAAAAACTGGCCTATGTTTGCTGAAACTTAGGTAATACATACGATGTTTCATTATACTCTCTCTCCTAATATTTTCTAATGCAGGTCAAATGTCATAACATCAAATAACAATTCGGCAAAATTTACTATTCCAGAAATCAGAATTAAACATAAAATCAATGCTGGACTATTTAAAATAAAATGTACATACCTGGATGAACATCTATACAAATTGTTTCTTTTTACCAACTTTTAAGTAATCAGTGACAAGTTTAAAACTACACTAAGGCCTGAAGTTCAAAAATGCAACCATAAACTTTAACCTTCAGTTCTTATGAAAGTTAAGAGTACCAAGAATATTTACCCACCTGACACTACTTCCCTGTCCAGAGTGTACTCTTCTATCTTTAATCCTCCCTGATCTCTACGCCTCATTCTACACCATTAACTTTGCCTTTCTGAAATACTTTTTCACTTTCTGACTGTTACCCATGATCTTTCTTCTTTCTCTCTCTCATTTTCTCAGCTTCTTTTGCTAGAATCTTCCCAATGGCTTGCCCCAAATTTTAGGTACCAAAAAGGGTAGGTCCTGGCTGCCATCTCTTCTTTAGCTGTACTCTTTCCTTACATGCACAGATGTACTCTCAGGTTTTAAAAAGTATCTATAGACAATCCGATTTATATCTGCAACACAGACATCTTCTAATAATTCCAGGCTCTTGAATCTTACTTTCTACTCCATTAGAACTAAACTTCAATTCAATGAAAATATTTCTATAAAATATATCTAAATTTCCTGTCACACCTATCATTTCTACACTTCAATAAATGACAATATCATCCACAAAACTAATCAAACTAAAACTGTGGAGTAACTTTTGATTCCTCTTTCTTTCACCATTCCATCAATCCTGATATCAGCCTTTAAGATGTGTCTCAGATCTAGTTATTTTTCAGTTTCTATTGCCAATAACCTAGCCCAAGCCATGCTCATGCCTCTATTCTAGACTATTGCAATAGGCTCCTAATTGACCTTGCTATTTCTACTCTGACTTCTCTTTACTTCTTGAAAACAGAAAATTTTCTACAGACCACTTATACTGCAGTGGGAAGATTTCTCTTGAATATACAAGTGAGTTTTAGGGAAGTGGATCATATGACAAATATTAAGCCTTAAAATGATCCAAACAGAAGGGAGAGTTCAAAATGCAACATTGGCACAAAATATTTGTGCACAAAATAGTTGTGAAAAGTCTGTGAAAAACATTTTCAGTTGCAACAGAAATTAAAATGAATTATTTGTAACAACAAGTCAAATTAAGTCTCAAACAAATACAGGCTTGTAGCAAGGATCATTTCCAAACTAAGGCTTAAAATCAGAGCTAAAAGAAAATTTAAGTTTTAATATGACTATAAACAATGACTGAGAGAAAACTATCAGTCAAGACTTTGGACTGAAAATAAGTCTGAAGAGCAGAATTTACTGGATTTTTAAGTTAAATAATTAAATTACTTGGGAATAGTATTGAATAGAATGTATAATAGTAACAAATTAGACACATAAAATCCTTTAGTTTTAATATTTCTTTCTTATAGATAGTTGACTATAAGGACATTGAAGTAACAGGTCATCATATAAAGACAATAATTCAATAAAATGCCTAGTATTGGGGCTATTCTGTGTAACATAAAGACTAATAGGTTATAATTGTTGTGTCTGATGCATGGCTTTGTCTCCTAGGCATGAAGTACTAATGAATTTTCTGACATGACTGAAAAGAGATAAACAATAGTTTAAGCGGGACTAGTTTAGGTTTGTCATGAGTTTATTTTATATAATTTTTTATTTTTTAATTTTGTGGTTACATAGTAGCTGGATAGCTTTTGGTATATAAAAATGAAACTTGAAGTTTATTTCAGACATGAAGAGATTAAAAAGTGAAGAAGATTTTTCTACAGGTAGGAAGAAAGAACTCTTAAAAAATAGGATCAGAACAAAACACGAAAACTAATTCTGAGCAGGCACATTCAGAGATAAATGCATGTCAAAATGGTCTACAAGTAGGGTTGTTGACGCTGATACTCTATGGTCATTTAAATTCAATTATATGCTGTCTTAAGGGAAACTAAATTTAGTAGCACTGGTAATAGGAAAGAAGACTTGGTGAACTGAATAAATTTTTTTTTTTTTTGGAGACAGTCTTGCTCTGTTCCTCAGGCTGGAGTGCAGTGGTATAATCTAGGCTCATTGCAATCTCTGCCTCCTGGGTTCAAGCGATTCTCATGCCTCAGCCTCTGGAGCAGCTGGGATTACAGGTGCCTGCCATCATGCCTGGCTAAATTTTGTATTTTTAGCAGAGATGGGGTTTTGCCATGTTGGCCAGGCTGGTCTCGAACTCCTGACCTCAGGCAATCTGCCCGCCTTGGCTTTTCATAGTGCTAGGATTACAGGCATGAGCCCCATGCCCAGTCCCTGAATAAACTTTTAATTTTTCTACTTCTTTTCTTTGGTTACAATAGCTTCTGCAGTTACAGCTTTTGAATTCACAAAGTATTAGTTGCCAAAAGGAAATTTCTTTTAAGGAGCTAGTATATGAGCCATAGAAATTGTACACTGAAACTCAAATAGGGTACTTGCCTAAGAATATTTTTAAGTCAATTTTTAAAACCTCTCTACTTTTAGATGAAAATGGAGGATAGGTACCTCAAAGACATATGTATTTTCCACTGAAAGGTGACAGTATCAAAACTCACTTGTAAGTTATTCTCTATTATCAGAATACAAAATGACATTTCAAGGTTCTCACTAAAATTGCTGTAGTCATAGCCAATCCCTCAGAAATAAAACCATCTAAGGTAATGATCTTCAATCGATGTTCCAAAAAAGGAGCTGGAGTATTCCAATTTTTTTTTTACCCATGATGCATTTCAAAAAACTATTCCCTTCTATTTCTTGAACTAACATTACTGTGAACTGCTACAACTTTGAAATCTCAGACTCTAATTGTCCAGTATTTGCTCATAAAATTTTATCCTTCTAGGCTTATCATTCAAATAATATTACATCTCAACTTTGCTGAAACCTCCATCCTCCTGAAGAGTTCTATTCTCTTCCACTTTTTTTTTGGCCTTCTCTCCCATTAACTTCTTTCCATTATCTTTTACATAAAAAGCCTATGTCTTCAACGACTTATTTTTTAATGTGCACATACTTCCTGCCCCCAAAGACTGATGTTCATCTTCTTTTATTTGTTTCTACACCAATAATTCTGCAATGGAATGAAATTTGGGGAAATAGTTTTTAAAGATGGTTCTCATACTAGATATTTGTTAATTGGGGCCCTGCTTAACTGACAGGGAGTGAATATTTCTATAAAAGAATAATGTAATAAACTTGGTTGTTGGCAAAGATGTAGTAACTGAGTTTTATGTATTAAGAATGTATTTAATATAAACAAGATAATATTTTCTCCCTCTAGCCATAGGTATTCCATCTAATAACCATGACTGATAAGTGTTTAATATAGAGATGTCTTCCAAGTCTTCTTCATTTTTTTCTTCCACACTTTTTAACTTTATCTTTCTGTCTCTAGTTCATTTTTTTTATAGTTTATAAAAACCTCCAAAGAATGGTCAGGCATGGTGACTCACACCTGTAATCCCAGCACTTTGGGAGGCTGAAGTTGGGAGATCACTTGAGGTCAAGTGTTAGAGACCAGCCTGACCAACATGGTGAAACCTGTCTCCACTAAAAATACAAAAATTAGCCTGCCATCATGGTGAGTGACCACCGTCCCAGCTACTCGGGAGGCTGAGGCAGGGGAATCAGCAGTAGCATCTTGAAAAAACAAAAAAATGTTGAAAGACTCACACATCACAATTTGAAAACTTACTACAAAGCTACAGTAATCAAGACAGTGTTGTACTAATGACAGTCTACAAATAAAACTTCACATTTATAGTCAATTACTTTTTCAACAAGGTGCTAAGATAATTCCATGGAAAAAAACAATCTTTTCAGCAAATGGTTCCGAGACAACACATGCAAATAAATTACACTGGAGCCCTACTTCACACCATATATAAAAATTTAGTCAAAATAGTTCAAAGACCTAAATATAAGAATTAAAAATACCTGTAGAAGAAAATATAGTCATAAATTTTTATGACCTTGGATTAGGCAATGATTGTTTAAATATGACACCAAAAGCACAAACAATAAAAAGATTGATAAATTGAACATCAAAATTCAAAACATTTGTGTTTCAAAATAACTCTATCAAGATAATGCAAAGTTAACCCAAAGGGAGAAAATATTTTGAAATTTTATGTCTAGTAATGGACTTGTGTTTAAAATACATAAGGACTCTTATAACTCAATAACAAAAGGATAAATAACCCAATTTTTTAAAAGTGCACTCTAAGTAGACATTTCTCTAATGAAGAGGTATAAATTGCCAATAAGCACATGAAAAACAGTCAACATCACTGGCCATCAGGGAAATGGAAATCAGAGCCACCCTGAGAAACCACTTTACACAAACTAGGATGGTTTTAATCAAAAGTATAGAAAATAAGTATTGATAAATATTGCTGAGGATGTGAATAAATTGGAACAATATAAATTTCTGGAGGTAATATAAAGTGACGAAGCTACTCTGTACAGCAGTGTAGCAGTATCTCAAAAGGTTAAACATAACCTTATCATATGACCCAGAAATTCTACTAGCTATATAATCAAGAGAAGTGAAAACATGTCTACACAAAAACGTGTACAAAAATATTCATAGGAGCATTTCTATAATAAACAAAAATACAGGTGACCATTAAATGGTATCCATTGAAAGAAAAATGGATAAACAAGATGTGTTACAACCATACAATAGGTTATTCAGCCATAAAAATGAGAATAAAGTATGGCATGGATGAACAAGTTACAGCATGGATGAAATTCGAAAATATTATGTTAAATTTAAAAAGTTAGTCATAAAGAATGTTTATTATATGATTCTATTTATAGAAACATCCAGAATAGGCAGATCTATAAAGACAGAAAGTAGATTAGTGGTTGCCTAGTACTGGGAATGAGGTGGAGAGATACTGCTAATGGGTAAGATGAAAATGTTCTAAATTTATTGTGGCACTGTTTGCACAACTTTTTGAACCAACAAAGAACTGAATTGTACACTTAAAATGAATACATTGTATGGTTTGTGAACTCTATCTCGACAAGTATGTCATAAAAAAGTTAATGATGTTTTAAAACACACACACAAGAACACAAGTATGTCAAATATATACATACTTGGAAAAAATAAGTACATGATCATGATTTTTCTATTAATGCTGATGTGAAAAATTTACCAACACAAGACTGTCAGGACATGGTGGCTCACACCTGTAATCCCAGCACTTTGGAAGGCTGAGGCAGACAGAGGTCAAGAGATCGAGACCATCCTGGCCAACATGGTGAAACTCCGTCTGTACTAAAAACACAAAAATTAACTGTGCGTGGTGGTGCGTGCCTGTAGTCCCAGCTACTCGGGATGTGGAGGCAAGAAGATCACTTGAACTCAGGAGGTGGAGGTTGCAGTGAGCTGAGATTGCGCCACTGCACTCCAGCCTGGCAACAGAGTGAGACTCCATCTCAAAAAATATATAATAAAACACAAGACTTTTCATTTTTGTACAATTGTTATTATTAGTAAAAGACAACGAAGCAAAAGCTAAAGTGATTTGCAATGGCATCTGAGCTTATACAAAAGCTCAAGAGTTTTTTCAGAACATGATGTCAGTAACCTAAAGTTAATACCTAAGGGCATTAGTTGTGGGGTGTTTTCATTAATACTGTGATATGCAACCAGAGAAAAGGAAATGTATTAACATGTGACATTAACTAAAGAAAGTGATTGGTATCATTCTAATTACATAACATTATGCATAAGATGACAACCAAACAGTGCAAGGTCAATGATTTGAGAAAGAATGGAGGCAAAGACAGTGATTGCAGAGGTAATCAAGACAAAAAAAATGCTGATAAATATATAGAGCTCTGTGAACAATTCTAGAGAACTTCACTTTGTCTGAAAGACCTTTGTGTTAATTTTATTATAAACACTTGAGGTCACTAAGTTGAATCAACAAGATACACATTTGTATTTTACTAATTTGTGATGATATGCACTGAATTGAAACTTACTAACACAGTGTCTAGTTCTCAAAGAATGTTGAAAGGTAAAATAAAACAATTAAAATTAAGCATCCATGAAATTACCTTAGATATTCATATTGAAATAATACTAAATAGTTGTTCAAACTATAATATTAAAACATATATGAAAAAAGTGAAGCAAGTTCAGTTACAGTTCCACAATTTCACCTTTCCAACACAAATATTCTTCTGTTTTTTCTATTGGGATATATAACACCCTCTTTATACTATCATATTTCATAAACAGAAGGTATAAAAATTAAGTTATTATTCAGCTTAGATTGACATCATTTGTTATGATATGATATTGCATTAGTATACAAGACTTCTTTAAAGTGTCCTGTCATACAATTTTAGACTAAATTTGTAGATACAAGTTTCATCATGGGGAGTCTATGATTTTTTCAAATTACAAACTAAGTAATATTATACAAATTATATTTAAAACAATAGTACACAGACATGCAGTCTTAGTAAGAAATATTCATTGAATATTCTGTTCTGAAAATGAAAGCCATTTTCAAGGAAATTTGAAGAAGATCCTATTAAACTGGTGCTTGTTATAATACAGAACTAAAGTAAATATTACCTTATTTCTTAAGAGGTCATACAAGGATCAGACTTCTCTTACAGTAAAGGAAAGAATGCTATTCTCCCTGAGTCATTAGGAAAAAGGAAGCCTAGCTTAATATTTTATAAACAGTAAATGTTTCACAGGAAAAAAGCTTTTTTTTTTTTTTTTACACCAGTGTCAACATTTTAAGTTTCAAGCACAACTAAAAATACAGTGGCTATTACTCTTATGTCAATAATAGTAAGAATAAAAGTAAGAGGGGACTTTGAGAAGGTAACTACAAGGGAAAAAGTATTTTAATAAAGCAATGAAAGAAATGAATAAAAGCAATAATAAACTGTGATCAGCAGCAACATGAAAAAGGTCCCTGGTAGTAATTAAAGGACGTCATCTATTGAGATTGAGTTGGATACCTGAATCAGGACTGCTTATAAACTTATCATTCCTAATCGTGTAAGATGTTTCTCTCCATTTGCAAAGTTATGATTGCAGCCAATCATATATTTGGTAGAAAAATAAAGATTTGGGTCACTTCTCTAAATCAAACACCATCCTACTTAAATGTACGAAATCCAACTTAGCTAAAAACTACAGAAAGAATGGGTAGAAAATGGTGAAATAAATATGTGGAATATGGATATGAAAATTGAGGAAAACATCCTCATAAATATACAATTTTCTGATGAACAACAACATAAATAAAACTCTAGTTAATATTTAAATAATTGAAAACTATGGGTGACAAAAATAGTTCTAACGATCAGGAGTCTATTTCAGTAAATACAGTATTAGTGAGTCAACAGCGGCCCTCCGTCAACCCAGGGGTGCTCTGGCAGAACAAGAAGTAGAATCTTCTCAATTTATTTTAATTATGTAATAAAAGGCAACAATTTTGATAAAAAACTGTAGCAGAAATAGAGATCCTGGAATAACTAAAATAATAACCTTTATTAAGTGTATAAAGCCTAGGGTAAAAAGTAATTTCAACATCTCTTCTAGTCCCCAACCAATTTTTGATTGAGTTCATGTAAATTGGTTGACTTTATACTTTAAAATTATAAAACACATTTTACGTTTTTCTTAGGGACCTAATAATTTCTCATATACCCCTGTCTTTGCTTCTTGATTTTCGTGGATTTATTTGTATATATCTTCCTGATTGTATGGCCCCAAATTGTTGATATAATCCTTTTGTACTGATGAAGTTGAGGCCATGCCATCCCCAAATATGCAAATTTGGCATATTGATTACTTCAGGCTGAAGGTATTTGAGAGATAGTGGATATAGAAAGCTATTTGACCTGTCCTCTTCCACCTGCACCAGGTCATAAGAATTATTTTAAGAAAAGTGCTGTTCCTTCCTCAAAGAAGAAAATAAATAACCCTTATCACCAGAGACAGGGAATCAATGCTGCAATGGATCTGTACAAATACAATTAATAAAGTAACCCTTATCTTCTACTAGTTTTACAATGCACCCCCCACCACCATATATCTCTTAGTGACATCTCCACAATGTGTTGCCCCCCCAACCCAAACCCTTCTGTCTTTCATTTATTCAAGAATTGTTAGTGTCTCCTTCTAAAAGGTATAAAAGCTTTCTGCTTTGACCATTTCATTAGCCCTCACTCTCGTGAGGCTCCCCATGCACATGTAAAAATTAACAAAAGTGATGGTAATGAGAGAATAATACGTATAGCACCACATCAGAAACATATTGTATGATTTTTCCTTTTTTTCTGTCTTACGTCAATTTAATTCTTAGACCCAGCCAAAGATCCTAAGGGGGTAGAAGAGAATGTATTCTTCTCCCCAACAGCTTGTCTCTATTTTAAAATATAAACTAGATATTCTGCCAGCCTGCAAACTATCAAGTCAGCCCTGTCCCATGACCTAGTGTTCGCATTAAGTCTCAACACACAGATACTTCAAATGCTTAGTCTTAAAGTGAGAAATGCTGAAAACTGCAGGAAAATGTCAAAACCTTTTTAATTGCTACAAACTTTGTTTTATACAGTAGAATCGGGTACTTGGTGACAGCAACGATTTTCATCTCTTCTTATACATTCAATTTCATAATTAAATTTGCCGCTATAAGGCAGGTTCATCATTTAAAGATTTCTTTCTGATATGGTGCCATAGGCACTGTTCTTCTATTACTTTGAGATAAGATGATGACCAAGTGTAAAAGCATTTTGTAGCCAGAGTGGCAATAAAGCAATAATCTAGAGATAGACAGCCCAAAAGATTACATGGCAGCTACAAAGAGTGGCTGACATTTAGACATGATAGAAATGCTCAGTTTAGTTCAAGTAATTTTTGAAACACCATTCATATACTCTAAGAAGTTCTTTGGGTCAAGCTGAAGATTCTCTTGAAAACTGCTTCAATACTCTTGCCTGAATCGTCAAAAAAAATGTGAAAGCTTCTGTAACTGCTTCAATTATAGATTTAATATGATATGTTTAGATTAGAGAAGGTACATCCCACATATTATGGTATGTTTAATAGGGGAAAAACTTAGATTCACTAATGAAAAACTTCTACCTTAGAAATATTTTTACAGTCACTACAGTCTTTTTAGTAGTACTCTATTTCAGGCTACAAATCCATGGCACGCCTCTGTACTTCTGATTTAACTTCATAGCCATTTTAACACTTTCTTTTAGAGGAAGATCATAGAATTTAAAACAATTTCTGTTAAGCAAACTGTAATATGAATCTGGTATATCAATACAAATCCATTAGTAAATGGTAACAGATGATCCGCCAGACAAGAGAAATATTACTGACCCTAGCCAGCCTTAGTTGAAAACATGTAACATTCCTTTATTCAACCTTAAGAATGTAAAGATGCTATATGGTTTTTGGAGAAAAGAAAATACCCTTGCAGTATTCCTGGTGGCCTGTTTGTAAACTAAAATTTAAAATATAATCATTTGACTTATTGCACAAAACTAATTATCCCATTAATAGCGCCCCCTACCCCCCCCACCTCCTACCCCACCACACAGGCTAATTTCAGATTCTGTGATTTTGAAAAATTTGACTATATGGACATGCAATACTACTACTGAAATGGAGTAGAATGGATGGGGAAAACAATTCTTATTTTTATTTTTCTTTCTATAATTAACTAGGTAATTATTAAAGGTAAACCAATACTGCCTGCCACCTCAGATTCTATCAGAATAGTTTATAATCATAAGGTGCTAACATTAAGATTTCTTTATTACATCAAGAACGAGAGAGGTGCCACGACTTCAGTCACAGGGAATTTCTGTTTCTTGTTTTGTTTTGTTTTTTGAGCCGCAGTTTCACTCTTTTGCCCAGACTGGAGTGCAGTGGTGCGATCTCAGCTCACTGCAACCTCTACCCTCTGGTTTCAAGTGATTCTCCTGCTTCAGCCTCCTGAACAGCTGGGATTACAGGCACCTGCCACCATGCCTGGCTAATTTTTGTAATTTTTAGTAGAGATGGGGTTTCACCACGTTGGCCAGGCTGGTCTCAAACTCCTAATCTCGTGATCTGCCCACCTCAGGCTCCCAAAGTGCTGGGATTACAGGTGTAAGCCACCTCGCCTGGCTATCATAGGGAATTTCTACTTTGCATTCTATTTTTTTTGTGTTTTCTATCAGACAAAGTCTAGAAGAATATATCTGGATATGTGTATTTCAACAGGTAGTTAAAATGAGATGATGACTAGTTTTAATTCTAAACCTTTTAACTTCTTAATGATTGAGTTAAATTCATCTCAAGGGGAATTTCTGAGGGATTCTTTAGGGGTCTCTGCATCTATCAGTGGAACGACAGGTGTTCTCCAAACAATTAGGACAAATTAGCATTTTGTTGACTATACTGAATTGGGAGCATTGGAAAAAACACTTAATGGCCATACAAATGATTATCTCACCCTTGGAATTTTCTTTGCCAGCAGAGAGATAACATGCACTGTGGAGAAGCAGGGAAAAGGGAAAATGGCTTAATCCATGATGATTATCTTGAGTCTACCTCTTGTAAGGAAGACAAAACATTATATCAAATTGTGTATGATTCAGACTAGAATCCCATCTATGGCAGCTACCATACACTGAGAATCTGTATTAAATGCTTTACATGATTTACCTGGTAGCCTCAGAAAAATCTTACAACATACATACATATTTACCCATAAGGAAGCTGACATTTGACAGGATGATTAACTTACCCAAAGTCGCAGAAACAGCAAAGTCCAACCCTTGGCTATCTTACTGCAACGCGCTTTACTCTTCCATGACACCTTGCTGCCTCTGCATTTATCCTTTATTTTCTAAGGACAATTTATTTATTGAAGATTTTATTTATGAAAATGGAATATCCTAATGAATTACCTGGTAATTAATTTTCTTATTTCTAACTTTATGAAAAAGCCTGCCCTTACATTTCTTTGTATGAGTCAAAGTAATTTTGGGAATCTGCTATATGCCAATCAGTGCACCAGGTAGGCCCTTAAGAAAACAGGGCAATTAAAACAGGCCCTGCTATCAAATAAAGGAACAATTGGCAGTATATATCTATGTAAAATTTTTAATCTATTTCTGATTATTTATACTAATTATCAAGCTATATCTCTTGAGTTTGTTACAATTATGGAAAGTTAATTGACTTGCTGGATTACTAATAAACACAGGGTCTAAGTTACTTCTGATTTTTGAAATTTTGAGAGAGAATAATAACGAAAAGAATATCACAGATTGCAGAAATCTCAATATTAAAAGTTGTCAAGAAGTAGATTTGGTGATAGCAAAAAGAGAAGATTTTATAAAATTATCCTGAAATTATTTCAGCATTATTTAAATTCATATTTGTTAACAGTATGTTACACAGATATTCTCCTCAAAACAAATTGTCAGTAACAAGTATCACATACAATTTAAATACCTTTTTCTTTATTTTTAACTTTTTAAAGAAATCACAGACTGCATTGTAGCTCTAGCATGACACTGAAGATACATAACTTATTATTAAGGTTGCAATATTTTATCGCAAAAAATCAATTTACATGAGAACATATTTTACAATTTTTGCTTTGCAGATAAGAGTAATGGAGATATTAAGCCAGTGCATATGACTTGCAAAGCTGTTACCTCCCTGCTCTAGATATTTCACACAAGACCACATCTGCTCTGGACTTGATGATCAATGACCTTTTGTTTTTTTCTCTTTTAAACAAATGTATCCGTTCAAAACGCAATTTAGTTTAGAAATAAACTTGTTTTCATTTATAGTGCTCTATCTTAAGAGACAGTAGCATATCGAAAGCTAATAATTAGATTTTAATAATTAAATTCCATCTTAATATAAATTTGTATTTAAAATGCTTTAGGGGAAAAAGAGTAAGAGAGACTATTTTTTAAAAACTGCCAAGTGGCACCTATACCAACTTGCCTTTGGAAACTACAAGAGTTTTTAAGGCCACGAAGATAGTTATATGAAATATCTCTACTAATTATGCCATAATATTTTGTCATATATTCACTTTTCTAAATCTCTGAAAAATTAAAAACCAACTTTTGGAAGCCCCAAAATTATAATAAATGTTTTATATTATATTTAATTCTATAATAAATAAATTCAGTTTCTGCTGAATTACACACAAGAGGCTGACATTACAGCCAAGCAGCTCAAAGCAGGCTGACATGACAAGAAAGCTATAAATAAACAACAGTCTCTCAAAGTATTTAGAATAGGCCACATTGATTTCATCATAATGCAAAAATTTCTGGAACAATAACCTTCATTTCAGCTATGCTTTCTTAGAAGCTGAACCTAAAGATTTTTGTAGGAATATGAAGTATAGATATTGACAATATAAATCCAAAAGAATTTATGTAAGAGACTAATATTTTTGTTCCATCTCCCAATTAACCCAGTTAAAAATATATCAGTATACTTTTCTATGACAGATTAAAAATAAGACAAAGTGGCCCTTTACCTTTCCTCATCAATACAATTGTTTTAATTTTAAAATTGTTATGAGTATGTCATACAGTTCAATCAATCAAATAATGACCTATAAATTTTATAAAAGAAATTACAGCCACACATTTGGTACCTCACTTCCCCACTTAACATCTTTAATACTTCCCCTTTCCTCAGAGCCTAATATAGGGTTATTATAATTTTTAAATTAAGCCAATGTTCAGTTTACATTTTCACAACTATGTAAATACTGCTCACTACTGAGCCATATAGTCTATCACTTTTTCTTTCTTGTGCAAATTTGTTTTGCTATTTAAACTTCTTTTAAAATTTGTATCATTCTTGTGATATATAGATATTCATTATTTTTCCCAAATGTATAAAACAACTTTCAAACGGATCAATATGATCAAAATGGTCACTAAGTGCAAAGCTAAACCTTTGTTACTTTCCCTGGTTACCTCCCTTGGAGTTAACATCATCCTGGGACACTGCTTGGTTAATTTCCAGTGATGAACTCCCAAGTTCTTTCTTTTTCTTTTCTTTCCCTCTCTCTCCCTCTCTCTCTCTCTCTCTCTCTCTCTCTCTCTGTGTATGCATAGTCTCTAGTCAGTTCCCAAGAAATGATAATTAAAAGAAAATTTGCTACTTTTTATCTCTAACATGTCTTTATCTTACTCCATTTTTAATAGGTAAATTAAATGGGTCTACATTTCTAATTTAAGATCATCTTCCTTAGGATCCTTGAAGTTATTTCTCTACTGAGTGGACACATGAAAGGCACTTGAAACCAAATTCTCACATACTTTACTTTTGGGATATGTTTAGTATTTCCTACATAATTTGTGTAACTTTTTTCTTAATTTTATTAAAATTCTTAGGACTAGTAAATGTGTAAAGGACCTCTTGAATGTATCCTCAAAGATCTACATTTTCAAATAAATGTTTGTGACTTTATTCTCCCATTGCAATTGTGATATTTCAAAACTATTTCAAACATTACAGTAATTTTACTTTTATTTCTTTTTATTTATATTTTTGTTTTATGTAAGTATTGGTTTCATTCAACTCTTTGGAGAAATCTCTGAGTATACAGTTGGCTCGTGAACAACACGGGTTCACTGATACACAGATTTTTTTTCAACAAAAGTTACACCAAGTGTGCCTGCCTCTCCTTCTTCCCCTTCCATCTTCTCCATCTCTTACTCCTCTGCCACCCCTAAAACAGCAAGACCAATCCGTCTTCTTCCTCCTCCTCCTCAGCCTACTCAATGTGAAGACAAACATGAAGATCTTTATGACGATCCACTTTATGAAAAGTAAATACATTTTTCTCTTATGACTTTTAAATATTTTCTCTAGCTTAGTTTATTGGAAGTATACAATATATAATACACATGACACACAAAATGTGTTAATCAAATTTATAGTATTGGTAAGGCTTCTGCTCAACAGTAGGCTATCAGAAGTTAAGTTCTGTGAAAGCCAAAAATCACACCTTCTTACATATTCTACCACTGTATGAAAATATCATACGTACCTCAAAAGTATATACAATTATTAGCCATAAGTATTAAAAATTAAGAAAAAATTTAAGTTATACATGAATTTTTGACTATGTTGGGGTTGGGGGCACCAATATAGTTCAAGGGTGAACTATATTACCTCTAGTATTTGTTTTAATTTTTGCTTTTGGCATTTTCTTCTAATTCATTATATTGGTTATTACCAAGTTTCTTTTTTCTGTCTCTTTTGATACCTATCTTTCACGTGATAGCTTTTCTCAGATTTCTGGTGATCTTTGGCTCTGTTTATATTTAAGAAACCAGACCATAATAGATGATGCCATATCCTTTACGAGACAGGAACTTGTAGACTGACAGCTTTACTGAAGGGGCCACTGAGTTAAGCAATGTTTCCTTCTGGGGAGTATGTCACTTTCTGGAGAACTATTCTTTGGTGCCCTCTAGATTATCTGGGGAATATTCACGTAATCCTATGGCCACATTGGGTGGCTGTTTCCTTGTTTGTGTTTTTTAATGACTGGCTGCAGGTCACTGGTAAGCAAGGCAAAGAAAGTGGCCTGGAAAGGCATGTTCGATCTATAGACATTAAATCACTCTTCCAAGCGGTAGATTTACTTTCACCCTCCACTTTGGTATTTCGGTGTCCAGAGACTCTACTATTCAATGTTTTCACACAGACACAAGATTCCTCCTCTGTTTCAGAAAGAGGCAGAAGGAAGACAAGGAAAGTATTTGTCTGATTACTCAAGGCTAAGGAGGAGACCTGGATTTTAATGTCTCCACGTACTCACTTTCAACACTTTCTATTGCTTGTAGTTTTCCAAGGTAACTGGACCCAGTTCAGGGACTTCCTGGGGTCTTCTAGTTGAGCATACGGGTTACTTCTATTAAAGTTGTGCTTGTTGCAGCCGG
The DNA here is from genome assembly GCF_000951035.1 of Colobus angolensis palliatus. NCBI lineage: Eukaryota > Metazoa > Chordata > Mammalia > Primates > Cercopithecidae > Colobus > Colobus angolensis. Next base: position 2,692,827 of record NW_012114252.1, on the reverse strand, counting down.
GCGCAGTGGCTCAAGCCTGTAATCCCAGGACTTTGGGAGGCCAAGGCGGGTGTATTGTCTGAGGTCAGCAGTTCAAGACCAGTCTAGCCAACATAGTGAAACCCCATCTCTACTAAAAATGCAAAAACTTAGCTGGGCGTGGTGGCGCACACCTGTAGTCCCAGCTATTCAGGTGGCTGACACAGCAGAATCACAGCTACTCGGAAGACTGAGGCAGGAGAATTGCTTGAACCTGGGAGGTAGATGTGGCAGTGAGCCGAGATCATGCCACTCACTCCAGCCTGGGCAACAAGAGCGAAACTCTGCCTCAAAACGGAAAGAAAAAAAAGTTCTGCTTGTTGCTCAGTCTCTACTGTGAGTCTCTCATATGCTCTGTTCCCATTCTGTTTTTCAGTTTATTTCTTGGTCGACCGTGTACCATTTTTGTGTGCTTTTCAGGAGTTAGAGGGTAAATTATGTCTGACTAGTCTGCCATAATTACTCAAAAGTTGTAATATTAAATTTGTAGGTGTATAACTAATTGAGCAAATAACCATATAAAAAAGAATCTCTGAAAATGTTAACACGGAGAAAGGTTATATCTAGACACATGATTGCTGTTCTCTTATATACTCCCTTGACAAGTCTGTCAAAGTTTAAATAAAAATGAACTGGAGTATATTAGTGTGTTTTCACATTGCTATAAACTACCCGAGACTGGGTAATGTATAAAGAAAAGAGGTTTAATTGGCTCACAGTCACTGCATGGCTGGGGAGGCCTCAGGAAACTTATAATCATGGTGGAAGGCAAAGGGGAAGCAAGGCACGTCTTATATTGCGGCAAGAGACAGAGTGAGCAAGAGGGGAAGTGCCACACTCTTAAGCCATCAGATCTTGTGAGAACTCACTCATTTTCCTGATAACCGCAAGGGGAAATTCACCCCCATGATCCAATCACCTCCCCCTAGGCCTCTCCTCTGACAAGTGGGGATTAGAATTCAAGATAAGATTTAGGTGGGGACACAGAGCCAAACCGTATCAGGAACTGATGGTTCTCCATGTTTTCTTTATTTTTGGAATTTTATTCAAGATCTTGACATTCAGCTAATGACTCATAGTTACCAGTTAGAGTGAAGGAATTTTCAAAGAAATAAAGAAAGAAAAAAAAGACATAAAACGGGGCCTTTGAAAAAGTTTGTAAAGGGCATTTTTTGGAAGAATTTAAGATTGGCTTTAGTTTATTTTTTCAGGAACTGCTCTTCTAACTTGAGTTCATATTATGATGTATGTACAAATTCATACATATATATTTGAAAAATAATTCAATTCTCTGGAGTAAGCTTTGCTCCCTTTTATATGTATCCAGAAAGCCAGCAAAAGTTCATGTATGTTATTTCAGGTCAATTAATCACAATTATTGGACTTCATTAATCATTTATAGAAGACTAAATTGCTTAAAATTCAACTGCTATATTTTCAACACTTCCCCTCAGATATTCTAATCCTAAGTTTTTGTATAGCTCCTGAGGTCAGATGGAAGTTACAAAGTCACATCTATTTTAATGGCATTCTCATCAAAAACCACTTAACATGGTATATGCACCTTCACTGAAGTCAAAGGCATAAGCCATGCAGAAACTAAGCAGCTCCGGGTGGCACAAAAACAAAAGAAAATTCTACACATTCAAGTAGCTTAAAATGAAATAGAAGAGGTGATGTGCATACATAACTATTATATACGGTCAATTAATGGCATAAATTAATCAAACTGAATAATTCAGATAATCAAAGTCAGGCTATTCCAGAGCCATTTCCAGCCAGGAACAATAAGGAAATCAGGGATCATCTTAAACAAGGGTTCATCCTGGCCCGGCACTGAAAAGCACGAAATAGGCTATGGAGTAAGAGGTGGTCTGGGGCTAGGAAACCATGTCAGCAAAGGTATAGAAGTTGGAAAGTGAAACTGACAAAACCAGCTTCTAAGAATAGTGCTGTGCCATGGGTCCCAAATCTACCATCCAGGCTTGGTGATTTGCTAGAACTATATGACTCAGTATATAGCTGTACTCATGGTGATGATATATTACTGCAAAAAGCCAAAAAAGTAAAAATCAGTGAAAAGAAAAGGTACATCAGGCAAAATCTGTAAGAAACCAAGCACAAGTTTCTAAGAAAACGTAAAAATCGGTAAAGAGACAAGGTACATGAGGCAAAGTCTGTAAGAAACCAGGTACAAGCTTCTAAGAGTCCTCTTCTGGGAGAGCCACAGAGGATGTGCTAATTCCTCCTGCAATAGAATTTGGACAACATGTGTGAAATATTATCTACAAGGGAAGCTTTCCTTAGCCTATGAGTCAAGGTTGTGGTTGTGGAACTGTCATATAGACACCCAATGCCTAGTACATACCCAAATTCCAGACTTTCTGAAAATAAAAAAACAAAAAAGCAGATGTTCAGCATAAACCACATTGTTTATACACGGTTTTGGTGAGTGAGCCACTCTCACCAGCTTTGCAATGGTGGACCCTCTTGAAGTCCATCACCAGAAGACAGGCAAGGGCCAACCTTGCAGGCAGGCCTTTTTCTAAGGACAGCAATCTCAGGCCTGCTGCGTTAATTCTCATTTGTACAATTACTAACTACAGAATACAGTTGAGTGTTACAAAACCAGAAGTTTTCTGAAGCTTTAAATCTTATCTAGTTTTGATACAACTTTGAAGAATTGACAAGAAAACTTCCTATTCTGCCACAATAGAATTACCTAAGGCTTCATTTATTATTTTCCATTGTTCTAAGGAAAAGAGAAAGGTTGGTTCAACAATAACATTACTAATGTTATTGCTATTCTGATGGCATGACTAGTACATTCAGTTTATTTTTGTATTAGCTTTTCTTTAATAGTGCACAAAGTTCTTTTTAGAGTTCAGGTTTTTCTTTAAACAATAATTCTAAGTTACCATAATCTTTCAGTTATGCAACAAGTTTTATAGTGTTGTTAAAACAGGGTTTGATCAAAAGTTTCAAACACGTGTGTATACTAGATGCTTATTTTTTCAACATGCCATAAATTGCTTCACTAACACATTTCTGTTTTGCTCATTTATTTCCTCTTATGTTCTTGGGATGAGAATTCACACACAAGTTTCATGCAAAATGCTTCTTAGTGGTAAGGCCAAGCTGAAAATGCAATGCCCTTTACAAAACATTTTGCTGACTTAAGAAGGTTTTATTGTTATTTGTTTTTTGTTCCTTAAAATTTTAATCTTTTATGAACTGCAAATATGTTATTATCAAAGCCAACTTTTGTTAAATATGAAAAAAAAGCTAGTTTCTTACAAACTTATCCTTTTATCCCAATTTTTACCACCACCCAGAGTCATAATTATACTAAGTGAAGCATCCAAAGGTTTTGGGGGAAAAAAAAAATCAATCAGTGAGTTTTCATCTTTTTATATCATATGCTGATCACTTGAAACATACTTTCTATCATAAGAAATCTAACCCAACTGTAGAAGTAGTCTTTTTGCAAACAAATGGTGAGTAAAGCAAACTATAACAAATAGTATACAAAAGCAGCATTATTTTCCTAAATAGCTAGTTATAAATTGTTCTGCTGATAGAAGACCCTTGAAGCTTTTTTAAGGATAAAATTCTGTCACTACTAGTAAAGCACAACTATGAAAGAATGGTTGACCCCGATGTTAAATGAAACTTATTTTATCTCCAGAATAGGGTGGGAACACTTTTGGCTAAAATTACTAGGGTGTAGCTAACATGATTATCATTTCCATGTGTTAGACACCAGAGGAAGAAGCCTTTCAAGTTTCCTAAGTCCAACTTCCATGAAACACAATTGCTTTGAGGTCAGGTGTAAAGTTATTTGCGCTATTAATATTCATCGTAAAAGAAAATTGTCATTTTTTTGTAGCTTCAGCAATAGGTTCTAATTGTCACATTTCCTGTAAAAGTAAGTGATCTCTTATGAATAAAGAAAAAATGTGGATGAAATAAAATTATAATCAGGATTATGGTCCTCATAACAAAATCTACAAATACTACCCCATATTTTTCAATAAACCTGAAACAATTTTGTATAAAGGATGAAAATATATTCTGCAGCCCAATAGCCGGTACATACTGATATTTGCCATCAAATTATTATAATTTGTTGAATGAATACATGGTAATTAATTTTGTCATAAAAATGCTAAATATGTTATATTTGAGAAATGGTTTTAAACTATTATTTAGCAATGCTATACTTGAAATTCTTGAAATCCTATGAGAATAATTGGGAAACACTTAAAATAAAATATTCTTAAATCGAGGAGTATTCTCCAACTAGAATCAAATCATGAAAGAAAATAAGGGAGGATTACAGAAAAAACCACACACACACCCCAAAGAAAAACAAAAGTGGAGACACAAAGACATTCCTGACAAATCTGAAGGATGGCAAGAAAAAATAAAACAGTGAAAGAAACAGACGAAATTGTTTTGTGTCTGTGTGAACTTGCTTCATTTCTTAGTTTTCCTCTAATGTTCCTGATAGTCTTGAATTGTAATCTTCTTCTTTGACCATCTGTTGTCTCTGCTTCAGTGTTTTTTCTTAATTTACTGTAATTAAACTTCTCTAATTTCTGTCATCTCAGTTTATGTGCATCTCTGTATTTAATCAACAATTTCAAATGCATTGAATAAGTAGTACAATCATTCAAATGTAAAAACAATTTTAAGGTATCTTTATAACCAGTTATTTAGTGTTATTTTTCCCTCTCATCTTCCCATTTTAACCTGGTGGGTTCAGTGATGACAATAGTCCGGTCCTCCTGTGCTCTGAGGGCTTCTGCCACCCTGTGACACAGTGGCACATGATGCCTAGAGATTAATAGAATTGATCGGAGATACCGCAGGAAGATAACTACTTTGCTAGTAGGAAATGCTGCAAAGGAAGTGCTGCTACACTGTACAGATTAGCCTTGGGAAAACAAAAAGAGATAAGAAAGTTCCCACCAGCAAAAGGTCAAGAATCCAACTGATTCACACCCAACACTCAAATATCATGCAATTCATAAAATGTCTCTGCTTAACTGCTGTTAAAGTTAGATTACAACTGGATAATACTAACATCAGAAAGTCTATTATATTGTCCAAGATTATAATTTAAATGTATATTGTCATTTTACTCTAGGGAGTTTAGAGAGATGTATCTTATTGTCAAGAATATAATTGTTCTTGAGTGGTACAAAAAAATGCAGAGGGACCCTGAGAGCTAGATTCTAGTGATTCTTTACAATGAACAAAGGTTGCATTGCACTTAATGGAAAAAAAATAATAGAAAAAACATGGATAATGTTGGCATGCATTATGCACGAGAAGAATGAGCAGAAAAGGTTTGATTCTGGGGTACCATTTGTGGACAGAACTTTAGGGTTTAAATGGTCTCCAGATCGCAACCAAATGCCTACGCCAGTGGGAGCAAAGTTGAAGTCATGGGAGCTTAGGGAGAGGAAGTGGCCCATATGGGAGAGGGTGTTGGGTAAACATAGGATCCTGTCTTGATAAACTGACTTTCATCTCTGCAATTCCTAAGTCTACCCTAAGGAATCTGCCAGAGCCCAAACTAATACATTTAACATCACTCTGATTTCCAGAAGAGAGAGGGGCTTGTTTTATTCAGCTTTATAGTAATCCCTCTTAGCATCAACTCCTGTTTGAGTAGAAAGCTGGGTGTTTTCTATCCAGACAGGTTGAACCACAAAGGCTCTGAACTGAGGTACATTCCTCCCCAAACAGAGGAAATGGGAGTTTTTCTATCTGGGGAAATACACAACCTCCATCCCTCACAAAAAGGGCTTATGGACAGAGACATTGAAGAGTCTACAACAGAAATATCAACATACGGACAGTCAAAAACCCATGTAAACAGAGATTTTGATCATTTTAGTGTCCCATTGTTATATATGAATAAATGTATTACCAGAGAAGAAAGTCATTATCATTAAAGACAGAAACTCAAAGTAAGATGACAAATGAATTAATGGGAAACAATGAAGATGCAAGAAGTTGAATAAACTTCCTTCAAAATTCATATAAGATATTCAAATGCTAGACAATAAGTGAATCGTATAGGAAACAATATTATTTTCTCAATATCTCATTTAATAATCACAGTCTCTAAACTTGCCTTTCTTGTTGCCTGTATAATTAATTTTACTTCCCGACAGCATCCTAGCATACACTTTGAAAATTGCTATCTGTATCCTTGACCTGCCTAGAGTTATCTTGATTCACTTAATGTTTATTACAACTCTGTAAATAAATTTTACCCCCAACTTACAAATGAGGAAACTGAGGTATGGAGAGGCTGGGCAAATTCTTAAGGTCAGAGAGTTGCTAACTTTGCAAAAACCAGTGTTTTAACTCAAGCGTGATGGTTTCAGATTATCTGTTCTTAGACACTTGCTCTGCTGCCATCTCAATAAACTGTAAACCCCCTTAGGGTAGGATTTTTAAAAAATCTTTTCCATTATATATCCAGTACCCAGAAGAGTGGCTACACAGGAGGCTGCGTGCTCAAGTATTTATTCAATAAGTAAGGAAAGAAAAAAGAAAAGCACAAAGTATTTATACAGAACACTACTGCATTGAACTGTGAATATTTATATAATTGTAAAAATGTAAATATCAATTCTTAATTTAAGCAAAAACTGTCATATAGTGTTACCAGTGGAGGGTGTCCAGGTTCTTGGCACTTTGAACAAAGAATTGAACAAAAAGGACAAAAGAATGAAGCAGCGAAAGCAGATATTTATCGAAAATGAAAGTACACACCACCAGGTGGGAGTGGGCCAAACATAGGGGCTTAAGGAGCCTGATTACAGAATTTTCTGGGGTTTAAAAACCCTCGAGAGGTTTCTGATTGGTTACCTGGTTTACATTCTATGTAAATGAAGCAGTGGCCCACGATCAGTCTGATTGGTTGCAGGAGGGAAGGAGGGCAGGAGGGGATCAATCAGAGGCTGAAGCAAAGTTACAAAATTATATCCTATGCAAACATCTGATTGGTTTTGGAAGGTGACCAATCAGAGACCAAAGTCAAGTTATACAGTTATACTCCTCTGCAAATGAAGACTTGGCCCAGGACCAGTTTGATTGACTGAGGGAGGGGACCAATGAGAGGTACTTTCAATTTTTCATCAACCATGCAAAAAAATGGGGGAGAGGGTTGAAAAGGCAGTAGCTTCTGATCCTTGTGTTGCTTGGGTGTGGAAAATAGGGGTTTTCCTTTTGATTTCATTCTAGGAGGCCAGTGTGAATTGGCCTTAGGTTCCCTGCCTCCAGACCTTTTCTCCTGCCTCCATAGTGGTGTGATGTGGAGAGAGGCAATATGTATGTAGGAATAAGGTAAGAGATCTAAACCCTACACTATAGTAGGAAGGCAGCAGAAAGTGATATAATTGGAAAAATCCAGAGATAATGGTATTTTAAGTCTTGTTATTTAAAAATATGGAGGTGAACGCCAGAAGAAACAAAATACTCAGAAGAATGAGACTCTGCCTCTGATCTAGTAAGTGGCACAGTGGGTAGGGAGAGCAGTTATTCCCAAAATGGAGCAGCCTCTCCATCCAGGATGGTTGAACTGCAGAGTGACAAACCCATACTCAACACAATGGGAGAAAACAGGAGGAAAGCACATAGAAATAGATGCTTCCCACAGAATGATATAATTTCATTGTGGACTTCAATGTTTTCAAAGTCAGAGTTAATTTCTATTTCCAGGTTCTGCCGAAAGAGATAGCAAACAAAATCAACAAACTGCTTTAGTGTTCCTGAGAGGCTTTTTGCCTAAGGATTGCCTTTCTAATTAAGCCCTCCAACTCTTTAACATGCTAATCTTATCCATTAGCTTGGAGATGAAGTGGCTTCAGCTGTTACCCGTGAATCACACAACTGGGCCTGATCTACAATTTCGGGAAAGCTCGATTTGAAAAAATGTTGATTTTTATTAGAGAAACTTAAGTTCTCATACAGCACCAAATTTTTCTAGTGAAGGTGGTTGGGATTCTATGGACCTTTAAGGTAAATGAGATTCAAGGAATTCAACAATGAAGCAGGAGGGGACAAAGGGGCTGAACTGGGTGAAGGAGGGGGTGAAAATTCTCTGGAGCACATTTCTGCATCTTCAGCCTTGAAGGGCACATCATCAAGAGAAGGGAAAACTTTTTTTTTTTTTTAATTTTACAATTAGGGAAAGTTCTGGAAATACTATCTAAAGTAACATCACTTGACCATATATGTCCAGAAACTAGATGGAAGTGAATGAAGAAATAAGAGCAAAAGGGAAGCTAATCTTAAACAGAATTAAATTCTACCTCCACTAAGTTCACGTAAAGATGAATCCACTTCTTTACAACTTAGGATTGTGAACCTCTGGACATCTCAATTTCTGTTCGGTATAAATTAGGGTAAAGTGGGCAACTGTAGTCCCAGCACTTTGGGAGACCAAGGGGAGAGGATTGTTTGAGGCCAGGCATTCAAGACCAACCTGGACAACATGGCAAGATGCTGTCTCTACTAATTTTTTTTTTTTTTAATTAGTCAGACATGGTGGTATATTCCTGTAGTCCTAGCTACTCAGGAGGCTGAGCCAGGAGGACCACTGGAGCCCTAGAGTTAGAGCTCAAGGCTGAAGTGAGTCAAGATCACACCATTGCACTCCAGTCTGGATGACAAGAGTGTGACCCTGCCTTTAAAAAAAAAAAAAGTAGAAATAATACCAGTGCCATGGAATTGCTGGGATATAAGATACTTGTTGTACATGTTCTACATGTTGTATTACAGCATATTAGGGCAACTACATGAGTTATTTGAAATTCTGAATGCAGAAACAGAAGCTAGTCAAGTCTACATCAAGGCAACTGGCTTGTAAAAGCTTGTGATGCTAAATGTTGTTAAAAGAAAAAAATATTCAAGGATAATGATGCTTATGAAAGCACAGTAAGGTGGTTCAGAACCACTGCAGTAGATACAGGGACCACTGCTATGGGATTTTCCACTTAGTGGGGGAGACATTGGGCTCCACTCTGAATACAACATGGGCAAGTGGGAATTTGTAGCCACAGATGGGGGATGGGACTATCCGTGGATTGAAAGTCACTAGCAGAAAGTATCAGGAGTAAGGCGTATTCTGGCTAAACCAATCTGACAGAACTCCTACTGAAGACAGGACTGCGTGATCAGATGTCACCTGGGGAAAGGTAGAGGATGAGAAACTGGAGGAAGGTGAGATGAAGAACGGAGGATTCTTGATGAACTGACTTAGCAGGGTTCTTACCAAAACTGGATTTTACAAGGAAGTGTACAGCTGATCCTAGGAGAAGGCTTAGGAGTCTAAAATTGTGTCAAGCAAAGAACCTTGTCAGTACACAGCCATTGGTAGTTAGAAGGTTGTTTTTTGTTGAAGATGAGTAGCATAAACTAGTATGGGGAATTTACAACTATTGCAAATGTACTGTTCACGCCCGAAAGAAAAAACAAATGAGGATACCCTGAGGCAAAAGCCATCACTATCTTTAGAGAAGGTGGTAAGTGCAATAGCGAAGACTGCAGGGTCAGAGGCACTGGCTGCTACCCCCACCCTCTTGCCAGCTGTGTGACTGTGGGCAAGTCAGATGACTTTCTTTTTCTTTTCTTTTCTTTTTTTGAGGCAAGCTCTCCCGCCCACGTTGGAGCACAGTAGTGTGATCTCAGCTCACTGGAACCTCCATCTCCTGGGTTCAAGTGATTCTCATGCCTCAGCCTCCACAGTAGCTGGGATTACAGGTGTACGCCACCACGCCCAGCTAACTTTTGTATTTTAGTAGAGATGGGGTTTCACCACATTGGCCAGGCTGGTCTCAAACTCCTGACCTCAGGTGATCCACCCACCTTGGCCTCCCAAAGTGCTGGGATTACAGGCATGAGCCATCATTCCTGGTTTGTGGGCAAGTTAGATGACTTCTAAGTTTTATTCCCCTCGTTGGTAAAATAGCAATGAAAATACGCAGAGCTTGGCACAGGGTAGCTGCTCTATAAATATTAGCTATCATTATTATAATTTGTGGTTTCTTTTAGTGTCCTTACGAAACTGGCCTAATTTCCTCCCAGATAGTATAAAGGAACTGAACTTTCCAGATCACCACATCCGGACAAGGAGGCGTCCGACCCCTGATCCGACTGCCTGCTGCGCGTTGACCAGTTCCTCTGTAAACCCTTAACTTCAGTCAGTTGGAGAGATGGATTTGAGGCTTGTTTTCCATCTCCTGGCTCCTGGCTGTTGTTCTTACCTGCAATAAAATCTTCCTTCTCAGACAATGCTTATTGTCTCAATGGGCTTTCTGTGAGGCAAACAACTAGAATAGAGGCTGAACCCCTGGTGTTCAACGACGATTACTCTTTTTTTTTTTTTTTTTTTTTGAGATGGAGTCTCGCTCTGTCACCCAGGCTGGAGTGCAGTGCTGCGATCTCAGCTCACTGCAAGCTCCGCCTCCAGGTTCACGCCATTCTCCTGCCTCAGCCTCCGGAGTAGCTGGGACTACAGGCGCCCGCCACCACGCCCAGCTAGTATTTTTGTATTTTCAGTAGAGACAGGGTTTCATGGTGTCAGCCCGGATGGTCTCGATCTCCTGCCCTCATGATCCGCCTGCCTTAGCCTCCCAAACTGCTGGGATTACAGGCGTGAGCCACTGCCCCCGGCCGATTACTCTACTTTTAATCTTGTTTTGCACTTACAGTGTTTTGTATAAGTTCTTGGAAAGGAAGAGCAAGTTTTTACCAGTGACAGTGGGGGATAACTGTAAGGGCTTAGGCTAAATTACACTGGTCTGAAAGAACTGCCTGTATCTCAGGAATGATGTTTTTTCTGTCCTTTAGCTTAAAAGTGCCTTAGGACTTGGGTTTAGGGAGCTTGGGCCTAGTATTAGATACAGCCTTCTGGGAGGAAGGGCATCCAAACACATTGTTGGGATCCCATCCCCAGACCCTCTCACCATGTACTGTCCTATAAATCATCACATCAAAGCCTGAGCTAAGGAGCGGTGACCAAATTCCCTCAAACGGAGCCCACTACTGTCCTGGCCAAGCAGGGTCTAGCACTGGACCATCAACAAGCATCATCACGCACCATTAACAAACATGAGACTCCTTACGTGGTGCCACTATCCTTACCTTACATGAGTTAAATGAAAGCTCTGCTGTAATGGATTTCTAGAAAGAGCGTTAGAGCCCCAGGACAAGAATGAAACCACGAAGCGCCGCAGCCATCCCTAGGTGAAGGTTTCAGAAAGTGTACTGAAGCCCTCAGTAAAGCCTTCAGTTTATTTCTAGGTGCTTGCTTTCTAAAACACTTGTGCCTGTTTTGTTTGGTGAGCACAAGAACGACATGCCAGTAAGAGACGCAGAGGCTAGAGTCACCAGTTCATAATCACTTCTTGATTTCAGATAGAAGCAACCCATACTTATGAAAGACAAGCCACATGAATTATTTTACTTTCTCCTTGATTCCTTTGCCAAATAGCAAATGTTCATGTATTAAAATTGCTTTAATTATTCCATTGAATTGTTCCAGCAATTACGTTCTCTCAATTAAAAGGGTGATGCAAGATTTTTAAATGGAAATAAACTTGTTCAATCTGTATAAAGATGGAAAAAATATTCTAAATGTTGATAGGAAAAATACCTTGTTGGAGTGTTTTAAGTCACAAATGCAGGAGAATGTGTTTTAAGTCACAAAGCTCCTTCATAAGACGTTTCTGTTTTTGTTTGACTCTGTGTACTCCCACCTCCTGTTTTCCACATGGATATAATTATTCCTGCTAACATAATACTTTGTTACTCAGTTAAATCTCCCTTTTAGGGTTTAAAAAACTTAGTGGCTTGAAACAATAAGAATTGACTGTGTTACAATTCCAGAGGTCAGAAGTTTAAATGGGTCTCACTGGGTGTGGAGATGAAGATGTAGGCAGAGCTTCATTTCTCTTGGAGGCTCAAGAGCAGAGAGGAATCCATTTCCTTGACATGTCCAGCTTCTCACATTCCGTGGCTCTTGGCCTTCTCCTCTGTCTTCAAAACCAGCAACAGCCAGTTCAGACTTTCTCACGGAGCTGTCTGTCTAGTTATCCCTCTTCTCTCTCTCCCACATTGTAAGGACCTTTGTGATTGCACTGGACACCTGCACAATGCAGACTAATCACAAGGACAGCTGATTAGCAGTATCAATTCCATCTGCAATTTCCTTTGCTGTACAAGGTAACAGTCACAGATTGCCAGGGATTAAGAGAGTCAATTTTCTGCCTCCCATAGGTGGTTGGGAAAGAGAGATGGCACAGGAATACCAGTCTCTCAGTTTTTCCTTCCTTTAGAACCACATAGGCAAACAGTAGTGCACAAATTCTAAAGGGTATTATCATCAGGGTGGTAGTCGACATCATGGACTAAAGCAGAGTCTTAGTGAATAGTATCTGAAGACTTAAAAGAGTTAATAGAAAATTATGGACCTAAATCAAGGAGAGTTCTAGAGGTTCAGAGGTTAGTATTCAGAAGGGTGAAATTGGCTTTTTAACAAAATAAGGCTCTTACGTGGACACTTCAATTTTGTTTATAAAGATGAAAGAACTAAGTGCCACTGGTCTTCTATAGCGCTTTGCAAAAACATGATGAGGTCCTCGCACTTTTTTGACTTTAAAGTCATTTTGTAAGAAACTACCAAAATCGAATAAACCAAAAATATTGAATAAACCCTAAAACAGAAAGTAAGGCAGCATAGAAAAAAATTTATACTTGAGCAGTCCTTGATTTTCACATGAAGGACAGAGGGTCTTGCCACGATAGAAAACAGTTGGGAAGGCTCAATATAGTTCAGAACTACTGCAACCCATAAAAAAGTTACACTCCTCTAATCATGTATGATTTTGTTTTATCCTTGATCCTGGCCACATAGATCATACTCTAGGCTCTTGAAGAGAATAAATAGCAGATTACAATCAGATACATCAGTAACATGTTTTGTATAACTGAAAAAAAAATTTGTCTCTCACTGAAAGTCCCAATAACAATAGTGGATTAGAAACTTCTGCCTATATAATAATCTTACAATACTCTTTATAAGGCACTTGAATCTTCCAGCTTTAACTTCTGAGAGATATAGTCAGATCTGTCTAATGAAAGCAGGACTGCAGCAAAAGACTATCAAATGGAATTCAAGGGACTTAAACTATTTAGGAGTTGGGCTTTTTTATTCTCAAGACCATAAAGGAACTCTTTATTATTGATACCGGGAGAACCAACACAATATTTTTGTTGTGATTTTGGAATGTCACAGATTATTAACTTTTTGATGGAAGGAGTTATAACACCCTCTGCTTTATAAATGTTAGTTTACATAATGGCTCTGACAGATTATACTGTCGTTTCAGGGGCAAAGGCAGAAGTTTTAAATTCCTCAGAAGGAATTATTGACTAGATAATGATTGTTGTCAAGCAAGATAAGGCCTCATTTTCTGACAGATTCTCAGAGGTAAATGTTCCACAGATAGCAAACATAAAAATTATCTGTTACAAGGCATTTTTTTTCTCCTATATTTGGGTGTCCGTCTAGTCTCTGAAAGTTATTCTGTGAAATAAAATCTGTCTTCCCAAGTTTTCCATTAAAAATGATTTGTAAGCTCCGGGAGGATGGAAAGTTTGTCATATATATGTTTGATACAAAGGAAAACACATGGAAAATGTACAATTTACACTGGGCAACTGTAGGGAACATCTGTTAACTAAAGGACATGTCTATTATTCAGGCCAATCAAATCAACTATTTGATCATTTGTCTGAGAAACCTGGGCTTTGAGTTCAGAGAGAAATCTGTTCCCCTTCTTCTGGGCTGTTGCAGAGGAGAGCAGAATTGCAGTTTGTATCAACTGGATTCTTGTCAGGATTATTCCCTTTGGTGGTGGTTTGACTACAGCCAAGAGAAAACTCTTTCACTACCATCCTGTCTGTGATTTACTGGCTACATTGCCAAGAGATTTTGGTGATAGAGCCTAAGGATGACAGAGTATACATATGTCCGGAATTGGTGGGTTCTTGATCTCACTGACTTCAAGAATGACGCCTCGGACCCTCGCCGTGAGTGTTACAGTTCTTAAAGATGGTGTGTCTGGAGTTTGTTCCTTCAGATGTTCAGATGTGTCTGGAGCTTCTTCCTTCTGGTGGGTTCGTGGTCTTGCTTTCAGGAGTGAAGCTGCAGACCTTCTGGTGAGTGTTATAGCCCATAAAGGCAGCGTGCACCCAAAGAGCCAGCAGCATCAAGATTTATTGCAAAGAGCAAAAGAATAAAGCTTCCACAATATGGAAGGGAACCCAAGAGGGTTGCCACTGGCTAAGGCGGCAGCCTGCTTTTATTCCCTTATCTGGCCCCACCCACATCCTGCTAATTGGTCCATTTTACAGAGAGCTGATTGGTCTATTTTACAGAGCGTTGATTGGTCGGTTTTGACAGAGTGCTGATTGGTGAGTTTACAATCCTCCAGCTAGACACAGAGTCACAGCCTGCTATCTAGCTAGATACAGAGTTAGCTAGATACAGAGTACCAATTGGTGTATTTACAAACCCTGAGCTAGACACAGAGTGCTGATTGGTGTGTTTACAATCCTTGAGCTAGACACAGAGTCACAGAGTGCTAGTTCTCCAAGTCTCCACTAGGTTAGCTAGATACAGAGTACCGATTGGTATATTTACAAACCTTGAGCTAGACACAGAGTGCTGATTGGTGTATTTACAAACCCTGAGCTAGACACAAAGTGCTGATTGCTGCATTTACAATCCTTGAGCTAGACACAGAGTCACAGAGTGCTAGTCCTCCAATTCTCCACTAGGTTAGCTACATACAGAGTGCTGATTGGTGCACATAGGATCCTCCGGCTAGATATAAAAGTTCTCCAAGTCCCCATCCGGTTGAGGAGCCCAGCTGGCTTCACCTAGTGGATCCTGCACC
>NW_012114252.1:2604484-2677577 GCF_000951035.1 Colobus angolensis palliatus | reverse complement strand
CACCTGCGGGTTGGCACTGCTGGGGGACCCAGAGCAACCTCCGCAGCTGCTGGCTCGGGTGCTAAACCCCTCACTGCCCTGGGCCAGCGGTGCGGCCCGCCGCTCAGTGTGCTGGGCCGCAGAGCCCGTGCCCATCGGAACTCACACCGACCTGCCAGCGCAGCCCCAGTTCCCACTCGCGCCTCTCCCTCCACACCTCCCTGCGAGTAGAGGGAGGCTGCTCTGGCCTCAGCCAGCCCAGAGAGGGGCTTCCACAGTGCCATGGGGGGCTCCTCAAGCGCCGCCAAAGTGGACGCTGAGGCCGAGGAGGCGCCGAGAGCGAGGGCTGCTAGCATGTTGTCACCTCTCATAGAGATGATACATGCAATGTTTAATTGGTCCAGTGAAGGCACCAACCAATTGGAATAGACATTGGCAACAGCATAGGGTGTGGAGTCCCCTACTGTGCCAGGTAAAGTCTTTAGGTACCGGACCAAAACAAGGTCCTAATGGAAGAACTAGGGTCACTGCTGTGCCCAGAGGACATTAGTGGAGCGTAAGGCAGCAGCTAGTTCTAGATCCAAAATATCTCAGTGTTTTACCAACTTGTCCATACAAGCTGAATAAAAAGCTCTAGAATAAGCAAAGGAAAATTCATTACTACTTAGGGTCCCCCATATCTCCAAAGGTAGATCCATGTTGCAAGCAGTTTAATTTAAACATGTAAGAAGATGCAAATTTCTTCCCCTTTAAGGTATTTTTCTCTTTGAAGGACTGTCTTAAGCAATGGAAGAGTTCCAAAGAAATTTAATAAAGCTGGCTCATGAATTTTGCTGTATTCCCTCTTTATTACTAATAATAGAAGATTGCTTTTTACATGTTATAACATGTTGCTAGAAAAAATACAGTGCAATTAAAAATACTCATACTTTGGAGTTCTAGGCAGTCCTCAGTCCAAATCATGATCCTATCATTTATTACCTCTGCAACAATCCTGGGCAAACTGCTTCACCTCTTTCTGTCTCAGTTTGCATAGTTAGAGGTGAGGTTAGAGGTGAGGCTAATGGTACCTACTTCATAAATGTTCCCTCCCTGGCGTTGATCTCCTATCTAACTGTATGGCAGTCCTCTCAGGAGAGATTTTCTGGTCATGTCATATAAATGCAATCCAAACAGGCCATTGTCTTTTTTTTTTTCTTTATTGTGGCACTTACCACCTGCTGAACAAGTCTCCACACTTGTGACCCAATCAGTTCCCAAAGTCCCCACCTCCAAATACCAACACATTGGGGATTTGGTATCAACCTGTTAATTTGAGGGGAAGACAACAAACATTTATACTTTTGCAATCAACAGGCCAAAATCTCTGATGCTGTCAGAAAGGCTGCCAGCAGCTTTGGGGGTAATTTAGTTCCTGATTCAAATCAATAGGAATAGAAGAAACCTTTTTCACATCCATGAGATAAAAATCCTCTTCTTGGATCAGATTGAGCCTAATTCAGGAGCTCCTATCTGATTCAGGAATTCCTATCTAATTGAGGAACTCCTATCCAATTCAGGAGTTCTCAAACTTATGCCTCAGAATCACCTGGAGGGCTGATTAAAATGCAGATTGCTGAGGCTCTCTTCTCAAGTTTCCCACCCACTAAGTCCCAGAGCCTAAGAATTCACATTTCTATCCCCAGAGGATGTTGTTGCTGCTGCTGGACACACTTGGAGAGCCACTTCCTTAGCTGGTATCAGGCTTCAGAGAAAGGTTACAAACTGTTTGGCTAAGGACAGGTTCTTGAGCGAACCAACTCTTGCAAAATTAAGGGCTGGGAGACCACAGTTGGTTTTGATTTCAGGAACCACCTTAGAGCTTAGGGCAGAATCAACTCCTGAACTCATACATGGGTTATATAGAAAGGGTGTCAGGAATGAGGAAGAGCAAGATGGATGGATTCTGGAAAGGACATTGGCAGCCAAATAACACTTTTAATAAAACTGACTTTTAGAAAACATATAAAATAGCCATTGTGCTTGTTTGCCTTAAGAGTTCTCAGGACCAAGAATGTAATACCTCAATTCAATAGATGTCCTTTCCTTCCAAGCCCTCCCACTTTGTATATGCCAAGAATTAGCCACTTTCAAGTGCTTTTCCTCATAAATAAATAAAATCATTTCTTTTACTCACCAGCTTATCACATGTCTGAGGCCCTGTTTATCCAAGGCAGTAAACATTACTCTGGGAAATCCGATTGAAAATAAAACAACTTCATATTAAAGGAGTTTTTAAAAATTCAGCTGTTTGTGGGGTGGTAGAACCAATGCCTCTGGATGCATTTAAAAAACAAAAGCCTTCATTACAAGATAGAAGGAACTGAAATCTAAAATAAGGAAGTAAGCGTGATGTCTGCCTGATTTCTTTTTTTCATTACCCTCTTCTCAGAAAAGTCATGCCAACACACATCTGTTTTTTAGTTCATTTTCATTTCTGACTTGAGAAAGCAGACTTATTATAGTCAGAAGGAATAATATAAGCTTATGTCTAGCATGACTGAGAGCTTTTGCTATTCCCTTACATACACATAGTCTGAATACTTTGTTTTATATATTATTTATATTTTGTAGATTTTAACTCATCTATACTTCAACAGATCTTAACTGTTATAATTATCTACACCATGGTCTCAGTATTCAAAAAAATTATGAAACGCTGTTATAAATTATTCATATATTATTGGAAATGAGAGGTTCACTAGTTTGCCTGAAGATAACAGATAGCTGTAGATAAAAGGAAGTCTAGTGATAATGTCAGTCAATCAAATTTTACATTCAAGAATCAACTATTTTTAGTAATGCTAAAAAGAACATGGGAACTGAACCCCAATTCTCAAGAAGAATTGTCAAAATTTCCTAAGGCAAGGCACTAAACATTTGGGTCATTCAGTAGGAAATGAGAATCCACTATGAAAAAAGAAATAAAGCTTAGAAATTTCCATGATGCATACTAAAACTTGAGTCTTTATGGTACTGGAAAAATCAATTAAAACAGGGTCTCATCAATGTAATACTGATAACATGTTAACCATCTGTGATGGTTAATATTGAGTGTCAACTTGATTGGATTGAAGGATGCAAAGTACTGTTCCTAGGTGTGTCTACGAGGGTGTTGCCAAAGGAGATTAACATTTGAGTCAGTGGACTGGGAAAGGCAGACCCACCCTCAATCTGGGTGGGCACAATCTAATCAGCTGCCAGAATGGCTAGAATAAAAGCAGGCAGAAGAATGTGGAAAGACTAGACTGACTTAGCCTCCCAGCCTACACCTGTCTCCAGTGCTGGATGTTTCCTGTCCTGGAACACTGGACTCCAAGCTCTTCATCTTTGGGATTTGGACTGGCTTCTTTGCTCCTCAGCTTGCAGACAGCCTATTGTGGGACCTCACCAAGACACTAATTTTTTTACAGTTAATTCAGTCTTCTCAAACACAGTTTATTTATATATCTACTGTTTCACAAGGTTGTTGGGAGCATTAACTGTGATTAAACAACTCAGATTCAGGGTCAAGCGTATTAACAGCAGTCATCAGGACTTCAGTGGGCATTAGTTTCAATTCTTTATATTCTTTTGCAGTTAATAGGCAACAATTTATTATAATCATTATATAAGGAGAGTGAAGTTCAGCATATTTCAATTTCACACTCTGCCACAGAACAGAGGGCAAAGTTGAAACTTAACCCTAATGGTTTAAATAACCACCCTTTTCTTTGTATTAGCTGACCTAATATTCCCACTTATAATACGGCCTCCAAATTCCTCCCAGATCTAAAAATCGTGGCATTTTGTTATGAACATCCTAATT
The DNA here is from genome assembly GCF_000951035.1 of Colobus angolensis palliatus. Classification (NCBI taxonomy): domain Eukaryota; kingdom Metazoa; phylum Chordata; class Mammalia; order Primates; family Cercopithecidae; genus Colobus; species Colobus angolensis. Next base: position 2,673,751 of record NW_012114252.1, on the reverse strand, counting down.
AGTATACAAACAATTCATGATGTTAAGCTCTGACTATGAAGGGATACATCTCTATGTCAAACATTTAATTCAAGGCATTCAGAAATAACTGACAGAGATTTAGGCAATATATCTCATTTTTATGTAGTTTAATTGGAAGTTGTAATATAATTTATGTATAACAGGTAAAAGTAATGCTTCATAATAAAATACAGATTTGTAGTTTCTCTGCTATGTTAATTTGATTTCAAAATTTCAATGTAACTGCTAATATTACTCTAATATTTTAGTTGAGTTTTTACTGTCATCCGAGAAATACTTTAAGCTATTTTTTTAATGACCCAGCATATTATCAATTTGGTAAATATCCTCTGTGCACTTGAAAAGGATGTGCTTTCTGTCTTTGTTGGGCTTCATGTTTTATTATTGGGTACAGCATTCTCTGTGTCAATTAAAACAGATCTACAAATTATATTTTTAGTCTTATATATGCTTGTTATCCTTTATCTGAACTTATTGAAAAAGTTATATGAATTCCTATTGTTTAAGTTTGTGTAAATTTTTGCAAATACAGAAATGTCATGTCATTATGGTAGATCGATCCTTTCACCTTTATGAAAGATTCCTCTTTATTTCTTTATTGCCTTAAAGTCAACTGTATCTGAAAGTAGTAGTTAAAGCAATTTTCTTTAATTTTCACATATTCTATCCTTTCCCATCCTTTTTACTTTTAAGCCTAATAATGTCTTTATATTCAAGATGTTTCTGAATAGAGTTACTTGGCTTATGGACAGCAATTCCAAGAGGAATGTACAGTATCCTATTTGCAAGACCTCTGCTGAAAAGCAAGTAAAAATAAACTCAGTGGGATTAATAGAATATGGTTGACCTCTATATTTGGGTTTTTACTGACTAATGGCTAGTGGCCAATAGCCCACTCATATAGGCCTGGGAGAAAGGGAATGGGAAACCAGCCTAGTAAATGGATACCCATATGGCCTGGGACCCCATGGAAATCCCTCTAGAAATTTAAGGGAGAAAATTAAAACCAGATATGCCAATGCCATCAGAAGAACCACGTTACAAGATCAGAAGGTAATTGGAACCAGGAAGTGGACCTTTTGTTGCACTTGCTTGAGGTGGCCACCTGGGTCCATGAAATGAGTGAACGCTCAGGGGTTGTAGGAATGCAGAGAATGGCTGAATCTAGACCTATTCCTCTTGCACCTTCTAAGGCACATAATTGTCAATAGAAACTGTGCTGTCTGCTGACAAGAACGACAGAGGCTACACATGGCTATTCCCTGAGGAGGGAGCTCTGTACATGGGGGACAATTAGCCCTTGGGGCTACAAATTGGTCCTAACAGGAATAGGTACTTATTCTGGACTAGACTTGCATACCTGGTGGTAGATACAAATGTTCTGAGTACTATAAGAGCATCATAATAGAACATATTGCACCAACTTGGACAACTGATTCACAGTTCCTCAGACCAAGAAATTTTACAGACCATAATGTCTAAGAATGAGTAGACAGATAGCCACAGAGTAATGGTTTCAAAAGGAACAGGAATGGGCAATTAAAACAATTGTCTAAAATGAGAGAAGATGCAAGAAGGGCTGGATTATATGCCTCTAGCAGTGAATACTCAAATTCAGCATGAGGGTGGCCAAGTGAGGGTTCTTGATAGACAGATTCCTTTCTTCCTCTTGAGGATCAGGGGAAGTAAAGGTGGGGAGAATACTGGTCTAACTATGTTATGGTGGAGGGAAAAGCAGATGGTGTAGGACTAGACATTTTTCTTTTCCCCACATGTTCACAACTTTCTTTTTTGCTATCTGATGTAGTGGTTTCAGGACCAGGGCTGCAACTATGGGTACAGGAAGCACGAATGATCCCTAAGCAAGAAATTATACCTTTAAACCTTTATATAAGAATTCCTCAGGGACTAGTGGGCTTGGCTTGCACCTTTACTCTATCTGGCAAAATTGTGGTAGAAAGTGACTGGAGCTATATTTTCTAGTGCTCAAGACAACCCACCAGCTCTCTAGCTCTACCTATAAGAATGGGAACAGAAAGAGAGGAAGGACTTGCTAGACTAGTACTGCTGCTGGTAATCAGAACTGGCACCAGTGGCTGAACCTAATATCCCTTCCAAGGTAGAAGAATTTGGGTAAAATTAAATAACAAATGAAAAGAAGCTTAAGTAACAGCCGAAGGTTAAAAAATGAGTAAGAAGATAGACCAAAAGGAAAATTCAATATTATATTAATACCTCAAGGGAGGCTCATAGCAAAACATGTTTTTTGTCCTTTAGCTCAGTTATATCAGATGCCCGAAAGGGTGAAGAGCATTCCATCTTTTAGGAACCTGGCAAGGTTAAATGTAAACCAGCAAATTGAGAGGCATTGGTCTAGGAGACATTTTGGTCAGATGATGTGATGATGGATTGAACTAATTGTTAATGACAGAATGGGACTCTAATAATATGCTAGTCTTTTTTGACTCTTATTTTTCAGATTCCATCTGTCATACTATGGTATGTTGTAACACTGACCTTGTTGGTAAGATTATAATACTGATATTGATGGTCAAACGTATTGGAAAATTAAGTAAAAGCATCTTCAGGATGTAATATTAGTGGAAAATGACTGGTCTGAGGAAAAACAAAATTAACTATTCATGAATTTCTAGGTTCAATAGTTCTGCACAAGTTTAAGGTACAAATAATGGTAAACCAAGGAGCAAAACATAAAAATATATGTAATGATATTACAGAATGGAATCCTTGTTGGGTTTCTTTTTTTGAGGCGAGGGAGATGGAGTCTTGCTCCCCTAGCGCAGACTGGAGTGCGATGGTGCAATCTCTGCTCACTGCAACCTCTACCTCTTGTGTTCCAGCGATTCTCCTTCCTCAGCCTCCCGATTAGCTGGGATTACAGGCATGCACCACCACCGGGCTAATTTTTGTATTCTAGTAGAGACAGGCTTTTGTCATGTTGGCCAGGCTGGTCTTGAACTTCTGATCTCAGGTGATCCACCCATCTCGGTCTCCCAAAGTGCTGGGATTATAGGCATGAGCCACCGTGCCTGGCTGGAATAGTTGTTTTATAAAAGTATCACGGTTCCACAATGGCTCCTCCAAATGTTAGGTATATTTATAATGATATCACTGTTGTAGCTGTCATATAAATGCTTTATTAAATGTAAATATCTAGACAAATATGTTTTGCTGTCAGAAAGGCTTGGCCAAAAGCCTAGAATGTGACCTCTGTAGTAAAGAATTTGTCCTTGCCCAAAAAGAGGTCTGAATTTTGTTCCCACTTTCTAGAAAGTAACCTCTAAGGAAACCCTTAGAGTTGCAGGAATGATTGGAGAGTCTTTGTTATTTATAGGGGGCTGCTTGGGACACATCCGATAATTTATGCTAATGAGGCGACTCCTGGTGAGCCCCTCAGCCCACGTGACATCAGCTTGGTCTCCAGAGAGGGGCATAATGGAGACCTGCAGACCAAGTAAAACCAGATAGGTAATTAATCAATCAATCATGCCTATGTCATGAAACCCTAATAAAAACTCGAGGTCTCCAAGATCACGCCATTGCACTCCAGCCTGGGCACCAAGAGCAAAACTGTGTCTCAAAAAAAAAAAAACAACAAAAAACAAAACAGAGCCACGCGCGGTGGCTCAGCCTGTAATCCCACCACTTTGGGAGGCCAAGGTGGGTGGATCCGAGGTCAGGAGATCGAGATGATTCTAGCTAACATGGTGAAACCCCTTCTCTACTAAAAATACAAAAATTCAGACGGGTGTACTGGCGGGCGCCTGTAGTCCCAGCTACTTGGAAGGCTGAGGCAGGAGAATGGCGTGAACCTGGGAGCGAGGACTTGCAGTGAGCCGAGATCGCGCCACGGCACTCCAGCCTGGGCGACAGAGCAAGACTCCGTCTCAAAAAAAAAAACAAAACTCAGTCTCAATGCTCCTATGAGCTTCCTGGATTGGCAATATTCCGTGTGTTTTGTCACACATTGTTGCCAGAGGGTAATGTGTTCTGAAAAGAGTAGAAAGCTCATGTTTGGAAACCTTCCAGACTCTGCTCTATGTGTTTCTTCCTTTGGATCTGTATCTTTTATGGTAAATCACAAGCGTGAGCATAATAGCATCATGGCTTTGAGTGAGTTCTGTAAGTTTTTCTAGAGGAATTATCAAAGCAGAATTGTTGTGGGAACTCTCATAACTTGCAGTTGGTGTCAAAAGAGTGGGTAGTGTTGCGTGGACTTTTCCCTTTAATTTTGTAATTGGACCCTGATTCCTTGCTGTTACTTTCTGAAGTCTGCAGTCTGAGGAACTGTACCTTCAAACTTTGGAGTTTGGCTAGTTCTGGGCAATCATTAATCAATATTCGTAATGTTACCACTTCCCAGACATTGCATGGGTCTTAGAAATAGTTAAAACCATTTACTTTTTCCTAGCTTGTGTTCTAATTATTTAATTCACTAGGATCATTTTCCTCTGCCTGAACAATCCCTTTAGTATTTTCTTTAATATAAGTTTTCCAGAAACAAATTCTCCCATTCTTTTCTGATTGTCTATAAGCACCTTTATTTTCCTTTCATATGAGAGAGAGATTTTAACATAACATGAGCTTTAAGATTAGGTGTTATTTTCTTTCACACTTTAAAGATGTTAAACCGTTGCATTCTGACTTCAATGTTGTTTTACTATTGAGAAGTTATTTATTAGTTTTATTACTTTTTTTTTCCTTTGAGAAAGAAGAGGCTTTTTATTTCTGGCTGCTTCTGTTATTTTCTCTCTGATTTTGATTTCTGCAGTTTTACCGAGATTCACCATTGATGTGGCTGTCTTTTTATTTATTCTGCCTGTGAGTCATCGAGATTTTCCTTCTGTCGTTTGATGTTTTTTTTTCTAGTAAGTTTTCAGAAGTTGTAGTCAAATGACTGGATGGTAAAGGAGTGGCATAATCAATTGCTAGAGACTATTTTGGTTTTTAAAGTAAACGTAAAATGTGAAAAATATTAAATTATTAAAGGAAAAATTAAAAGATCTGGGCTCCACATCCAGTTTGTCATCAACTAGTTCTATGGGGGTGAATATTTAAGCTTTTTGCACTATGTTGCTTGATTTCTAAAACATTATTATATGATTGTTAGCCTTTCTTCTAGGACTAATATTTTATATTTTTCTTGTAAATTAATAAGTAAGGAGTATAAGTTCTCTTGAAAAGTTGACATGATACTAATTGTAAAAAATATGCTTCACAAATGCTATCATAGGAGATAATGGAATTCGATTGTCTATTTTTTTCTTAGTATTTTTTCAGTAGAAAGAATGTGGGATAATTTACTTTATATAATTCTTAAAGATGAGGAAATGATTATATTAACAACTCAAGTGATCTTCATGTTCTCAGACCCTAAGAACTCAATCCAATAAAATGTGCTTGACTTTTTAAAATGTTGCACTACGTTTTCAATAAATGAGCACTAAAACTGCCTGTGGCCTGAGAAAGAAAGATTACCATCTCTTATTAGAAAATCTTTGGTTCTTAATGACCATATTCTCGAGTGTGCTAGTGTGTAACCATTTGTTCTAGTTACAACATTTGGTCTAAACACACTGCATCAAAATGATAATGCTTCACATACTTTTGAATTATAACAGTAGTCTATAGTAATTGGCTATTTGCTTCCCACTCACTTGATTAGCTGTCCTTTAGCATTTTCTCCTATTTACTGCCTCACTAATCTGTCTGAATCTATAAACACTAATCAAAATAACAAACACTTAGAAGGTTAAAAAAAAAACACAAAACATAGCCTGTTTTGCATGCTAAATCTATCTCAACTGGAAACATTCGGGATGTGATTCTAGATAAATTATTCCAGAACTGAAAGTAAAAATATTACACTGGCCTCTGGAAATTACCAACAACCAAGCTATAGTTACAATATTTTCAAACCATCATTCTTAAAATGAAGAAATAATGAATCATTTTTACATTCTTTAGTTCATCTAGAATCATGTCACTTCATGTTTGAGACTGACTTCTGACACAATCTAGTCCAAAATCTTTGTAGTGTAAATGAAGACCTAAGTATTTAATTGACTTTCCCTAGACAGCACAATTAGTTGGTGCTAGCACCAAGGATTAAAATTTAAGTAATCTGATTATTAGTGTAACAATCCTGCTACATCACAATGTTGCCAAAGTAACTTCCATGAAATAAAAATCAATTTTTCTTATTACTGTATTTTACTGACATCAAAGACTCCACCAATTGTCAGATGTATTATTGCTTTATGTACACTGAAGAAAATTCCTGGCAAGGTTTGACATGATGTCTTAACAATAATCCTACATAATTTAGTCATTCAATATTCTTGTGTTCTTAAATTTCTTTCATCTCTTTCAAGACATCTAGCAATCTCCTCTACCTGTAGTTGCATTGTACCTGAACCGGTAACCTAGCATAGCTTCATCTACTTGTGGGAATCCTGCTATCTTAGGTCTTCTAAAACACTTGGTTTTTGTTACAAAAGAATAGAAATGGAATGGAGTTCATTCTTCAGAAGCTAAATATTTTCTTCAGGAATATCAAATGCATGCATCACTGCTGTGTTCTAGTAACTTTCTGCAAAGACAATATGTATTTTTTTGTTTTCATGCTGAACCATAGTGTAACCTGTTTTGAAGATATCTTCTATGACAGTTGAACCCAACACTTGTATTATCAACCATGCACATCATCAGTTGAAGTGACAATGTGCCATGGCTGCTACTTGGCCAACAGCAATGTATCAAATATTAAATTTAACCAGGTGTCACAGTTGTAACTTAGAACTGATGAAATACCATTTTCAACCATCTCATCCATCATTTTATGTAAAGTTTACATCTTTGTCCATAAAATTAATATCTTCTTCTTCTCAAGAGTAAAAGGCATAAATAATGGCACCTCGAACTTTTACAGAATAAAGATTGTGAATAACTCAAACAATGTCAGATCTTTACCATTGGCATTCACTAAAGCCCAGAGATGATGACGTTTAGTATATGCTTAATGATAGGAAAGATGAAAGAATAGGAAGAAAGAGAAGGCATAACCTCCCGTGTGTGCCTGTGTGTCTGTCTGTTGCTCTCCCTACATTCCTCCAATTTATTCTGGGAAATGTGTCCTGAATTCTTCAGTTTAGATATATTTCTCATACTCCGACCCTGAGGTCAAAACAGGAGGCAGCATCTTTTCCCATGAAGCCAACTCCACAGTTATAGTTATTGATTTAATGATGCCACCTGACCAGGGCTCATCCAATCAGTGTACCTAATTCTTTAGCTACAATGATTGGTCTAGCTTTGGGCATATGACCCAATCCAATCCAGTTGGAAACTCCCCCAGGGTTTTACAAAATGAAGCTGAAAGTTGGAATTTTTAGATAGGTATGAGGATATAAGAACTGATAATGTCTGAAATCATGCTTTTAACCTTTTCAAAAAACAGTCTGAGATAATTTGTTTCGAACATAACAGAAACTGAGAGGTAGAATCTCAACTGTCATAATTTTCTAGTTCCTTTTATTGAGACCTTGCATAGTTTAAGTGAGCCAAATAATTATCTGTTTTGCTGAAGTACATTCAAATTAAATGTCTTGCATTTACCACCAAAAGAGCTCTGGCTAATACTTTTACTGAAAAAAAAAATGTGTGCTTAGCAAATGTTTATGATTAAGGGTAATATATTCGTAATCGTCTCGTGTGACAGCAAATGTCACTTAATCACATCAAGTAAGAGCACAATAGGGTTCATAGATGTGAATGAAACACTCATTGAGGTTGATTTTTTTCCTCTTAATTGTATTCTGAACTCATGTTTTAAAAGAAAACATGTGAGAAAAATTTTATTTGGCACTTGGAAAAAGGGAAATATAAAAGAAAGAAAATTAAGACAAATTCAAAGTACACAGTCATCCTTTCCTGGTATGTTCTTACATAATCAAAACAAAGCTTGGCCAAATTTAAAGTCAGAATGACTGAGCTTCATAGTCTCAATGAAAATACATTGAGCAAAAACTTAGGCAAGTATAGGTGTTTTTCAGCATGACATACGAACAAAATCCAGGTAATCCTCAGCTTGCTCTCAAGTTTTGTTTTAAAAAATATATATTGCAAGCTTTTACCTGTACCTATTTTCTCAAAGAAATTCCTGAGACACAATGTTATATACAGTAGTCTAGAGGGATTTCTTGTGGCTTTTTTAAAAAAAATATTGTGTTTAAATTGATACAGGCAGTGTTAACATTTCTGCCTGAATTTTAAAATAAAACTTCAATGCTTGTTTGATTTATTTCAAAAGGGGCAAGTCTCTTGGGTGTACTGAAGACAGCCCCAGGATAGATCCAATTCTATTATTTCTTTAGTAGTGTTGGAATATTGGGCCTTTAATATTTACCTATAAAATAGCCAAACATACAAATTCTAAAAATAATGATCAATGTTCTCTTTGTAATTAGAGTCTAATTGAAAGTAGACAGTATTTCAAGTCAATATTTTATTTCCAACAATGATGGAACCTACTTTAAATTTTTATGAAATATATTTTATTATTATTCAATTTTATCTCAAATATTGAGAATTAACCATTTTCTATAATTGGAGACATTTATATTTTGGAATTAAATGAAGAGACTATTGATTAATTTGTTAAATTTACATCTAACTTAAATAAGGGGTGATTTTGTAATTAACAAATTGGAACCAGATATTTTACATATCTTTTGGTATTGAGTGGATCAGGCTAGAAGTTGCTGATTGTGGAGACTGAAAGACACAGGTCTGTGCAGTAAAACAGAAAAATGCACTTTTCAAATACTATTTTCTGCTTCCCAACCAAGCAATGATCACATATGCATATTTTACAGAAGCAACAACCTATGTGGCAACAAAAATCCAATTCTAAAAGGGACTCATGCCTTAGCTTTAGTACTATTGAACTCTCTAATTTCCATTGATGTGTCAATTAGTGGCAAATTATTTTTCCTTGGAAGAGTATCAAACAGTATTTTTTGGCTTCCCCTGAATGCTAAGCACTTTTTAAAATGAAATACAAAAACAAATATTGCTTATGAAAAATACTTATCCTCTGTGTGTCTGCTATCTCTATGGTGTCTCAATTTTGGTACGGAATTAATGGAATAAGACCTGGTTCAGACTCACCATTTTCCTTCGCATTTTTAGTATGTGACCATTTCTCTGTTTCTGAGATAGAGATGTGAACTCCTCTCCCCAAATTATCAGAAATAATTATTTTGGATCCTTTTATAGCTATAATTTAGTTGCAAAGGTTGTACCAATGCCCACTCTGAATCAGAAGTGAAAATGTATCAGGCCAGTAAGCAATCTTCCCATTGGCTTCAAAGGGTAGACAGCTGGTGATTTCCTCTTGACATCAGTCTTGATGGGAAAAATGTGTCTTTCTATGTCCTGACTTTACTCACTGCCAGTCTGCCTACATTTAATCTGCATCATTCCACATTAATCCACATTCATGTTGGAAACAAGAATAATATTTGAGCTAATTTGGTCATTCAAATATGTGAACTATAAGTCATCAATTTGGACTTTAGAATGCTGTGGGGAAATGATCATTAAGAAAGTATTATTAATTAATAAGCAACATATCTATGATTGGTCAATGAGATATCAACCAACCTATCTATAGAAGAAATTTTTATTGTACATCTCTTAGCAAAAGGCTCCATCCTAGGATAAAGGATATAGAGGAATGTAGCACTAGTAAGGATGCTATTCTCATGAAGGTAACATTTTAGTGTGGAGAGACATACCATATACAAATACGTAATATATAAACAAACATGTAACAACACATTTTTAGATCGGGATAATTTCTCTGATATAAAAGAATAGGGTGCTATGATACTGGGGGATGGCTGAATTCTTCAGATAAAGTCAGAAATAATTCCTCAGAGAAGGCGATATTTGACTTTAGACTGAAAAGATAAGAAGCCTCAGGTCCAGAGTCAGGCACATGAATTCCAGGAATAGGAAAAGAACAAGTGCAAGGACTTTGAGGCAAGGATTTGTTTGGCATGTTGGGAATCCAAGAAGGCCCACGTGGCTGCAATGTACTACTGTTGGCATGCAATGAGTCAGAGTGGTAGAGGTGGAAGTAGAGTATCATATGGAATTGCGTGGGAAGCAGTAAGACATCTGGAATTTATCTTAAGACATATGGGGTGCCTGACTCGGTGACTCATGCCTGTAATCCTAGAACTTAGGGAAGCTGAGGCAGGCGGATCGCTTAACCCCAGGAGTTCAAGACCAGCCTGGGAAACATGGCAAAACCCCATCTCTAGCAAAAATACAGCAATACAAAATAAATAAATAAATAAATAAATTAGCCAGGTGTGATGGCGCATGCCCTATCGTTCAGGCTACTTGCGAGGAAGAGGTGGGAGGATCCCTTGAGCCCTGGGGATTGAGGCTGCCATGAGCTGAGGTTGTACCACCACACTCCAGGCTGGGAGAAAAAGCAAGACTCTGTCTCAAACAAACTCCAATAAGAAAAATTATATGGGGTTGCCCTTCAAGTGATTTGAGCACAGATTTAATCTTTGTATATAAATCGTATTTTCCAGCTTCCCTTTTACTTCCTGATATCTAGATCTATCTACAGCGATCAATATAAAGATATAGATAGGTATAGACATTCTACAGATATAGATGGATGTAGATACACTTATTTATATCAATATTATTTACATCTATATCTGCCATATCTCCTTCTATTTATATGAAGTCTAAGAAAATGTATGGTCTGGGGGATTTTATCTTATTATTTTTTCACATCCTTGGAAGCTCAGAGAAAGGAAATTGTGAGTGAAGGGAAGAAGAAACTTCTAGAGGGTATTAGGAATACCCTTTAAGAGGGAGGTGCTTTAATGAGCTCTTCGCAGGAATGGAGACTTTGTCAGAGCTGCTGTCCCCCACTGCTGTCAGTGGTGCGACTCGCTTCCCTCATCTTCAGAGTTCACTCACTTTTGTTGCACAATTCATATTGTTTCCAGCGTACTGTTTTCAGTATCTTAACATTTCCTGTATAGCAGGCCTACCAAATAAATATTATTTTAACTTAGGAGCATGTCATCCAGGATAAAGTACTTGACACTCTCTGAAGATAGAAAGAGGAGCGCACCACTTTCACCCACTGCTTTCTGTGCCTAGAAACCATCTGCTTCTGTCTTTGCGTCTGTTTATCAGTAAGATGAGCTGCTGTTGATATTGAAAGCTCTCCCAGTTACCCTGCGTCTGACATGGATACGAAGAGGAAAGGGCAGAGTTACAGCTTTTGATGTTGGCATGTTAGAAAGCAGAAAACAGAATAGCTGAACAGCTAGAGAAATGTTGCCTTTGGATCATGAACAGAGGGGCCATAGGAAAAGTTTTACAAACAAAAGTGAAATTTCTCTGAGACTTCATGACTAAAATTTTTAGTGGGGCCGGTTAGATTATAGTAAAGCTTTCATTTGAGAGTAATTATATTCTAGGGCTGTAATTATATTTTAGGACTGATTAAATATAGAATAAAAACCTAATGAAACCCAGACATTTCCCTCTTAAAAAATCATTTCAATTAAAATTTAAAATAGATATTAAATATATATATATTAAATGCTTTTGTACATAGAAATCTTTATTTCTATTCATATTGCTGTGTAAGAAGTACATACCACCTTTAAAATAAAACATAATCTCTCTAATTAAATCTTATAAAATATCAGGCGATATCAGCATAAATGGCTATAAAATTGATATTAATTTTTCAAAGTTTTTGAAATATTTTATATAGATACTTAGTACTTTATTGTTAGCATATCATGTAGCATTACTTTTTTTCAATGGGATACATCTTTTTTCTCCAATAAATATTACGCATAGAAATGTAAATTTTGAAGATAGTATTAATGAAAAGCAAAATTAACTTTAATTAGTTCTCCACTGTGCTTCCACTTTCCCCTGGGCTCTTGCCTCACTGGCTCTCTTTCAGACCCTGAAAGCCTTGGCAGTTCCATGCCAAAGGGTCTGCGTCTCCTTGGTAAAAGTGCTACACTCTCCTCGAACCCTTATTCACTCTTCAGGTCACTCTCGGAGCCCCCTTCTGAGTCCTGGTACATAAGGAGCACAGAAGTATATGCTGAGTAGATGAATGGGTAGATCAATGAAAACCAGGGATAAAGTTAATGACAAATAAACCTAGTAATTAAAGGCTATGATTTTTGTTAAATGTAAATAACTTATTCTAAATGAAGTATCATTTGAGTTTATTACAGTCACTGTTCATCAAAACTGACCTTGCCAGATATTTTGTGTTTGCCATGTGCCCTGTCATCTAGCTTCAGTTATGATTCTAAATCAGTGGTTTATTCTTGTGTCCTTAACTTCACCATGGCTACTGACCCACGTACATACATGGTGTCAGTAGGAGCATATGAATGGGAATGCAGTGTAGTCATGAAAAGCAGTTGATTTGGCCTCCCAGAATTTTGGATTTGAATCTGAGATTCAGATACTTGCTGGACAATAAGATCAATATACTGGTAATTAATTTGGAGCCAATGCACTCCTAACCCAAGGGGTTATTTTAAACGTTAAATAATGACTATAAACCTAATAAAGATAACACACTTTGCACAGAGCTTGGCTTAATTCTTTTTTACTCATCTTTTGTAAATTTATAATACCAGATACTGATTAGGCCCTGTCTTGTTTAGTTTTAGGCACTGCACATATGTAACACTGAATCAGAAAAAACAACCACCACCGTTTTTTGGCTGTCTATAGATCAAAAAATATTTTGTTGTACAAGAAAATGTATAGAGCTTAATATTAAATTATATTATAATGTTGATTTATCTTGAAGGATCATGCAGTCTTAGTGGCTTGATTTTCAGATTCATTTTCAATTCTTATCGTTGGTTTTAATTTATGCCTTTCTAAAGTATCCTTAATGTAATACAAACTCCACAAATCTACAGCCCAGATCTTTGACTGCTAATGCTTCTCTGATTTAAGGTTTAGAATTTCCAATGATAATTACCATAAAATAACCTCCTTTTTTCCTGATAAAAGAAGTCTTTGAATTTGTGCTCTGTTAGCCGTTCAATCATGACCCTAAAATCACGTTCCTTCTCACTCTACCTTAGATTACAAGGAAAAGGCCTGAAAGACCACGTTGTTGGAGAAAGATCATTAGAAGTGAAATCTGATGGGGAGGCTAATACTAGGTCAGAAAGAGCCTAATATACACCCTCTGTTCATTCCTTTTACACTTGAGTTTTATTTTTCTTAGTCTACTCTCTGATGTATTTGAGCATACCTGCAGGCTGCAGCAAACTGAAACTGATTTCCAAATTCACAGAACAAACTTACGTAGCTATGACCATTATGCAATTTCTGAATGAGGATACTATTTTTCAGTGAGGAAATATGCAAAAGCATTGTAAGACAAGACTGAGGCAGTGAATGAACCTTGAACCTTGAATCACGGCATCTCTGTATCCCAGCACCTTTTAAATTGCTCAGACAGGAGACTTGTTTAACTGTTTTCTTTCTCATCTGCAAATAGTGGATCCTAATATCTAGTCCACAGTAATGGTATTAGGACCAAGTGTGTTTTTATGAGGGACAGCCTATGGCACGCATCACACACCTTCTGAGCATTGTCATGTCCTGTGTGTGGCTCTGGAGTCAGAAATACTCACTATTTGCATCCCAAACACACAGGATGAACTGTGTGAATTCAGGCAGGGTGTATAAACTCTCTGATCATTACCTTTTGTTTTTAGTTGTAAAATGAGGATAATAATCTGTACTTCATAAGGTTGTTATGAGAGTAAATTGCCATAAAGAGGTAATGGTACTTAAATGGACTCCATAAACTATGATAATTTCCATTATTCTTCCTCCCTTCTTTCCTTTCATTCGCATAACAAAGATATATTAAGTTACTGTTGAGTTTCTGTTATTGGTCAGGCACTGAGTTCACCATGGTACTAAACACTGGAGATTCAAAAAGAATGTTCTCCTCCCCTTGAAATGTATATAGTTGGATAAGAGGAAATAAATAAGTAAAAATATAGCAGTATATAATTACCTGTGCAATAGCTGTATGGATTATAATGGGAACAAAGAATGGAGTGGTTAATCTTCTTGGCCAATAAAAGCCTCTTGAAAGAGAATGTAGTGTACATGTAATTTAATTATGGAAGTATCAGAAGGGATGCGGGACTTCTGGGGCAGAGCTGAATGGGTGTAGCCACTTAGATCCTGCCTAAAGAGTGTCAATAATTCCTTAGAACTCCAATAGGGAGTGAATATAACTGCCGGATTAATTTGTTTACAATGACAGGAAAATGGTTTAAGTTTACATTTCAGAGTTTAACTATAATCATTCTTAAGAGGTATTTTAATCAAATCTGGAGTTAAATAATTCTCTCTTGTCCATTATCCAATACAGGATTCTCTCTTATCTATTATCCAATATAGGAAACTGCTCTGGGGATTCTCCTTTCCTGTTAGTTACATACACACAATAAAGCGAACACTGTTACTCTTTCAGAGTACTGCAGATATGGAGTTCAGAATTTGTATTGTTTCATAATATAAATGCAAATACGCTACTTGATTCCATTTTGAGTTATGAACCAGTAAACTCTGCTTTTTTATTGGAAAAAGAAAATATTTTATTTCAATGTAGAATTTTGTAGGCAGAAATTGAATAATATTCTTGAAACTTCTACCTGATCATAATATGTAATATATTTTTTATTTTTTTATTTTTGAGACAGAATCTCGCTGTGTCACCCAGGCTGGAGTGCAGTGGGCACCATCTCGGCTCACTGCAACTTCCGGCTTCCACGTTCAAGCGATTCTCCTGCCTCAGCCTCCTGAGTAGATGGGATTACAGTCACTCACCAACACACCCAGCTAATTTTTGTATTTTTAGTAGAGATGGGGTTTCACCATGTTGGCCAGGCTGGTCTCAAACTCCTGACCTTGTGATCTACCCGTCTTGGCCTCCCAGTGTGCTGGGATTATAGGCGTGAGCCATGGTGCCCAGCAGCAATATGTTTTTAATATATTCTCAGGAAATTTTCATGATTATGGTGTCAGGTAAACTTACTTCAAAATAAAAAAGAAGTAATAATGAAAAATTGTGTATTTGTCATGCAAACATAATGTCGTTAAACTTGTTTGCTGTAAATTATGTTCTGCATTTCAGTAGTCTGCAATCTCATACCTGGGCATAGAAATAAAATTAATAAAGTGAAAGCTTTTTAAATTATTCCCTAGCCAGTTAAAATTAATAAACACTGTTCTCTCCAATAGACATCTAATTTCATAATTACATAATGCTTCAACTAAACAATAGTTTTCTTCACATTCAGAATTAAAAATAAACTCATGTTGCTTTTTATAATTTTAAAAGTTAGAAGAAAGAAATGTGAAAAAAGGAATGATCACTGTTATCATGCATTTATTTTTACTTACTAAACCTAGTCCATAAGATACTGGATAATTTCCTTAAAAAATGAGCTCCAGGACGGGCGCGGTGGCTCAAGCCTGTAATCCCAGCACTTTGGGAGGTCGAGACGGGCGGATCACGAGGTCAGGAGATCCAGACCATCCTAGCTAACACAGTGAAACCCCGTCTCTACTAAAAAATACAAAAAACTAGCCGGGCGAGGTGGCAGGAGCCTGTAGTCCCAGCTACTCGGGAGGCTGAGGCAGGAGAATGGCGTAAACCCAGGAGGCAGAGCTTGCAGTGAGCTGAGATCCGGCCACTGCACTCCAGCCTGGGCGACAGAGCGAGACTTCGTCTCAAAAAAAAAAAAAAGAAAGAAAGAAAAAATGAGTTCCATATGTATATATTGATTAATAAACTTTTAGAGCAGTTCACAACAAAACTGAATGGAAAGTATAGAGTTCCCATATAACCCCAACCCTACTTGCACAGCTTCCCCATTATCAACTTCCCCTGCAAGAGTGGTATATTTGTTATAATAAATGAACCAACATGGACACATTATCATCATCCAAAGTATCAGTTGACATTAGGCTTTGCTCTTGGTATTGTACATTCTCTGAGTTTTGATAAATGTGTAATAACAAGTATCAACCACTGTAGTTTCATACAGAATAGCTTCACTGCCTTAAAAATTATGTGTCCTCTACCTGTTCACCCACTTCACCTCCTAACCCTTACCAACCACTAATTTTTTCACTGTCACCGTAACTTTTCCTTTTCCAGGATATTATATACAGACAATTCCTAATTTAGAATGGTTTGATTTATAATTTCTTGATTTTACTGTGGCGCAAGAGCAATACACCTTCATTGCATTCTGTGACTTACAATGGGGTTGTCTGGATAAACCCATTGTAAATTAAAAATATCCTCAGTCAAAAATGCACTTTCAACCTACAATATTTACAGTTTACAATGAGCATGCAACCCCATTTGGAAGCTGAGGAGCATTTTTAGTTAGAATCACAGAGTCTTGAGCCTTTCCAAACTGGCTCCATTCTTTTAGTAGGAGCATTTAACACTCCCCCATGTCTTTTCATAACTTGATAGCTTACACGTACTGAATTATATTCCATTGTCTAGATATACCACAATTTATTCACCTACAAAATGGCAACTTGGTTGCTTCCAACTTTTCTGCATTATGAATAAAGCTGCTGTAAATATCCATGTACTGCTTTTAGTATGGACATACGTTTCTAATTCATTTGGGTAGTGCAATTGATGGAACATATGGTAAGAGTATGTTTAGTTTTCTAAGAAACTGACAAGCTCTCTTTCAAAGTGGTTGTAGCATTTTGTGTTCCCATCAGCAATGATTGAGAGTTCCAGCTGGTCCACGTTCTCACCAGCATTTGGTGTTGTCAGTGTTGTGAATTTTGGTCATTTTTATAGATGTGTAATGATGTCTCATTTTTAAAAATTTATAATTTCTTAATGACATGACATTGAACATCTTATATTCTTATATGCCACCTGTATATCTTAATGGTGAGATGTCCATCAGCCTTTGCCTTATATATTTTGACACTTTGTTATTAGGTACATGCACATTAAGGACTGCTATATCTTCTTGGAGTACTGACCCTTTATCACTATACAATGCCCCTTTTTATCTCCAGTAACTTTCCTGTCTGAAACTCACTCTGTCTGAAATTAATATAGCTAATCACAGTTACTTTTGATTACTGTTAGCATGGTGTATCTTTGGCCATCCTTTTGCTTTAATCTATATGTGTTTTTATATTTAAAGTGGGTATTTTATAGATAACATATAGGTAGGTCTTGATTTTTCATCTAGTCTCATGATCTCCATCTTTTAATTGGTATATTTAGAACTTTCAGGTTTAAGGTAACACAGTTAGAGTAAAACCTACCATATTTGTTATAATTTTCTATTTGATGCTCTTGTTCTTTGTTTCTATTTTTTTCTTCTACCTTCTGCCATTTGCGGTTTTAATTGAGCTTATTTATATGATTTCATTTTCTCTATCTTAGCTTATCAATTGTACTTTTTTCAGTTTATCAAATGGTTGTCTTAGTTTGCAATATACATTTTAAATGAATCCAAATACACTTCCAAAAAACACTGTATCACTTCACAAGCAGTGCAATTACTTTATAACAAAATCTTTCTAATTCCTTCTATCTCTTGTATCATTATTCGTTTCACTTATGTATAAGCATACATATGCATATATAATGTATAAAGTATATGGAATCCAATACATTGTTGCTACTATTGAAGAAATCATTATGTGTTACAGCACCTAAGAATAAGAAAAATAATTTTTTCAAATTTTACTTTGATTTATTCATTCTCTGATGTTTTTCCTTTCTCTATGTAATTAGGATTTTAGGACCTATATAATTTTCCTTCTCTCTGAAGCACTTATTTTAAGATTTTTTGCAAGGCAGTTCCACTGGCAACAAATTCTCTAAAATTCTATTTGTCTAAGAAAGTGTTTCTTCTCACTTTTGAAGGATAATTTCATAGAGTAGAGAATTCTCCACCGCTGTTTTTTTTTCCTCTCAATACTTTGAATGTTTTATTCCACTTTCTTCTTGCTAGCATGGTTTCTGAGGAGAAGTCAGATGTAATTCTTAGTTTTGTTTTTTTATAGGCTTCAAGATTTTTCTTCATCTTTGATTTTCTCAAGCTTGTACATGATATGCCTAGGTGTAGTTTTTTAAGCAGTTATTCTGATTGGTGTTCTCTGCGCTTTGTGGATGTGTGAATTGGTGTCTGACATGAATTTGGGAAAATTGTAAGTCATTATTTCTCCCAATGTTACCTCTGTTCCTTTCCCTCTTTTGCTTTTCAGTTTTGGAAATGTCTGTTGTGAAACCTTCAAGCTCAGAGATTCTTTTCTCAGTTCTTTCCTGTATACTAATGAGCCCACTGAAAAGCATTATTCATTTATTTGACAGCACTTTCTTTAATCGTTCCTGGCATTTCTACGTCTCTGGTTACATTATCCATCTGTTCTTGTATTTCCATTAAAGCTCTTAGCATATTAATCATAGCTTTAAAAAAATAATGCCTGGCCAATAATTCCAAAACCCTGCCATATCTGACTCTGATTCTCACACTTGTTCAGTCTCTTGAAACATGTGTGTGTGTCTGTGTGTGTGTGGAATGGCAGCCACGATGTACTGGGTAAAAGAAACTGAAGTAAATAGGCCTTCAGTAACGTAGGGCATGCTGTAGGGGGAAAGGAATTGTTCTACAGTCTAATATTTAGGCTCAGTCTTTTAGTGAGCCAGTACTTCTGGATTCTGAACTTCACAAGTCATTCTCATTGTCCCCAACTAAGGTGGGGACAGAACGGCTGCAGGTGGCTGGAGTTGTATAGTTCCCTTGCCCCACTTGGGAGACTAGAGTTGGCTAGAGTTGGGTATTTCCCTCCCCCCAGGTAGGTTAGGCTGTAATAAAATCCCAAAAGATTGGTCTGGTAAAACAGTTTCTCCTGAGGATGGGCCATGTTAAGAGGAACAAAATGTTCAGACATATTTTTAAAGGGTTCCTTTTCTCCTCTCCCTGCTGGAAACATAAAGGGATTTTTCCCAGATAGTCACTGTGGGGACCTAGTAAAGCTCCTGAAGGTAAAATTCACAAGTGTGAGGGTTCTTCTATGACTAGGTACTCCTGGAGTTTTCAGCCTCCAGCAATGCATCAATTATCCATCAGGTTATCCTCCCGCTACACCGGTTCCTCTTGTGCTTTCAGTGAGTTTCTGCTTTAGTAAGTTGCGATGTTTTGTACCTGCCTGTCTCTCCAAGTTTTAGGGCAGTGATTGCCTTGTGACCTCACTTCTCTAACAGAGCCAAGAGGAACTGTTGACTTTTCCATTGTTTAGCTTTTCACCTGTTGTAGGGTGGCATGGTGATTTGCAAATTTCTTGGATGCTGAACCAGAAAGTGGAAGTCCAGCCAATACTTCAACTAAGCAATTATTTTTCGTCTGTGTTCAAAATAAAAATTAAACTTATATTGCTGAATTTTTATTTTATAATTAGGAAAAAGAAATGTCAAAAAACCTGTTATATATAACTGTTATGCGCAATTATATTTACTTATTATATCTATTCAATTAAATGTAGAATGACTTATTTAAATAATGAGCCTCATAGGTATTTTTATACGGTTTTACTTTTATTTCATACCATTTATTGTAATGGATTTAGTGTATAGGAATAAAACTATTTAGTCAAAATCGAGGGTACAAAATAAATAAATACATAAATTAAAGTCATCTTCACTTTTTTTATCCTTTTCCTTTACTTTTTCTCTTGTAAGATGCAATTTTTACTCCTGATTCTGACAATCAATCGAGTGCTTGTGCTTTTAGTAACATGAATTCCTCTGTATTTTTAAAAAATATAATCAATTTGAGCTTCTTTCATCTGTCAATAAGTCTTTTCACTGTCTCCTTTCTTTCCTCTTGCCATCAGCAAACAATACATTTGGAACTCCATGGAAGGCTATTTCAACTGTCTCAGGAATTTTTTAAAAATCAGGTTTTTAAATATTGTATATGCAATTCGTATTTTTAAAGAGCCCTGTTCTCTCAAAGGAGAGATTCCAGCAGTAATGACTGATTTATCTACTCCCATGAGACTGAAGTGGGGATAGACGACAGGGGGGGGAAAAAAAAAAGCCAAAGTAGATACTGTCAAATCACAACATAAATAAATGGTTTTCAGAATGAAATTAGTTACCCTAGTGGGATTTCTATGTTAAAAAATAAATAATAAAATGTCAGTAGCACAGTTTGTGGTTAGAAGGAGAACAAATCTTGAAGGGAGTAAAGAAAACTTTATTTCACATTTAGTCATACTGTTCTTTACATGAGTAATTAAGTCTGAGAATATTGTACTGAACAATGATAGAAATTAATAGATTCTAAATGAAGCATTTTCCTTTTATTCTCAACAGCTGTTCATTTTTACTTAGTGTGCACATCTTTCCCCAAAATGACAAAAGTAAAATTATTCTTTAGGAAATTAATCACATGTGTCTCATTATTTCAAATAAAATGTTCTAAAGCCCAGCTTCTTTCTAGATTGTTGAATAATCTCTTCGTAGCACCCACCTCAGGATGACAGTGAAGGGTGCAGTGCCACCTTCTGGTAGAGAGAGGAATTGCTTTTTATTGTGCAAAGAATTACCTTGAGCATTGGAATCCAGTATGGAAATATAGGGTAACTAAAAGGGTAATTTTAAGCACTGACTTCATTCACCCTATCATATGGCATGACGTGTTGAAATTGAGTCCACTGAGACCACAGTTTGATTTAAAATTAACTGAAAGCATTTTTGAGTCCTCTCAAGGGGAAGCAAGCACTCTATCAAGTCAACATGCCTTAAAAATGTCATACGTTAAAAGACAGAAAATGAATAATTTGTTTTAAAAAAATGTACTAGGGAAGGAATATAACTTTCAAGAGTCCAACAAACATAAGAACCTACTGCAATCCATTCTTAAAGTGGATCTATTAACTTATTTTGGAGGCTGACTTATGCGTGTAAATACAGGTTACTTGGCGGGTTTTCACACATCCTGAGTGAACAGTTTCAGATGTATTTTTTTTTTTTTTTTTTTTGAGATGGAGCTTTGCTCTTGTCACCCAGGCTGGAATGCAATGGCACGATCTCGGCTCACTGCAACCTCCACCTGCAGGGTTCCTCCTACCTCAGCCTCCTGAGCAGCTGGAATTGCAGGTGCACACCAACACGCCCGGCTAATTTTTGTATTTTTAGTAGAGACGGGGTTTTGCCATGTTGGCCAGGCTGGTCTCAAACTCCTGACCCCAGGTGATCCTCCCGCCTCGGCCTCCCAAAGTGCTGGGATTACAGGCATGAGCAGAACTAAATTTTTAGGTGATGTGGACATAATGATCTTCCACTGAAACATACTTGTATATGCATTTCTTCATCTGATCATCATAACAACAACCAATGAAACACTGTATTACACATGAGTGAATTGAAGCCAAAGTGGGTATGTCACCAATCCTTGACAATGCGGTCAGTGGTGAGTTAGAAGCAAATCCAGTATTCTAACTCAAATTTTGAGTTTTTCTGGAAAACACTTCTCATCTAATTCACTGAATATCTTAATGTTTTTGCCCATAAGAGAGTAAATATTTTTTAAAACCTTACTAGGCATTTGTGTTTAATTCCCCATGCCAAAATATCCAACACTAGCTAATATATTTTATTATAGAAACCTATTTATTATATAATGTACATCCTGGCCAAAATTTACTCATTATATATATTAGAAAAACAAATATTATATTACACATACATGATTGCTAATTAAGATTTCCCTTGCAGTCTCAGGAAATTATGCTATATCCACTGATAATTATGATATTTTTTCAAATTTTCAAATCTTACTAAGATTCTTTTTCAAATTTCAAAGCTGAAATGCCCAAAGATGAAAACCTATATTAGGGATCTACATTTATAACTTCTTGGTTAAAAATTATTAAAAATTATATAATATCTATAAACTATTCAGAAGATAATGTCTACCAGAATGATTTTTTTAAAGATCAATCTTCTGCTTGTATTATTTTGAGCAGCAATTCTGTTAGGATCTGTGATTTTGAAATATAACTTCTTCTGAGTTCCCTATTTTTGCAGTAAAGTTTTCATAATATCTGATTTTATACTTACATTTAACTTTAAGTTAATATTTCATTACTGCTCAATTTTATCTTTGAATATTTTCCATTAATTGAATCACTCTTAGCATTCAGTATTTGTATAGTTTTTATCTGAAGAATATCAAATTGTAAAATGAAAATAATGATGCTTGCTTTACTTATTCTTTCCCAGAGTTCACTGAGAACCTAATAATTGAATACTCTCAATATTATCATTTACATGGGAATCAATCAACATATTCTAAGTTGGTTGCAACACAGGGTCATAAGATAATTGACAATGATGTAGAACAATTTTTCAATCTCAAAATGTAGGGTTAAGTTGAAGATATACTATTTTATGTTTTGTTTTATTTCCTCTTAACTGGAGTTAAATTTGTATTATTAAAACCAAATCATAAGATTATTTTCTGGTTCTGTGAGTTCAAATAGGTCTAGAGAGCCTCAGCTCTGTGAAGTTGAAAAAAAATTCATTTCTTATTACTGTGAAAAGTAGGCATTTATTTTTGAAAATGCTCTAAAGTATGACTTTAATAAGAATAAAATAATCATTTAGTTTACTTCTCTGGAGAACTGAGGCATTGCCCATGGTGGTTCATAACTTGAGAAAGTATGTCTTAGTAAGTTTAAGAGAATTCATATTAATATTTTGAGCTGGAGACCAGGTAAGTGATATCTATGCCCATACTAGCATGAAGATCAAAATTATTGTATTTTCACTTTTATACAAATGACTAACTTAAAAAGAAGAATTCCCACAGACTTGCTAAGGAGAAAACAGAATAAAAAACTGTTTTATGCCACTAGTTCTGGCCAACTGAAGCTGATAAAGGTCCCAGGACACTGAATGACCCTGGCACATCAGACTTTTACTGGAGCAAGTTGAGGACTCTTTCTTGAACAATAAACAATGGGACTCAATGTATCTAACTGTGTACAAACCTATGGGCTCATTCTGTCCTACTGCAGGTGTTACTGTCCAAGTACTTAATTTGCAAAGTCGACATGAAATTCTCCTTTCTAGCATTTAAAAATCCTGTTGGTTTTTTACCTCATTGGCAAATTACTTAGTGAATTTCTTCACTGTTGTATGTTCGCCCAACCCTGGCACATTACTAGACATGGCTTTGTAAATTTCTTTGTTTAGTTTTGGTGGTCTTTGATTACATTAAAATAATCACTTATGCAGTTTCATATTAATTACCAGAAAAAGAATAAACAAAGATATAGTTTCAGAATGAGTAGATACCTTAAAAATCATACCCTCAGAGAATATGGTAGACTAAGGTGATCTAAACTTTCTCTCACTACACACACGTAGATAGGCTGAATTAAAATAAAACAAAAATTATTTTAAAGGCATAACTACATTTTCAACAAAAAAGTTTCTTCAGGTTTCCTAGAAGAATTAAATTTAGAACAACCAAAGTTTAATCTTTAACTGGGGATTTGTAGGCAGTGAAGAGATGACTGGAGGGTTGCTCTTCGTTATTTAAGGAGACGATTTTAACACAAAGACAGAAGCTAAAAGCTTGGGCCTCAGGAGAAGTAGGAAGTGGGGAATGGAAAGGGGGCTACTCCCTAAAGCTAAGACGCTCAGAGAGCTGCGGATTCAAAGATCTATCCAATGGCTAAAGTTCTGAAGAACTCTAGTGATAGAAATAAATTGTTTTGTGTGCTCTCCTGGCTCTGGAGAAGATTTTGTAAATAGATTTTGAAGGAGGTTAGGTCTTCAACTAGAGCAGTTTGATATTCAAATTTATACTCTGTGTATATATAATTAACGAGAGATTTCTTACGGAGTTTTGGAACAAGCTCACATGATCATTACATGGTATCTCATACTGGAAGACTTCTCAAAAGAAAAAAGAAAAAGCCAAAGCAAAGATGAATTTGCAGTATAAATAATACACCATACGCAAAAGACAGCGCATAAAATAAAGGGCAGGATTAGAGCCATATGAATTTGAGATAATTATATGGTAATCTAATAGATAATATAAAATTACAATAATTAAGATGACACTTTAATAATTTTTTAAAATGTGATATAATTTAATAGTATCAGTGGTTGGATTAAAATACCCTATTAGATAAGGTCAAACAGAAAATTAGTAAACTAAATGATATTTATTAAGGAATAACCCAGAATGCATGTTATTTAAAAAGATGAGAATCTTATTGACTAAAGTTGTAAGAGATCTATGAACAAATCTCACCAAAATATGCACTTAAATCCATAAAAAGCATCATGAAACTTAATTGAAAAACCAGACCTAAGTTGAGAAATATACCATATTTATATTTGACAGAATTACTCTTACAAATACGGTATGATTCCTCAACTAATCTAAACATTTATTGCAATCAAAATAAAAATTCTAGCAGTGTTTCCAAGGGCTTTTAATCTTAAAATGTATATATAAGTGATTCAAAATTGCTAACTATATTTTAAATGTTATTTTAAAACATTTTAGTAATTAAGTCAGGATTGAATTGGTACATGGTTAAATAGACTAATGAATGACACTTATGCAGGACTGGATATATAAATGCAGCACTATAAGTATGAAATCAAATAGTGGATTAATAAATGGTGCTGCTACCATATGCATCTGCATAAAAAGAAAAAAAGCAGCTGACCTCACCCACCTATCCCAACCTCAGCCTTCCATGGTTGGGTCAGGCTCATGTTCACAGAGGGAAAATCTTATACTTCATAAGAGCTTATTACCACACTGGCCAGGCATACTTGGGTATTATACTGAACTAGAATTTTAATGCGAAAATAAAATACTGTTTATTATCTAAATGTGTCTTGAAAGGCTATGTGAGAAAACATGTAATGGGGAATGGTGGGAAAGAATAAGGTTGGTATCTGCTTACACTACCAGTTCCACCCTGTTCAATAAACCAACTTTACCTCTATTAAAGCTGGGATAAAAACCAAGTACACACTAGTATATATCATAAAACAAACATTAACACATTAGAGCCACGTCAACAACTTCTTCAGCAATACACAGTAAACGGAGGCTATAGTTTCTTCTGCCACCTTTGCTTCAATGTCCTTGACATACCAAGGGTAGGTGTTAAAATGTTTTTTTTTTTTTTTTTTTTTTTTTTGAGATGGAATCTCGCTCTGTCACCCAGGCTGGAGTGCAGTGGCGCGATCTCGGCTCACTGCAAGCTCCGCCTCCCGGGTTCACGCCATTCTCCTGCCTCAGCCTCCCGAGTGGCTGGGACTACAGGTGCCCGCAACCGCGCCCGGCTAATTTTTTTGTATTTTTAGTAGAGACAGGGTTTCACCGTGTTAGCCAGGATGGTCTTGATCTCCTGACCTCGTGATCCCCACGCCTCAGCCTCACACACTCATGGCAATCAGAATTTTCTTAACACTCAAAGTCACCAAAATATAGTTTATGAATAAATGGTTTTAAAATTATTAAATAGAACTTTGGCATAACAATTTTAAATTTTGTATCTACTTAAATTGACTCATTATGCCCATCAGATGTCTTAAGAAATATGAACGTTTTGAATTTTGTAATTCAATTCACATTAACAAAACATTGAGTTATCAGTTTAAAAGTGGGGTTACTTGATCATTTTTTGAAAAATGGATTAATTTTGAACATTGTTTTTGAAGTCATGGTTCTAGTTTTTTTACTAATAAAGTCAGTTTTTCTGTTTGGCCAGATGTGGGCAGCTAGCTTCTGAGTGACATTTTTCAATGCCTTCAAAATTTGGACAGAATTGTTAAAATATAGCTGCAACAGAGGAATAACCAGGGAGGTAAACCTCTTTCCAAATTAATCATATAATATAATCCAAGACTATTAATTCTGAATTTCTCAGTTCTTTTGGATTATTAATTCCCTGTGAAAAAAAAATAAACAAAAATTTGAAATGTTAAATGAATGCCTATCTTCTTGAAGGAAAAGTTCTAGCTTCCCAGCCCAACTCTCAATACTCTTATCTTTAACAAACATAAACTTACCATGACATCTTTATTTCTGCCACTTGATTCCCAGTGCAAACCTACTCAACACTGAACCTCCTTATTGTCTATCCTTTAAATGTTCTGTTCAAGTTCTTATTACAATTGCTTAATGTAGGACAGCATCTTCCCATTTTAATTTAATCCATTGACTGGATAAGGCCCACCTCAAATTCTTTTTCACCATTTTGCTTTCTTCTGCATTCTCATTGCAGAATTTCCCATTTTAGAGAAACAACGGGATACAACACACAAACATTAAACTGAGATGTTGGGAAAACACTGAGCTCTCATTTCTAGTAGCTTATGTATCTGTTTTGCGTTCTTTGTTCAGTTGCTTTTAGGGCTTTACTTTAAAAAATCTTCTAATTTTTAAATCCTAATAGTATACATTATCATTTACACAATCCACATGTGCACATTTAAAATCTTAAAACTTAACAACATTACCTTGGCAAAATTGTACTATCTTAAGATTTTTAAAACATTACATAGCACTTAGCATGATATATAGCAATGATT
The DNA here is from genome assembly GCF_000951035.1 of Colobus angolensis palliatus. NCBI lineage: Eukaryota > Metazoa > Chordata > Mammalia > Primates > Cercopithecidae > Colobus > Colobus angolensis. The sequence continues at coordinate 2,646,948 of NW_012114252.1, read as the reverse complement.
TATGTATTCAAAGCATTAATTCTCTAGCATACCAAGAGGGAAAGTGTATTTATTTTTTGTTTGCTTGATTTTATTCATTCATTAGTCAGATTTTCCCCAAACACAAACTATATTCTGAGAATAAATTAAAAGTGATAGTACCTTGTTTGGGTTTACTTTAATTTAGTAACAAGAAATTATATGTTGTGGATCTTCTTATATGAGCTCATCTCAATGATATCATATGAGCACTTTTAGTTTTTTTTTCTCCTTCTAGTCAGGACTTATTGAAGAAAATTTTAAAGACTAGCTATTGTGGACTACCAGGAAAGAGAAGTAGCCCACAACCAGCCTGGCTATGGCAAGTGGGGATTATTATTATTATTATTGTTATTGTTATTATTATTATTATTTTGCAACTGGTATGTAGGTGATAAGTTTAATAAGACAATTCATAGACAATTTTAGTAGCTGAAGGTGTCCAGTGTTTTATATTCACCTTTTTCTCATTATAAAAGCACTATCTACTCACTGCAGACAATTAGAAAGTAGTGATAAGACAATTTAAATCACCTGGAACTACTTTGCAGCTGGTGCATTGGTTCAGCATCAGGAGTGGGATGGGAAACAAAAATAACAAGAAAATTGAAAGGTAAGAAATTAGTGGTGAATGGTGTAATGAACAATGTCACCTGTACTTGGAGCTATGAAAAAGTAGAAAAAAAATTCCATCATCATTTTGGACAGGAATTAGCTAGAATGAACAAGCTCATTTCAATGAGAAAATCTCCATACTGCTTTTTTTTTTTTCCATTACTGTGTTCAAAGATCTTTCTCACAAACATTTTACATGCAGCTATTTCAAAGTGTTGGATTAATTAGGATCATCCCTTTGGTTAACGAATAAATGTGTTTGTGCTAATAAAAAATCACCCATAACCATAATTCCTAAAGGTGACCACTGTTAACATGTGGAGAATTTACCTCGGCTCTTTATTTCCACAAATACACACACATTCACAAAGAAAATATTCAGCTTCAATTATAGTTGCCGTATCTTATTTCCAATTTTCTTTTATTGGGTATTATTTTCCCATTTCTTAAAATGCAGCTTTAAAGACTATGGAATTTCTTGTGCAGAAACCCAACAACTGGAAATGAAATTGAAACGCTAATTTAAACTGTAGTGTTAAACAAAAGGAATTTAGCCCTGTGGTATAAATCAGGTTAACTGTGGGACCTTTTCAAACCTGTAGTTTTCATGCATGAAGCTGGGTATCCTGGACCACCACATGGAGAAAAACTGCCAATTAAGAAGATCTGCCCTGAATGCTAAAAAATAAACATTTGAGCGTATTTGTTATACTTTATTCCATCACGACAGAGATTAGTGGAAGCCATAAGTGCCTGGCGTGTGACTCAAACCTAAGTCCATACTCTACATTGCTTGTCCACAATAAAAACTGTAGTAAATCATATTCATAGAATTTTGTTTAAATTTAGGCTGCTATCTTTCCTCATCTAAAGTTCAGTTAATTCACCTATAATTTTTCATTATCCTTTTATGATGTCAGATGTTATCTGTTTAATCTGTACAAATAATTTATCTGTTTAATCTGTACAAATACTTTGCTGTAAAAAATTCAATCTTCCCATGGACCAGAACAAAAAGTTCTACGGTCACATAAATCATCAAAGTTTTAAAAGCATGTAATAAAACTGAAAAAAAGCCACTAAGCCCTGAATATTTTTCTTACGTATGTTAGATTTGGCAATATAACATTATAGTATAAGTAATCTACCATTTAGCTAGTAGTAAGTAGCCTAATGAAGATCATGAGCAAGTACTATGTCTACTCATTGATAAAAGAGAATATGTATTACAGATGTTAAAAGATACACTGTGACCAAGTTATTAGTTCAATAGCATAGTGAGTTGTTACTTTGACAAACTTTTGTGGACAGATAGACCACGATAAATTAGTTCAGCTGGAGTCTAGCTATTGAACCCAACATAACACAATCCATGAGTAAGCTCAGGCTATGTAAATACCTTAAGGAAGGACGTCAGAAACTCTTCCTTTTAGGCATCTGCACTTAGCTGTGTCGTCTGTAAAAGAGTAATAGGGCCATGCTCATCTGGAAATAGTTCCAGTTTGACAAGATTATGAACCAGGATATTATCCTCTATTTTTTCCCTTTTTATTGAAACTTTTTTTAGGTGGTGAGGAGTATGTAAGAGTTTTCGTTTTACCCTAGAGCTAATTGAGGATTCTTGGCTCAAAAATGTCAATTCGTTTTTACTTAATTCCCAAAGAAACTATTAATTACTCATCGTGCAAGGAGAAAAAGATGTTAATAAACAAGTGTAGTCATTTGACCACAATACATTTCAGGGGTAATGGAGAATTCTAATAGTCTATGTTAGGATACTTTATTAAAAAATACAATAAACTGGTTTATTTATTCATTTATTTTTTGAGACAGAGTCTCGCTTTATTGCCCGGGTTGGAGTGCAGTGGCGCAATCTTGGCTCACTGCAACCTCTGCCTCTTGGGTTCAAGCGATTCTCCTGCCTCAGCCTCCTGAGTAGCTGGGATTACAGGGCCACCACACCTGGCTAATTTTTTTTTTGTATTTTTAGTAGAGATGGGGTTTCACCGTGTTAGCCAGGATGGTCTTGATCTCCTGATCTCGTGATCCACCTGCCTGGGCCTCCCAAAGTGCTGGGATTACAGGTGTGAGCCACTGTGCCCAGCCTAAACTAATTCATTTTTAAAGAAAATGTTAAAATTCTTAGGCTAGCAGTAGTGTGGACTCAAAAGATGAAAAATAGCATCTACTAATGTAAGGAATTAGCAACTGTTGACATATAATATTAACACATTTCTAAGGAGCTGGCATGTAAATATATAATATACATATAGCATCCAAAAATTAAGTAATAGTGTATATATAGTAACTTGAGGTTAATCATGTATGTCAGAAATTACCATGCTGCTAGTATATATGTCATGTATATTAAAATTATGGGCCACAAGTTGAATGCACTAATAGGCAAATTAACCAAAGTGGCAGATAACTCCAGTTTTACATGCATTTTCAGTGGAATGATGTGAATGGCTTTTTAAATAAAGAAAACTCATATCCACATCTGCTGACATGCTTTTCAGGATTTTTGCTTGACTACTGCCAATTTGAATCCCTAGACTGGAATAAACGCAGAGCCATCTGTTCTGACGTGGCTGCTGTGACAGTACTAGGCTCACTGAAGCAATTGTTTCTATTACCCTTAGTATTCATGATATGCTTCACTTTGTAGCATCCCTTGTGAATAAATTGAGCCTAACTCGTATCAGGAATATAATTAGGTTAAGAGCTTGGTAAAACTTCCATGTGCCGGAATAGTTTCAGTCTTTCAGCTCCAAGCTTCCAAAAATGTTTATTGGTGGTTTGAACTTTTTATGCTTTCCCAGTAATCTCCCCCTTCATTAGCAAATGACTTCTGCAAGTAGAATACTGGGACATCTTTAATTATATATAATGCTGACACTGAAAGAAAATAGGAAAATAATGGTATATCGAAGCCAATTTTTGTCGAGTTTTGTTGTAATTAAACTAAACAGTACTATGGACGCTACTTTGTCACTAGTCTTTTCAAGGTAAGAATGTTTAAAAGAGGAGGCTGAATTCAGGCATGTATTCAGTGTTGTCACATGGAGACCACAAAAAGTATTTACCAGACAGAGCCTGCGAAGTAAACACGATTTTGCTGACATACTACAGAAGCTTCTGGGATGCAAGAAATCATTTTAATCAGAGACTGTGCATATCTGATCTAAATAAACAATAATTTGAGATTATTCTGAAGAACACAAATAACATGCTAGCAACTATTCTATTATGAGAACATAAAAGAGCAAAAAATAGCTTTATAAGGTTGAGATTTAAGTAATCTGTAAAATCATAAAAATATAAAAATTATATGAAGGTACATATTTGAAATCATTGGAAAGACCAACTTTCCATCAAGATAGGTTAATCATTTGAAATGATAAGGCAAGTGAGATGGGATGCGCTAACGCACCTTTGAAGATGTAATTCACATAATTTAAGGCATTGTCATTACATTAACAATGAAGATGCAGAAGCCCAGCAGGTATGATGAAAGTCAGGCAAGGGGAAGATGCTCAGGTTGCCAGAGGTAAGGCTGGTTTAAGGGTCTAAAAACAAAATGTTCTGATAGAAGTTGAGATGCCGTGTGAAAGCCAGAAAGCTTATGGTTTTCAGAAGCCAGCAGTCTGTAAGCTGAGAAGTTAACTGAGATGCAAAACAACAAGCTGGTGACAACAAGGGGTATCCAAAATCCAAAAAGGCAGATCAATCAAAACAATGATGGAAATAAGGTATCCAAAATCCAAAAAGATCAATCAAAATAATGACGGAAATAGCAAAAGAGGGGAGGTCATGATTGGCTTTTTTTTTTTTTTTTTACCACTATAGCCGTAGTGGCAGGGTGAAGCAGTGCCTGCTATATCATAGGTAGTTAATGACTGATGAAGGGATAAATAGATGGAGAATTGAATTATCCAGCTGTAGATATAGTACGTAATGAAGCAGTGGACAGCTAGGTCTCCAGTAAAGGTAAAGTGGTGCCTCATAATGTGCTGGAAATCAGTAAACTAGGGGCTGAGAAGTGCTTGGATATGGCCGTGAGGTGAGGAACCACTGGGCCTAGCTCCAGGCACTTGGGAGGCAGGTTCAAAAATGGTGGGATTAGGAATCTGGGGAAGGTTGGAGGCCAGATGGAGAGAAATGCAAAGGGAGGTCTTAGAAATCTAAAAGTCATTAAGACAAAGGAACATCAGAATCCAAAGCTTTGATGCCTTGGGTCAAACCCTTCATTTATTTTTTCAAGTGAGTATTAGCTATTGGTTGTAAGACGATGCAGAGATGTGCTCCTGGTCTGTTGTTGAAGTTGAACCTTATCTAACTTAGCATGCTGTGTACCCAGTGGTTAGGAGCATAAATGCAAAGAAAACACAAACCACCACTTATTTCTTGTCCTAGTCCCAGTCTCAGTGCCTGGAGAGATGAATGTTGCAGTGTTACAGGAACTGTCTTGAGACAGAAGGGCTACATCATGAAAGGTTTGTGCTTTATCCACAGAGAGCCTTTGCACACAACAGAACTTCTTAAAGTGTAGTCTCTGGATGAGCAGTGCCATCGCCATCCGAACATTTTTCGGTAATATAGAGTCACTGGCTCCACCCTAGACTCACTGAATTAGAAATTCTGGGGTTGTGGACAGTAATTTGTATTTTAAAAAGTCCTTCACCATATTCGGTGATTCTGACGCACATTAAAATTTGAGAACCACTGTCTTAGAGGAAAACAAACATTAGCAAACTTCATGATAATGGTAAAGCATGTTCTGGCCCTAGAAAGTAGGAATGAGAGCTTCCAGGATTCTGTATCTGAGATTCCTCCGTATGAGGAGACAGGTTTGAAAACTACTATTAAATTGGTAACCGGGTCTTGCATTTAGCCTCTCAAGAGATAAATGTGCCTGGCTGTAGGGAGATTTTTTTTTTTCTTTGAGGAATATCACATATTTGCAAGGGCAATAGTTAGGTTGCACACTTGCTAATATAAAAAGATTTTTAACTGTAATTGCTCACAGTTTTACAGTTAATAAAGAACAGAATAGGTTAAAGAGTAGTCTGAGTTTTTTAAAGTGACTTTTCTAAACTATAAAGTACTAAGCCCACAAGCCCCATCTAGTGGCCTCTGTACCAAGAGTTCAGTGAAGGTTTCCAAAGGGGCGCCCAGCAACTTTAGAACCACAGATAAAACTGCAAGCAACTCAGCTCTTAGTTAGACTACAGCAGTAGGCCTCACAGTGATGTCATCATAACCTCCTATTCAAATGTTCTTCATCTTTATTAGAATGCACTACTAAATTTTGAAATATGGTATATTTGGTATAAATATAGTATAATTAAAATCAGAAAATAAGCAAACATTTATTGAATTCCAATTAGGTGTTAGGCCCTATTTAGATGCTTTTGTATATTCATAGATACATAATATGGTATAGATGTAAACATAACTATAGCTAGATATCAATAAACAGAAACAGGGTCATCATTAAATCTGAAAACAGGTTAATATGTTTAACTAATATTCCAACATATAATAAAATAATGTTTCCAGAAATTCTAATGAAAAAATCAAAGTTCAGCTGGGCACGGAGGTTCACGCCTGTAATCCCAGCACTTTGGGAGGCCAAGGCGGGCGGATCACTTGAGGTAGGGAGTTTGAGACCAGCCTGACCAACATGGAGAAACCCCGTCTCTACTATAACTGCAAAAAATTTAGCGGAGCGTGATGGCGCATCCCTGTAATCCCAGCTACTCAGGAGGCTGAGTCAGGAGAACCGCTTGAACCCAGGAGGCGGCGGTGGCGATGAGCCGAGGTGGCGCCGTTGCACTCCAGCCTGAGGTATAAGAGCGAAACTGTCTCAAAAATCAAAGTTCAAGGGAGGACTTCTCGAAGTCTCACAGCGCGTTATTTTAATGGTACCCTGCACTTTCTGATAACATTTTAAATTCTATGACATCGCTATTTGTTTTGTCTTCTGCACACTATTCTAACCTGGAGGAATAGAACCATATTTTTGACTAATCCGTTTTTTATTCCTGATGCCCAGCAAGGTGCTCAATAAAGAGATTTTGTTGTTGTTGTTAAATAAAGAAGTGTATAGGTGGATAAATGTATGAATGAAGTGATTAGTTAATTTTTTTTTTTGAGACGGAGTCTCGCTCTGCTCCATTGCCCAGGCTGGAGTGCAGTGGCGCCATCTTGGCGCACTGCAAGCTCCTCCCGGGTTCACGCCATTCTCCTGCCTCAGCCTCCCGAGTAGCTGGGACTACAGGCGCCCACCACCTCGCCCGGCTAATTTTTTAATTTTATTTTTTGTATTTTTAGTAAAGACAGGGTTTCACCATGTTAGCCAGGATGGTCTCGATCTCCTGACCTTGTGATCCACCCATCTCGGCCTCCCAAAGTGCTGGGATCACAGGCGTGAGCCACTGTGCCTGGCCCAAATTTTGGCCTTTCTATGTAATATATACACGAAATAAATATACGGACACATAATTTTTCTATGACATAAAGATGACTTTTATCAGCAAGCCTAAGAATATCCAAATGTCTTGTCTTTTCTTTTCGACCGGGTCTTACTCAGTCACCCAGGCTAGAATGCAGTGGTGTCACCTTAGCTCACTGCAACCTCTGTCTTCTGGACTCAAGTGATCCTCCCACCTCAACTTCCTCAGTAGCTGGGATTACAGGTGTGGGCCACCACGCCGAACTAATTTTTGTATTTTTAGTAGAGATGTGGTTTCACCATGTTGACCAGGCTGGTCTCAAACTCCTGACCTCAAGTGATCCACCTTCCTCAGCCTCCCAAAGTGCTGGGAATACAGGTGGGTGCTACCAAGCCTGGCCTAGATGTCTTACCATTGTCTTGCACATTCTGCAAATATTTGTTGGCTCATAATAATAAAAGTAACTATTGATTACATCAAGGGTCTTAGTAAGGGGAGATGAATGTTCATATAAATAATTATTATATACTATAGAATGTGAGAAGTGGCGCACAAGTGACACCAGGTTTTTGCTCATTGCATTTTAATGTAAGGAATGGTTTTCTGTTAGAGGTACTAAAGAATACTGGATTAAACCAACTCCTAAAAAATTTAGTAAAATTCGAGTAAGTAATTTTGATAGACGATATTTCATTAAGAGAAAGAACAAAGGGAAAGGGTGTGTTCAGGCAGGTGCCAGACTCCCCAGTGAGAGTCCTCACGGAACACTGCACATGAACAAAAGCAATACGGCAGTAAAGCCTGAAAGTTTAATGGGGTCAGAGCAGCAGAGATATCAGGGTCTTCACATACCATAGTCTAACATGAAGGACTTCACTTTCCAAAAACTCGGAATCAACACACCTAAGCAGAAAAGCATCAGGCTAAATGAAAGGTGGCCAGGAAAACAAATTTAATGACCTAGGTGAGAACGACCGATCTCTGTTTTTAACATGGGTAATCCTACTTTGAAAAAAATACAGTAATTAGTGAGTCAAACAGGAGTTTAGTTGCACTCACACTCAGTTCATTGATCACAGCATATAGACAACACAGGATTTCCCTTTTGGACTGGTCTTCCAGATTGATTGAATCTATAAGCGAAAATTACTTTAACAAAAAAAAGTTTTGGTGGTGTTACAGATAACATGTAATGAGACTTAAGTATTGCTGCTTTGGCTGTTACAATGTTTCTTATATTGTTAACAGGTACCATCAAATTAAAATAATTGCCTTTTTTTTTAGTAAAAAAAACCCCCTAGAACTAAAAGAGATTTCTTCTTAAATAAAAAGGACAGGAATGGATCTTAATTGCTTTAGATTGTTTAATAACTTAGCATTAAACTGCTGAAATTGGAAAAAATAGTTTCAAACATCATGTTGCACATTTCAAGTTTCAATGGAAATACAGTAGCAGTGAGTAAACCTTTTCAAACAACATATAGGAGAGTATCTCTTTTAAGTAATGAGAAGAACTCTCCTTTTATAAATGGCTCTTTCTCCGAAATATTTTCAAGGTGACATGTAAGTTAAATGAAAGAAGCATTAGATGAACAGGGGCGACATAAAATTTATTGTGATTATGAGCACTTGAAAAATTTCCAATACACTGAGATATCTTCTTTTTTACCACCTTCTTTTACCTCCTAGAACTCTTTCAAAATTGATTCTGCTTCTTAGATCCCTCAAAACTGAATTTAAAATTTCATCTAAGAGTCAATTCAAAAGGTTATGTTTCATTTGCTATTTTAATACTGTGAGTCATCCCGTAGTTTTACCAATCCTTTAAAATATTTCATTTTGGGACTCTTACCATAATGATTCTTACATGGCTGTGATTTCTATGATCTCGCTTAGGATCATCTTTCTCATGTACCTTAGGGTCACTGCACAACCCAATTTGACCCCCCTACTCCAAACTGGAAATTCTGTTCTTCCAAATACACTCTCAATATTATAAACACACAAGTGCTCTCCTCCTCATCCATCCACCCATTCACCCATCTACCCACCTGTCCATTCTTTTATTCATTTAGGAATGTTTTAAGTACTGTTATGCATCTTAGAGCCGACAATACTACATTTTAACTAGAAATACACAGAACTAACATTCTATTGTAGGTACAAACAAGTGAACTGGCATTTAAAATCTGGTTAATGGGTTCTACGGCAATGGTAGACCTTGGGAGCATGCGTGAATGGAAGTCCTGAGTTGGTAGTACAAGGAAGCTCTCTTGGGAAATTGACTGAATGATGGTAACAGTCATTAAGATAGGAAGCAGGTTTCAGGATGAGGGTAGCAGGCATAAAGAGCTCAGTTATGGATGTGGTGAATGAATATATGTGTTTGAGTTTCAGAAGAAACATTTGGGTTAGAGACATACAGGTCTCAATTACCTATGAATTAAAGAGGATTCTTCTATCACTCAGGAAAAATAGAGTGAGAAGTGAAAGGACCAAACAAGATTCCTGATAACTAAGTAAATGAAAGGGATGGGTCAAGGAAAAACATAATTCAAGAAACCGAAGATTGACATTGTCAATTGTGGGGAATGAACAACTGATACAAAACTAAGGCATGACTACAGGCTGACTCTGGCAACACCACTGTTAGTTGAGAAGGTGAAATGGATTGAGGAGCAAAATAATATCAATAACAGTCATTTCAGAATGTATACAACTATTTCAGGGAGTGTGTGGCTGTGATAGGATAAAGTAGTAAAGGGCAGTGGAGGAGATTATAGGTTTAGGAAGGTGAATACAGGTGTAGGGGTGTGTGTGTGTGTGTGTGTATTTCTTGACTTTTCAAAAAGATAAGAAGATTGAGATATTCAACATGTTTTCTAAATGGGTATAATTTATTACAGGAAGAGTTTGAAGATACAGAAGCAAAAATGGACTTAATTTATAAAGCAAAGTCTCTGAGGATGCAACTGGGCCTGGTACATAGAGCACAAAAGTGGTCCTTGACAGGAGATAGGGCACTGCTATTACCCAGCAAAAGGAAAAGAGGACAGGGGTGAGTAGGAATGGAGGCACATGTAAATATCTCATGGAACAAAGTTGAGGAAATTCCCATCTGATAGTAATGTAGTTGGAGAGAAGTGTCTTAACAAAAAATTTGAGAAAAGAGTAGGTTTGTAGCAGCTTCTACACAGTACATGAAGGATAACTGACTGGGGGACTTAATATTAAGTGCCATAATCTTAAAATATTTCCTAAATTTTATAATTTGACAGCTCTTACTATTGTCTCTCCTACTCCATATGTATTCCATTTCTTCTTATTCTACTTCCAAGGAAAATGGAGAAAAACAGTTCTTCAGTAAATATTGCTGACTCTGAAATTTAAAAACAACAGTTTCTTGTAGAAACTGTGAACATGTGAAGTTTTGGGAAAGTTGGTAGTTAAACAGTCTATATTAATAGAAAATCTTGCGTTAGCCGGGCATGGTGGCTCATGCCTGTCATCCCAGCACTTTGAGAGGCCAAGGTGGGCAGATCATCTGAGGTGTTTACAAGTTCAAAACCAGCCTGGCCAACATGGTGAAAACCCGTTTCTACTAAAAATACAAAAATTAGCTGGGCCTGGCTGAGTGACCTAGAATCCCAGGCACTTGGGAGGCTGAGGCAAGAGAATCACCTGAACCTGGGAGGTGGAGGTGGCAGTGAGCCAAGATCACACTACTACACTCCAGCCTGGTTGAAAGAGTGAGACTGTCTCTCAAAAAAAAAGACAAGAACAAAAAAGGAATATCTTGCTTTGTGAGTATAGGGAGTCCTGGCTTAGAAAAAAAATGTAATTAGCATCATCAGAAAATCAATTATTGATAATATTTTAAAATTAACATACGGCAATATCAATTAAAGAATTTTATGCATGGATTGTGTAGGACATCAGAAATTCAAAACAAAAACTTTCTATACAAAAGTGTAGATATAAACATAGAAACTAGAGTAATCTTCATTGACGAAAACTATAAGAGGTTTTTTTAAAGTTCTCCATATATTTTGAAGCAAATATATTCCTTTCAATGTTAGTTTTATCAGATTGCAAATTTAGCATGCCACTAATATTTCAAACATTTTCCTAGAAATACTCTTATAAGTGGAACTCTTATTTGTAAAACTTCTTCTGATGTCTGTTCCATTGTAATATTTTATGCTGTTGACTGTAGGAATAAGTGATACAGATGTATAAAAATAATATTTTAAATTAAGAAAAATATCTTCAAGTTCGTAAGAAAACTTTCTAAAATGCTGAACAACACACACTAAGTAACATAGTTCCAAATGTTCACAGCCTAAATCAAATAAACTCAACATATTACTAAGAACAGGTTTTTTAATTTTCCCACTAAGAACACCTATGCTGTTTCAAATTATAAAATAAATTTTTGTCATTACTTTACAGCTGTTACTAGATGACTCTTCTCTAAGTCTTTTCTATAACTACCTTCTGGAAAAAATATCCATAGACACCGGATTGTACATTTTAATTTTCCTTGCTATCCTATAAAGTTTATTTTAAAAAGGCTAATATTGAATAAAAGGTACGAAATTCAAAGTTTATTTTATATGTAAAGATTTGTAGTATCCAAGATCATCTTCAAAGTGACAGTATTCTATTTCAATGATTTGTTTTTTTGTCATCTTTTAGTAATTATAACACTATCTTTGAAATGAAAGGTAGACTAAGACAGAATGAACAATGTTCTGAGAAAAACAATGTTCCGATGCATTTTTGTATCATGGGGAATGTGAATTTTTAAACCTCAGATATATTTAACGACGACTTTAAAGGTTAGATTGTAAATTCCTTTTTAAGTTCCAGGATACATGTGCAGGATGTGCAGGCTGTTTACACAGGTAAACATGTGCCATGGTGGTTTGCTGTACCTATGAACCCATTACCTAGGTATTAAGCCCAGCATGCATTAGCTATTTTTTTCCAATGCTCTCCCCTCATGCTACCCGACCCCTGACAGGATCCAGTGTGTGTTGTACCCCTCCCTTTGTCCATGTGTTCTCATTGTTCAGCTTCCACTTACAAGTGAGAATATGCGATGTTTGGTTTTCTGTTCCTGTGTTAGTTTGCTGAGGATAATGATTTCCAGCTCCATCCATGTCCCTGCTAAGGATGTGATCTTGTTCCTTTTTATGCTGCAAAGTATTCCATAGTGTACACGTACCACATTTTCTTTATCCAGTCTGTCATTGATGGGCATTTGGGTTGATTCCATGTCTTTGTGATTGTGAATAGTGTTGCAGTGAACAAACGCATGCAAGTATCTTTATAATAGAATGATTTATATTCGAGTATATCCCCAGTAATGAGATTACTGGGCCAAGTGGTATTTCTGGTTCTAGGTCTTTGTGGAACTGCCACACTGTCTTCCACAATGGTTGAACTAATTTACATTCCCACCAACAGTGTAAAAGTGTTCCTATTTCTACACAGCCTCGCCAGCATCTGTTGTTTCTTGACTTTTTAATAATCACCATTCTGACTGGCATGAGATGGTATCTCATTGTGGTTTTGATTTGCATTTCTCTAATGATCACTGAGGTTGAGCTTTTTTTCATATGTTTGTTGGTCACATAAATGTCTTTCAAGAAGTGTCTGTTCGTGTCCTTTGCCCACTTTTTAATGGTGCTATTTGCTTTTTTTCTTGTAAATTTAAGTTTCTTATAGATTTTGGATATTAGAACTTTGTCAGATGGATAGATGACAACAGTTGTCTCCCATTCTGTAGGTTACCTGTTCACTCTGATGATAGTTTCTTTTGCTGTGCAGAAGCTCTTTAGTCTAGTTAGATCCCATTTGCCAATTTTGCTTTTGTTGCGATTGCTTTTGATGTCTTAGACATGAAATCTTTGCTGGTGCTTATGTCCTGAACAGTATTGCCTAGATTTTCTTCTAGCGTTTTTATAGTTTTAGGTTTTACATTTATGTCTTTAATCCATCTTGAGTTAAATTTTGTATAAGGTGTAAGGAAGGGCCAAGTAGACTCCTCCATCTAGAAACACAGTGCTAGGACACTGCAGCTTTTTATCAGGACCATGATTGGAGAGAAGAAAAGATAGTCAACGTTGAGATGAATGTCAGTTGAAATCAGTTTTTACCCTCAGCTGGTGACAGCTGTCCCAGTAAGTTTGCCCTCAATTACTGAAAGGTCATGTCATCATCCAAGGTTTGGACCTCCTTACTGGATCTAACGATGTGGCACTTCTACTTACAGGCCTTCCAGTTTGAGATTAAAAACTATTCTTTTTGTTGTTGTTGTTGGTCCTAAGTTAAAAACTGATGCTTAACTAAAATGAGTAAAATTAAATTGAGCTACAAAGTCCATTTGTTAAACAACAGTTGACCTTTTCTGAAAGGCTTGCATTCTGGTAATCCGTATGATTCAGACCAGTAGAGCGGGATCTGGAAGTTTTTGTGTTTGTGGGTTGTCAGGAGTCTAGCTTAGTCTTTAACAAGATGAAAGCTACTGTCTAAATCTATTTGTCTTTCAGAAACTTTAAAATCACAATTTCTTTTCTTTTTCAGTCCCAATTCCTGTTGTTTCTTTTAAAACCATTTATTTTACTCAAAAGAGAAAACAGAAAACATCATTTGTATAATATCTCTTCATACACTGTTACTTCTGTTCTATATTTTAGATCTCTTTCTCTTCCTCAAGTCTATTTTTTAACAGCTTCAATCATTTGCATTGCTTTTACTCATTTCATTTTAAAACCCTGTAGAATCTGAAAGTTTTTATCATTTGCAAACTGAGCTTATTCCTTCCCAACATTAAAAACCATATACAATTTGTTTTTATAAAAAAAATTCTCGCTCCACATCAATGCCCAGAAAATGGTGAATACTTAAGCACTGCAAATACTGATGATAGAATATAACTTGCTATAGTCTACAGGATTACAATGAGTTGTTAACACTCCTCAGTGCTGTTTCTACATTCAATTTTCACTTCCCTAATAATCAATATTGTAGGATCTTAGATGTAAGACTTTTCATATAAAACAAATCACATACTTATGAAAAAAATGTAAAATCCTTATTTACATTCCATTCCCTACAAACAAATTCCATTACTCATTTGAGAAGGAAATTTAACTCTTCAGGATAGTGTGTGTGTGTATGTGTGTGTTTTCTTATAATGCCTTATTTTGGATACAGATCAGATTGCAATATTCCCAACAGAACCAAAACTAATATTTCTAATGGGATACACTAAGATCACACAAATTAATATTGCTTTCTTTCCAATGAGTTTCCACCATTACTCAGTCTTCTCAACTCCTGAAGAAAGAAGACTGTGATATTCAAGTGTTAAACAGCCCTTCCCTCATAAGAGCACTCATCTAGGGTATTCTATTATCTTTTCAAGTTCCCCTTTGGAATTATTCAGCACAAGCACAAACCTGCAAACAGTGAATGTCAATACGCTCTTACGGAGTCACCTCACAGTTCTCTTGGTGTACTGTATCCTTTGATTCAGCAAATTAGGGCTAATTAAACTACCTTTGGCAATGGAAGTTTCCCTGGTGGTCTTTATCTGATGGGTTTTATACTAAAAATGGCTTTCGGCATTATCAATTATACCCAGAATACTTTTAAAGTTACAACCATTCTTTTAAAATATGCCCTTTCCTGAAACATAGTATTTGAGAAATGAAGTGGAATTTGTGAGCATTTCTTGATTTTATAGGGTTAGTAAATGAGATCTAAGACATGTTAAAGGTCCTGGACATTAGCAGAACCACAATTAGAGGTCTTGTTACTTCATGTATTTCCAGTGTACTTCCTCTATGAAGCCTATTACTTTAGTGTAAAGTTCCATAGATGGTCCTCTCAAAAATACAATCAGAGAAATCTTTGCTGTATATGAAGCGCATCATTGAACATTAATGCTCTTAAATTACTTGTTCAGGTACTTAGACTAATATTTATAAATACCCTTTCCAACAATACTGTTTTTTTCTGCAACTTTCAACTTCACCCACATACACAAAAATAATTTCAAAACATTTTAAAATATGGCATGAAGTTTTTTTATGCACAATCTGCAGAGATAATCCTAATGTTATTCTTGCTGAAGTCCTATTTGTTGGCCATGGATCTTGGCTCTGCAGCATGCTCACTGAAACTAGTATCACCCAGGGCAAAGAATTCAATGCATCTGTGCCAAAAATTGACAATATTACCTATCATATAGAGTGTTAAGATTACATATGCTAATACATGGATATATCCACAACAGGGCTGGACCCCATAATTGACTGTTATTCAATAAATATAGTGTCAATTAGCTTTTGAGATATTTAAAAACTAGATATGATCTGGCTCTATGTCTCCACCCAAATCTCATGTTGAATTGTAATCCAAATTGGAATCCCCATGTGTTAGGGAAGGGGCCTCATGAGAGGTGAC
Organism: Colobus angolensis palliatus; assembly: GCF_000951035.1. NCBI lineage: Eukaryota > Metazoa > Chordata > Mammalia > Primates > Cercopithecidae > Colobus > Colobus angolensis. Next base: position 2,631,379 of record NW_012114252.1, on the reverse strand, counting down.
TGAATCATGTGGGCAGTTCCTCCATGCTGTTCTCACAACAGTGAGTTCGTTCTCAGGAGATCTGGTCATTTTGTGAGGGGCTTTTCCCTCCGTTGCTCTACATCTCTCTCATTCTCTCTCCTGCCACCCTGTGAAGAAGTGTCTTCTGTCATGATTGTAAGTTTCTGAGGTCTCCCCAGCCATGTGGAACTGTGAGTCAATTAAACCTCTTTTCTTCATAAATTACCCAGTCTCAGGTATTTTTTCATAGCAGTGTGAGAACTAATATAATAAACTGGTACCAGCAGCTCTCAAAAGCATTCAGTTTTACTCATTTACAAAGATACAGTTTGGAATTGGAACTTATTATTAAAAGAGAAGTAGAGCATAAATGTTCAGAAAATTTGCAGCCTGATGATGCAATAGAAAAGAAAAACCCATTTTCTGAGGAGAAATTCAAGCAGACTGCAGAAATTTGCACAAGAAATGAAGAGCCAAATGTTAATTGCCAAGACAATGGGGAAAAAATGTCTCCAGGGCATGTCAGACACTTTCACAGCAGCCCCTCCCATCACAAGCCCAGAGGATTAGGAGGGAAAAATGGTTTTGTGGGCCATGCCAGGGGCCTTATCACTTTGTGCAGTCTCAGGATTTGGTTTCCTGTCTCCTGGCTGTGGCTGAAAGGGGCCAACGTACAGCTCAGGCCATTGCTTCACAGGGTGCAAACCCCAAGCCTTGGTAGCTTATACATGGTGTTGAGCCTGTGGGTACACAGAATAAGGTTTGGGAACCTCTGTCTAGATTTCAGAGGATGTATGGAAATGCCTGGATGTTCAGGTGGAAGTGCTGGAGGGGCAGAGCCTTCATGGAGAGCCTCTGCTAGGGGACTGTGGAAGGGACATGTGAGGTCAGAGTCCCCACACAAGGTCCCAACTGGTGCTGCCTACTGGAGCTGTAAGAAGAGGGTCACCATCCTCCAGACCCCAGAACGGTAGATCCACTGACAGCTTGCACTGTGTGCCTGGAAAAGAGCCACAGACACTCAACACCAGCCTGTGACAGAAGTCAGGATGGAGGGCTTGTATGCTACAAAGTCACAGGAATGAAGCTGCCCAAGACGATGGGAACCCACCTCTTGCATCAGTGTGACCTGGATATGAGAGATGGAGTCAAAGGAGAACATTTTGGAATTTTAAGATTAAATGACTGCCCTATTGGATTCTGGATGTGCATGTGAACTGTAGCCCCTTCATTTTGGCCAATTTCTTCCTTTTGGAATGGGTATATTTATCCAATGTCTGTACCTCCACTGTATGTTGCTTTTGATTTTACAGGCTCATAGGTAGAAGGAACTTGCTGTGTCTCATATGAGACCTTGGACTTGAACTTTTGGGTTAATGCTGGAGTGAGCTAAGATGTTGGGGGACTGCTGGAAAGGCATGCTTGTGTTTTGAAATGTGAGGATATGAGATTTGGGAAGGGCCAGGGCCAGAATGAGATGATCTGGGTCTGGGTTCCTACATAAATTTCTTCTTGAATTGTAATCTGAATTGTAATCCCCACATGTTGGGGGAAGGGCCTCTTGGGAGGTGACTGAATCATGGAGGCATTTCCCCTGTGCTCTTCTCATGATAGTGATTGAGTTCTCTTGAGATCTGATGGTTTTGTGAGGGGCTTTTCCCACCTTTGCTCTGTACTTCTCTCATTCTCTCCAGCCACCCTGTGAAGATGTGCCTTCTTCCATGATTGTAAGTTTCCTGAGGCCTCTCTAGCCATGTGGAACTGTGGGTCAATCAAACCTCTTTTCTTTATAAATTACCCAGTCTTGGGTATTTCTTCATAGCAGTGTGAGAATGAATACAAAATTCAATTTTTATATTTTACATTTGCATTTCATGATCAACAAACTTCATCTTTGAAACAGGAAATTTGTAGTAGTTTTACTATTCTTGTCGTTCTTCACTGAACTTAAACAAGTTTTGCTGAAGCTACATCTAGGGAACATTAGGTGTAGCTAGTGATGACAAGTATTCTTCAATAACATAAAGAGATCCTAAAGTAGAATCATCCCAAAGAACTGTATGATAGCCTCCATAGCCTGCATGTTGGGGAAATAGAATCCTCAGTAGAAATTCTCATTAATTTTTACTGTGTATGTTGTGACTTTCCCATTTCTTTCCATCATTTTTTTTTTTTTTTTTTGAGATAGATTCTCACTCTGTTACCCAGGCAGGACTACAATGGCACAACTCAGCTCACTGTGACCTCCCCCTCCCAGGTTCAAGCTATTTTCCTGCATCAGCCTCCTGAGTAGCTGGGACTACAGGTGTCCACCACCATGCCTTGTTTAGTTTTTTATTAGTAATAGGGTTGTGCCATGTTGACCAGGCTGGTCTCAAACTCCTGACCTCAGGTGATCCACCTGCCTCGACCTCCTGAAGTGCTGGGATTACAGGTGTGAGCCACCATGCTCAGCCCCATCAACTTTATTCTTATCAGTTTCATTTTATTCTAGTGTGATTTTATCTTATTATATTCCCTATGATGGTTTAAAAACACTTTCCTTCACTCATTCATATATTCATACATTAACTTAATATAGACTTTTCTGAGCAGCTTTGTTCATGCAGTATATTTGATCCCAATAATATAATGACAAATATGGGGATGATTTTTAGAAGCTCATAGTCAATGAAAAAATAAGCTAAATACAGTGTAATTATATATATTATGTATAATACATATAATTTTATAAACACACACAAGTGCTAAAGTTAGCAGATGAGGGAGTGACCAAGTTCATTTCAAGAGGTGCAGAAATCACCACAGAAAAAAAGTATAGAATTGTCATTTATGTCATCAACTTATTTGTCTGGATTTCTGTGACAGGCCCTTAATTTTGTCACCACATACCTTCTTGACACTGTAATTTGAAAGGTTTTAATACATGAGTTGGCTCATGCCAGTCCCCAGCCTACATCGTATATAATAACATTCTGGAATTTCATGTAGATCCCAAGAATCCCCAGCATTCTCTATTTCTTAGGTTTCTATATTCTGTTTCATGTTTTTGTAGTGATTGCTCCCCTGGTTATCCATAACCCTATTAATAACTGCTTCTTCAGGTGTCAGACGATGTTTAATTCCTTTGAGAAGCCTTCATGTTATCCCTAAGACTAAGATACTTTCCTGTGTGTTTCCACAAGATCTGCTTTTCCCAAATAAAACCTTTCATACTGCATTGTAATTTTCCCTGATTACTCTTCTTTAGCCCCCAGAGGCAGAAATCTGTATGGTGACTAGCACCAATTAAGTACCAATTAATAATTTGTTGAATGAATAAATGAATGGATAAATGGATGGATGAATGTGGAGATAAGGGACATTTCAAAGGAAAAATAATCATGATGTTGGAACTATAAAGAAACTGTTAGTGACTAATTTGAATTGCTAAATTTGTATTAAATCAGTACAGTGTTCTTATATGAGCATCATAATGCAGTTTAGACTTCAGGGAAAAAACAGGATTCCATAGAATATACTCATAACATAAAGGTATGGAACAATTATGACAAGAAAACTTCTGATACAAAATCCATACTATTTTGCAAATTTATAACCAGAGCACTACACTTAGTTTTATATATATATATATATATATATATATAAAATTATATATTACTTAATAGGTAAATATACTATTTATATTCTTAAAAATTAGCATAAGACATTAATGTTATAAGGAAATTAAAGGACGTCAAACATAATAAAAACTATCCCCAAGCAATACCTATTGTATTAATATATCTCCTCCAAAATCGAGACATTATATGTTAATCTAGAAAATTATACTCTTAAATTCAGTGCTTTACACTTCAGCTTAATAATTAGCACTTAATAATTACTTTTGGATCATTAATTTTCACTCTAAATTACACATTAAACAAATGCAAAATATTCCAGTGAGGTTTCCACTAAGTGAAAATGTGAATGAGTTATTCATATAATTCACAAGTACCAATAATTGAATAAAACTATACTTTTCAAATGTACTCTGTATTTTAACTCAACTTTGGTCTTTTGCATATACACATATTTATTATTTTGGTTTCTGAATAATATTCTTGGCTAATATTAATTTCAGTATTTTCAATTCATTAGAAAAGCTGGTTTTTAATGTTTATTAAGATGTGTCTTAGAGATGTGTAGATTACATGCATGCATTCTTGCACTTCAGAATACATTCATTAAAAGGCTCATGTTTGGAGGCACTGTGGCAGGGACTGTGAGGCAGTTGTTCTCAAGCTTTATTGGAAATAGTTATTTAGTATGCTTGTTAAATATGCATTTCTGGGATCTACCACTGGAAATGTTGACTCAGTATTTCTGGCTAAAACTCTATACTCTATGTTTAAACAAGCACAGAGATTAATCTGATGTGATTCTGATGCAGGTTATATACTCCATGGTCAAAAATAGTTATGTGGCTTACAGACAGATAAAAAGATGCTCCCTGACTTTCCCTAGACAATTTTACAACTATTATAGTTAGTACAACTCATAAAAAAGTACTTTAGAGTGGGCCACAGAAACGAATAAAGGTTTTGGTGCTGGGTGCAGAAATAGAGCCATACTTTAGAAGTATAGAACTAGTTGGTACACAGGATGTTGAAAAGATGCTTGACCATATCATACAGAGTTAATTCAAATATTCCAAGTCTAGGATGACCTGAAATTAGTCATAGTGAAGGAGAGAGACTTGAAATTTGTGTTCAAAAACCAATGGCATTCTGCGTCTTGTCAGTCCCATGTGCTTTTTTATTAATTTATGAATTAATTGCCTTGCCTCAACTTTTCCCGTTCTGTAGAGTTGGCTCCATGGAAGACCCAATTAGTCAATCTTCAGAGAGAGAGAGAGTTTTACATAGTAATCTGACACTCAGAGCTTCATACGAACCCAGGTGAACCAGGCACAATGCCAAATTTCATCAAAGACTTAATGGTTCCAGGGAATTTCTCACCCAGAAGACATCTACTTCCCCTTACTCTCTGTTCAATGGCTTACTTTATCTAATTTTCTATGTGATTATCTTCCTCTGGAATTTGGGAGGAAATGCTAAAACAGATGTTATCCTACACAGTAGAATATAAACCTATAGAAAATTGTAATAGTTTTACTCCCCACACCACCCTTCCCCTTCACCCCGAAAACTAGAAGGAAGGTCTTATTGGTTTTCAGATAATTATGTTTTGGTCTAAGTTTACACAGTTAACAACAGGTATGTCAGATAGGTCCAGTCAAGATAACAGGAATCATTTTAGATATAATTTAATACAGGAATTGGTATACAGACCTTTAAGAGTTAGTAAAGCAAAACTAGTATGTAAAAGAACATAGATATTTTCATGCCTGTAATCCCAGCACTTTGGGAGGCTGAGGCAGGTGGATCGCTTGAGGTCAGGAGTTTGAGAACAGCCTGACCAACATGGTAAAACTTCATCTTTTGTATTTAGTAAAAATATAAAAATTAGCCCAGTGTGGCAGTGTGCACCTGTAATCTCAGTTATTCTGGAGGCTGAAGCAGGAGAATCGCTTGAACCCAGGAGGTAGAGGTTGCAGTAAACCGAGATGGGGCCATTGCACTCCAGCCTGGGTGACGGGACAAGACTCCTCTCAATTAAAAGAAGAACACTGGTATTAGTGATTACACAGAGCAGCTTCCAATTCTAGTTTTTAAGAAACAGAAGAGATAGGATAACCAGCATCTAGGGATGTGGGAGAGAAGTATGCTTCTCAAATGGACAATGGGAATGTTGCCCTTCCAAGGTGATGCTCATACCTGAGTCCCCATCCCACATTGCTGGCGCTCAGACTAGCGATGGAGGTAACGTTAGCTGGTACCCACCTTCAACGGGTTTATCCCTAGCTGCTAATCTAAGAACTAAACATGTCTGGAGACTGGGGAGTGACCCTCTGCTTGGATGTAATGCTAGCAGAAACAAAACCACAGAAAGTGCTTTCCCCTCTCCCTCTTTTATTCTCCTTTTAGAACTTTCCATTGGCAGAAAAAATAAAAGTATAATACCTGGAAGGAGAATCAGGGAAATAAAATTTATAGGTATCATGCAGTTGAAGGATTTAGTAAAGTCTGGGAAATGTAGTTTACATAAACACAGACCAATTTACAGAAGAGGAGGCTCGGATCTGTGACAAAATAGGCAAATCACCAGCACAGTAGCTATAGCAGTCTTCTGGGTTTTGAAGTATGTGGCTTCAGAATCACAGAACATGTAAGTACCACATTCATTTCGCTGAGATACGGGAGAAAATAAAAGAGTTTAGTTTGGTCAAAAGCACCTGGGTGCCTTCAGAAGAATTAAAATTGACTGAAACGGCAAATAACTAAAACCTATTGTTCAACAGTTCATAAGTTTTGATACTGAACCGGTATCCTCTCCTTCGAGGACTGCTCTGCCTAAAAAGATTACATGATGGCTGGAGTTTCCATATTGTCAGGCCTCTGAGCCCAAGCCAAGCCATTGCATCCCCTGTGAACTTGCACGTATATGCCCAGATAGCCTGAAGTAACTGAAGAATCACAAAAGAAGTGCAAATGCCCTGCCCCACCTTAACCGATGACATTCCACCACAAAAGTAGTAAAAATGGCCAGTCCTTGCCTTAAGCGATATTATCTTGTGAAATTCCTTTTCCTGGCTTATCCTGGCTCAAAAAGCTCCCCCACTGAGCACCTTGTGACCCCCACTCCTGCCCGCCAGAGAACCCCCCTTTGACTGTAATTTTCCTTTACCTACCCAAATCCTAAAAATGGCCCCACCCTTATCTCCCTTCGCGGACTCTCTTTTCGGACTCAGCCTGCCCGCACCCAGGTGATTAAAAAGCTTTATTGCTCACACAAAGCCTGTTTGGTGGTCTCTTCACATGGACATGCATGACACATATCCCAGCAAAAAACAATCAGTTTTAAAATAGTATTTCACCAAGAGTGTAGAGATGGGCAATACAGAAGCAGAGAGACCAATGTGACATTATAAGACCGATTTGGGCAACAGATGTTGAGGCATTAAACTAAAAGAGTAGCAGTGGGAATGTGAAAGTATATTTAAGAGAAATTTAGTAGTAAAGGCAATGGGTCTTATTAAATGTGGGGAGTGAAGGAAGAGGAGGAACACAAGATGGCTCCTGAGTTTCGGTCTCGGAGAATGGTGAGTCATAGTATTTGTCAAGCCTCTGAGCCCAAGCCAAGCCATCGCATCCCCTGTGACTTGCACGTATACGCCCAGATTGCCTGAAGTAACTGAAGAATCACAAAAGAAGTGCAGATGCCCTGCCTCGCCTTAACCGATGACATCCCACCACCAAAGAAGTGAAAATGGCCAGTCCTAGCCTTAAGCGATGATATTATCTTGTGAAATTCCTTTTCCTGGCTCATCCTGGCTCAAAAAGCTCCCCCACTGAGCACCTTGTGACCCCTACTCCTGCCTGCCAGAGAACAACCCCCCTTTGACTGTAATTTTCCTTTACCTATCCAAATCCTATAAAAGAGCCCCACCCTTATCTCCCTTCACTGACTCTCTTTTCTGACTCAGCTCGCCTGCACCCAGGTGAAATAAACAGCCATGTTGCTCACACAAAGCCTGTTTGGTGGTCTCTTCACACAGACACGCATGACAGTATTGTCAACTAACATAAAAAAAAGGAACAACTGAAAAGATTTGGGAGGAAAGTTGACACGTTTATTTTTAGACTTACTGAATGAAGACCTAGAGCTAACTGTTATCTAAACATCAGTGGACCTTCTTGTATTATTTGGGCAGTGAGTTTTGAATGTATGAATTTTCCTTTGTAGATTTTGCAGTTGAATAAATTAATTCTTTTCAGGATAAGTCTAAACTACTCTATAGGACAATTACATAGGCTTCTGCATTATAGAGCTCACTGACTGCTTTCCCAAGCCTCGTCTATCATTCCTTCCTCAAAAGTGGTGCTCCAGGAAGAGTGCAAACATTGAGCTTCCCTGAAAATACTCTGATACTTGAAACATCTGTACTTTGGTAAATGCTCTGTCTGTAATGAATTTTAGTCCACTCTCCATCTGATTATCTTTGGTTCTCTATTGAAATCTAGCTAAGCTATAACTTCTAAAATGTTATTCTTAAGAAAATCCCCATGTAATTGATCATTGTCTACTATTTATGCACTCTTTATTCATCACATTTCTCAATTTTATGTATTTTTTACAGCTCATTTTAATGTATTTACTGATATACTTATTTCCCTTTCTAGACTGTAATTTATGAGTATATAGGTGGCATACCTCTTTAAAAGTCACACCAGAAACAGTGAGATTTCTCACAACTCACATGTTGACAAAATATTAGTTAGATATATAATGAGATACTTTAACTCAACCAAGTGATAAAATATGAAAAGGGGAGGGGAATACATTCACAAGAGAGGAAACGCGAAATGGTCATTAAACAAAAAATAATGACAAACTTCACCAGAATCAGTTTTTTCGTTTCCTTCAAGTTGACTAAATTTTAAAACATGTTTCTTCCTAACATAAGCCCCTAACTTCTTTTTCTTTGCGCACTTACTTTAGAACATTTGTAATTTTAAGTACTTTCTCTTCCCATTTGAGATGTAAATCTTCCATTTCTTGCCTGTTTTAAAAGCCAGGATTCTCTTTTTCAAGGAGCCATCTTTATAAAATGTAATCATCAAGACAGAACCCCTCTCTCCCAGTCTGTATGTCAGGGAAGCAGCCTAACTTTCATAAATACAACTAGCAAACACATATGACCTAATCACATTGACCAAGCTCACTCCTAAGCCCAGGCCCAGTGCTTGCTCACTAGCTCTCCCAGGTGTGTGAAACTATCTCATCTTTTGATTCAGTGGAGAGTTCTCTCTCTTTCCCCTAATGTAATAGTCTCGGAAAATGAACATCTTCCTTGCTTATTTCACTCCATCTGTTGCAATTTCTCTTTCATATACACAAAGATTATTTACCATTTACATTTTATAAACTCAGCAAAATTAAAAACTGAGGATATGAAATTATGGTACAAATCCAAAAATAGTCTACTTGGGGCACTGGTGCAAGTATGGATTAATATAATCGCTTTGAAGATTAGTTTTGCAAACTAATGGAATACATACTCATGCACAGAGAGGCTTGCTTATAGCATTGTTCATTAAAATTGGAAATAATAGATAATACATTGTGGTATATTCATACATCAATTATAATAAAGTCTATTTTATCAGCAGAAAGACAAATCGGAGGCATATACATTTTAAAAACACTGCTGTTTAATATTAGGAAATATTAAATAATATTAATTGTATATAATTACTATATATACACACATATGTAAATCAGGGGGACAGGATCAAAAAGGAAGAGAATCAAGGTGTCATCTATTACACTATATTTTATTTACTTATAAAATGAAAATGATTGGGAAATTAAGGTAAGATAGCAGAGGTGGTTGCAGCATACATTTGGGACATTCACAAATCCTCACATAAAATGAAAAGACTAACTTGATAGCAAAATCAAAATCACATGGATACCATTTATTAGACTGGTGCAAAAGTAATTATGGTTTTTGCCAATTAAATAAAACAAAACTCAGTGAAAATGTCATCCTCATTAACCTCAAAGCAGAAATGAGAGAGCACCCTAGCAATGGCCACACAACCTACACACTATCAGCATGTGTGCACAAGAAACTGAGGGAAGCAATGCAGCAAGCTAAAGACATGAAAACAACAGAACCCATAAGGATTCATTGAAAATCAATTTGAAAACAGCAGAGAACTGTGAAAATTTATGCCTACACTAATAATGGGTGGATGCAAGGGCCCTGTCATAAGGCTAAAGGAAATAGAGTCTCTGAAATCGGTTGAACTCTCGAAGCTAAAAATCTGGCAAGTTTTCTTACCATTCAGGATGAGGGGATTCCACGTACAAGAGTAACTGCTGAAAGTGGAAAAAAATTAGTGAGACAAGAATAACAGAAAGTTAAGAAAGAGAAGATATGAATAATCACTAGGGAGAGAAAGAGACTAGAAATCTTAGAAAACAAGTAACAATATTTTTTTAACACTACATGAAGACAACAGAACAGGAAACTCACTAGATTTAGAAAAGCTATTCAAACAAAGCTTTCTTCTAAAAATGAAGGGAATTTATACTAACATAAAAATAAGCAACAAATGTTTTGAGATCAAATCTCACAAAAAAACACCACAAATATTGCATATTCTGTTATGATCTCTGCAAACAAAGTAAGCACACCATCAAAAGGTTCAAAAACAGACTAAAATGAGACATACCACTTCAAAGTGAGCTAAAAGGCAGTAAACATGGGATACAAGACACAAAGAAATAACACATTAGGATTAGAAAAATTCAGGAAAGATGAGATCTCAAAAAAAAGAAGAATGCGAATGCATTCAAAAATAAATACAACCTGCAGAAATGCAAAAGCTAAAAAGCACCACCAATAATATCTTAAGAGAAACAGAAGGTAAAGAGGTCAATTTTTACAATCCAAAAGAATTTGAGCAAAGATCAAAAAGGATTTGGGAAAATGCTGAAGACAAAGAAAATTGAACAAATGAATAATAGGTGCTCCTGAGGAAGAAAGTTAAAAGACAACAAATTATTAAAACTATAATTCAATGAAAGCCTCCTAGAAAAATGTTTAAAATTACATATTGAAAAAGTACACTATGCAACTGAGAATACCAACTCAGAGCTACCAACACAAAATATATTCTAGTAAAATTACTGTACTTTAAAGAAAAAGAAAACAAATTATTGGGCACTGGGAAAAAAAGCAAGTGACTAATAACGGAAAGAAAAACAGATTATCACTATAATTTTTGCCACTAATGCATTCTAACAGAAAATTCAGAGCTTATTGAAAAAAATGGAAGGAAAGAACACGTGAACCAACATTTTTGTATTGAACAAAATTAATTTTTAAGACTAAAGGACCCAAAGTCTTATCACCATAAAAGAACTTGTAAAATATTGTCCCCATAAGACCTTCATAAGGAATATACTAGAGAGATATTGATACAAGAGCAACTAGTGAGCATTATATAGTTACAATAAGTAAGAGTTAAGTGGCAGGTATGATATGTGACCTGACACTATCTGTGCCTCTATCTGTCTCTAGTATAACCATAGAATGAGGAGAGAAAATAGACAATACATACAAAAATGTTTAGCTAATTCTAGTAGTCATAATGGGTAGGGGCAGTTTTAGTATTATTATACAGATAATGTGGTATATTTAATGTGGAATCAAGTAAGTAATTATGCAATATTTATTTTAATTATCACCTATGTTTCTAGGAGCCATCATTAGTGCTCAGATTGCAATCACGAAATGACATTTCCCAGTAAAACAAAGTCTCATGTAAAAATGGCTCATTCCAGGATAAGCTGAGCTTAGTACATCTAATTATACCAGATAGCAAAGAAACTAGTAAGTATTTTAAGAGTCATCTCAAAGGACTCAAAGGCAAATGGAAAAGGTACCAACTGGCAAAATGTGAGACAATGTGAACTTCAATAAAAGTAAGAATTACGAATGTTTTTAAAACTGAGTTCATGATGACATTAAACATATACAAAATAATTGGTCATCTTCTGAGAAAGACAGGGAGGGAATCATTTTTTAATCTTGAAAACTGGTTCAATTAAAAATAAAAATTTCAAGAATCTATCCTGGCTTTCCCGAGGTCACAATCAAAAGAGGAAATGGATCACTGAAATTGATTTTTGTATTGATAGTATCTGCCAAAGAGAAAATAAAAAAATAACCTGATAGAAAGTGGTGACATAGTTTGGATGTTTGAATCTCATGTTGAAATTTGATCCTCAGTGTTGGAGCTGGGGCCTGGTGGGAGGTGTTTGGGTTATGGGGAAGGATTCCTCATGAATGGCTTGGTACCCTCTGTATGATAATGAGTAAATTCTAGCTCTGAATGCCTGAGAGATCTGGTTGTTTAAAAGAATGTGGCACCTGCTCCTATCCTCTCTCTCCATGAGATACACTGGCTATCCCTTTGTCTCCCACCAATCTGTAAGCCTCCTGAGGCCTCACCAGAAGCTGAGTAGATGTTTGCACCAGGCTTCTCACACAGCCTGCAGAAACTTGAGCCAAAACGAACCTCCTTACTTCATAAATTATCCAGTCTTAAGTACTTCTTTATAACAATACAAAAACAAAGTAATACTGGAGAAAGGGCTAAATTTCTTTCTTTTGAAAGAAATTTCAGATAAGGAAGCAAAAATTTGTCATACACTTATTTAAAAAGTGAAATCCAATAAATCATCAGGGAAATAGAAGTTAATACTTGTTTTACTTCTATCCTTCGAATGAATATGAAAAATCAGTGAACACGAAGAAAAGTGTCTACAAAGATGGGGAGAAGTAGAAACTGTCATTATTTCTAGTGAGAATATGAACTGGTACAATTGCTTTGCAAAGCAGGCTCACATACCTAGTAAAGCTGAACATCATCTTTTGTTTTGTGGCACTGCCATGCTACTTCTAAGATATCCTGCATGCTCTTGCACATGTATATCAAGAGATACTTTCCAGATGGTTTAGAACAACATTGTTCATATCATACCAAATGCCATTGATATCAACTCCAATATTCATCAACAAAATACATACATAAGTGAGTTATGCATTCATAAATCAGAATACTATACTTTGCTAAAAGGAATGAGGGCTGGGTGTGGTGGCTCATGCCTGTAATCCCAGCACTTTGGGAGGCCGAGGTAGGTGGATCACTTGAGGTCAGGAGTTTGAAACCAGCCTAGCCAACACGGTGAAACCCTGTCTCTACTAAAAGTACAAAATATACAAAAATTAGCTGGGCATGGTGGCGCATGCTTGTAATCCCAGCTACTCTTGAGGATGAGGCATGAGAACTGCTTGAGCCTGGGAGGCAGAAGTTGCAGTGAGCCAAGAATGTGCCGCTGAACTTCAGCCTAAGTGACAGTGAGACTCAGTCGAGCGAGCGAGCGAGCGAGCGAGAGAGAGAGAGAGAGAGAGAGAGAGAGAGAGAGAGAGAGAGAGAGAATGATTACACCTGTATTCATCAGCATGGATGAGCCTCGAAATCATACTGTTTAATAAAAGGAGTAACAAGATAGACTGTATGCTTTGATTCATATAAAATTCAAAAACCAGAAAAACCAAGTAATACATTATTTAGGGATGCAGATATTGTTGATCAAAACTGTAATTTTTATAAAAGTTATTATCAGGATAGGCAAACTCTCTGTGCACTGAAATGTGCATATAGGGCCATGGAAATGTATTTCTTGGACTTGGTGGAGGGTTATGTACAACTATATTATTTTCCTTAAACCATGCGTGTGTATAACTATCTACCACTATCTGTGCTTCTGCCTCTACTCCTATCAAGTGTTATGACTTCACCCAATTTTTTTTTTTTTTTTTTTGAGACGGAGTCTTGCTCTGTCACCCAGGCTGGAGTGCTGTGGCCGGATCTCAGCTCACTGCAAGCTCCGCCTCCCGGGTTCACGACATTCTCCTGCCTCAGCCTCCCGGGTAGCTGGGACTACAGGCGCTGCCATGTCGCCCGGCTAGTTTTTTGTAGTTTTTAGTAGAGACGGAGTTTCACCGTGTTAGCCAGGATGGTCTCGATCTCCTGACCTCGTGATCCGCCCGTCTCGGCCTCCCAAAGTGCTGGGATTACAGGCTTGAGCCACCCCGTCCGGCCGACTTCACCCAATTTTATCAAATATTCCTTTCTTACTTGCTAATTTATAGAAGCATTTTTTAAAAAACAACATTTTACATATTTTATCCAATACTTTTATTTCAATGGACAGGTGTGAGTTGGATAGACACTCTTAGAATGCTGTCCATGTATTAAAACGCTTATCTTCACAACAAAATCACTTGGAGAGTCCTGCTTTTATTCATATCTTAAGGAAATCTAGGCACAGAACTTGTACAAGGTAGGAGAGAAGTTACTTGTTCAAGATATACTAATTTTATTGTGTATTTTTTATCTTAAGCAGTTCACTGTATTGCTGGTAAAAATGACTGCATCAACAAAATGACCACATAGAAGAGCTTTAATAATTCCTCTTTGCCCAGCAAATTAAATACAAACGCTGCTTGTGTACACAAAAAAATCAATTGTAACATTTTTAATTCACATTTTTAGCTTTCTAATATTTTTTCAAGTAATTTTAATAATTCTGTTCCTCTGTAAACACACCCCTTGCTCTGTTCATGACGTTTGCTCCTCCCAGGAAACTTTCTCCTCCCTATTGTCAGTTGCTGAAACCAAATTATAAGTCCATCTCCTCAAATACCACTTTCTCATAAATATTGCAGGCAAATATTGGTTTGCTTTTCCTGATTGCCCTTTCTCTGTCTCCTCTATGAAGTACTTTTTGAACTCCCCATTTGGATAGTTTCTTTTCTTTCTCTGAGCTCTCATAAAACTTTGATTGATCTCTGGCATATAATGTGATATAGGGGATTGTACACAGTATTTCTTCTGTGTTCATCACCAGCTGGAAGAGTTGATAAACGTGAAACATTTCTGCTGAGATATCAGAGGTACTATTTCAAAATAGCAGTATCCTTAAAGAAAGTATAACCTGAGGGCTTCAGGCCATGCAAAAAGATGGAAGTGGTTCAGCTTTGGTGTTAAGAAGTAAACCTCATGCTAAAAATAATCAGACTGATACCAAAGTTCATACCAAATCAGCCACCATTACCAGCCTAAGTGTTACAGTTCCAAATGTCCTTAACCACATGATGCCTTCTTATAATGCTAATATACAGTGTTTTAAAAAATTTCATCACGCTTTAATAGAGAGTATTTTAGAGATACAAATAAAGACTGTAATAAAAAAAAAGTGTACATTTTTGCTCTTCATAGTGTGGTCCTATGGACCAAGGAATAATAACATCATCTCTAGGTGGGCAGGAAATGCTCCACCTCAGATTTCCTGTATTATACCCTATTTTTTTAACCAGAATCCCAGGTAATTTGCGTGTATGAGAAAGTTTGAGAAGCTCTGGTATCAGCTCAAACTCTGTTTTTAAACATTAGTTCTACTAAGTGAGCACTCAATTTTCTTTTCAATAATAAGAAAATTAGTAATTCCACACAGAGATACTGAAGTCATTGAAGAGCCGAAGACATACCTAACTTGTTATCAATCCTGAGAAAGAAAATCACCATTTCAATAGCCACTCTGTTTATTCACAACAAAATAACATCAAAAATAGACCTAGGTAAGAATGGGTTTGTTTCTGGTTTTGTTGATAGTTATATGACTTTGCCTAAGTCATGAGAAAATTTACCTGATAATATTTGCTTGAATTTTAATTTTTTTTTACATCCTCTAATGATCATATAGTTACACTTAGCATGGTGTTGTTCAAAAAAGACCACAACTTCTTGTTTTATGTTCTCTGGTGTGGGATAGATTTAGTTATGACATATTACAGAACAGCAGAGTAATCTGAAATGTGAGCTAGGAGGCTCCTCTAAGTCTTAAGTCTTCGCTCTTCACCTCAGTGATTTAACACTAGTCTAAGCCAATGCAATGAAAATAATCACTTAGGCATTCAAGAACAAACCCTTTTATTTCAATTCTACTATTAAATATTTTATATTGATACATAACTTTTCAAAAGAATAAAAGATGATTTTATATGATTCATTAGTTATCTACATTCCATTATACAATGTTATTAACAAAATAGCAGGATGAGTATCAATTATTTAGAAACCAAAATGGAAATGTATAATCGGAAAAATATTCATAGTGATCACATATGAAACTATATTTATCTTACATGTATATTTCATTTCTCTTTAGTATAATTTTCATCAGTACTACCAAAATTGCACTAGATGGTAATTTCAAAGTATTTACAATTTTGAACATTAAACTGGATTGGGAAGTGTTTATCTGTGAATTTTTCTATAGTTTTATCATGCTGGGTTTTATCTGACCTTTAGAATTAGGTACTTGTAAAGTGTAGATCAAAGTGTGCAGTCATTACTCAAGATTACTTTCAATGTCTTACAAAGGTTTTAATCTAATGAATCTTCCAAAAATTATTTTTAGTATGAATGGAGAAATAAGAGACTTATTGAAAAAATAGTTATTTTCAGTACACTTTTCTTATATTTGAAAAAATATCAATGGGCTATTTTTCTTTTATTATACTTTATGTTCTAGGGTACATGTGCACAATGTGCAGGTTTGTTGCATATGTATAAATGTGTCAATGCGCTATTTTTCAACAGTTTACAAAGTAAGCTGAATATATTTTATTTCGATTAAGTTTGATGAAATTTTAATTTTAGAAAGAATATATATAATCAGTAAACATACTTTTAACTACAATAGTATAATGACATCCAAATTTTATAGGCATATATGTTTAAATTTATATCGATAAAAAAATCAATGAGACTATTTAAAATTATATAAAATAATATCCACAGTATGAATAAATACATAGTTTTCCTAGTTCTGGAAAGAAAGTCACATCTTTTTAAGGTCTCCTTAACTTCCACACCTACCTGAGGCTTTTGAAGTGAAGGTGATTTATGGTGAAAATAAATATGAGGAAGCCAAGAACTTTCATTCACTCTACAATCCTGCATTACTAAATAAATCAGCTTCCCTTATTCTTCAGTGACTAACAAAGTGTAATTTTCCTTTTGTTCTGTGCATAGAATATACTATTCTCTTTCCAAAGTCATTCTTAGTGCCCTGACATGGATACATTTGTTAGAGGCTGATACAAAGTTACCAAGTGGGAAAACCAAAACACAATATAAACAATAGTTCTATTTATTTTAGACTAATCAAAAATTCTAGATCTAGCAATTTAATATTACAATGTATTATTCTACTATTTCTAAATTGATCATATTTTAGTCAGATACTTCCTGTTCCAATAAGCCTACCTCCTACCTCCTAAGGTATTACACTGGGAAATGCTTTATATACTGGATAGTGCTATCAAGCATCAGGGAACCTTATTATTATCATAATTATGATGCAGTAAGGAGTCTGTGGGAAAAGGGCTAGTTGTCCATAAACATGTTAAAAGGTTTGAGAACTGAATTCTGGAATCCTCAAATATTTAGAATGTGGAATGACGAGGAGAAGCCCGCAAAATAAATCCAAAGATTGAAAATCACCTTACTTTTAAAAAATGTCTGGTATCTAGTTCTAGTTATGATCAAATCCATTTTCCCTCGATTACCACTGTGAACCACCTTGCCAAAATGAATTTGATCATGACTTATGTATTATTTACTTTTTATAAGTAATTATTGCGATTTAAATCATAAGATCACGTAAGAATTGTAAACAATGCAACCACAAATTTTCAAAATTATATGTAGAATAATTTTGCTACAAATTGTTTTTAGTAGAACTCTGGTTTGTTTTTCAACATTTGAAGCTATCAAGAGTTATGGACCCTAAGAAGTATGGCTAGATATTTCAAGAAGTATAGATTTTAACATTAGATTTGTTCTATATAGCCAAAAGCAGAGAATTATTTTTTCCAGTTGTGTTTAGAACCTCCATCAGTTAGCTACTGTGCAAGCATGGTAGGTGTCAGGCAAGGGGTGAGGCAACTTTTAAGTTCAAAGTCATTCCAATCCTGCAACCCCAGGTTACTAGTGAACTATCTATATCTATGTAAACGAACCAAATACATATAATAAAAATATAGACAAATTTTCCTGATGGGGTTTTTAAGTCATTCTACTGAAATCAGTTTAAGAATGAAAATTACTTAGTATAGATGGCTTCTTTCTATAAGAAACATTAGTTAACATTTAATTATAGTGTACAGGTAGGATTACAAATAGAAATTATTTAGAAAGCAGTAAGATAGTTAAATAATTTGATAACATTGATGATGAAAACAAAATGACACCTAAAAGGTACAGAAATATTTTGGTGGTAAAACTTTGCGTATTGAAATATAGAGACCCCTCTGTTATCTGAAATAAACATGAACAAAAACAGACACAGAAAATCAGTTCAAGTAATAATTAATTAGCAAAATATTGGCCAACTATTTTTTCATTTGCATAAATAGGGCAGAATCATGAAATTTCAAAGATACAATATTAGTATTAATAATCATAACTATATATAGTTATATGTACATATATACTCATATATAACTTTAAATTTAGTCAGACATTTTATGGTAACAAATGAACTGCGTGGTATTTATGTCTTATTTTCCAAAGAATAAGCAGAAGTGTAATGAAGAAATAGTAGTGCATTTCAAGTTCTTAACACAGATGACACCTTGTTAAACTTTTTAGATCACAGTATTTTCAAGTCATTAAAACTATGCCTTAACTGTCTTTACCAATATATCAAACTGGGCCAAAACGGGCAAAATACTGGAGTGCTTTACAAAAATAGAAATGTGACCTACAGTTTGCTCCTTTCCTTGTCCCTCTTTACTTCAGCGTGCTATCCGCACTGGTTTTCTAACCACTTATTAAAAATTGAAAGGCGACAGCTATAAACTCGTAGAAACATAATAGGCAACCCACTTAGAGCAGATGTGGATTTTCAGAAAATGCTTGTCTGGAGTTGATGAAAAATCATCTATCTCTTAAATCGCCCAAATTCTGATGGACAGCTGCTTGTACCATGTCTGTCCATTTCAGCAGTAATTGAAACCAAGGTTTTGAAGTCAAAATTAATTTTTGTCATCTTGTCAAGTAGTTTTGTGAAGAAAACTATTAGTAGCTGAATATCCTTCACTGCCTCTACTTCCTTTGTAAAAGAAACAAAAAAGAATGACCTAACATATAACAAGTTCTTGAGCTTGTAAATAACTTCATGAAGTAAAAAACTTTCTATAAATATACATTTCTACACATGCACATGCACTCACACACAAAAATGCTATACTTTTGTAATAACTTGATGTTCTAAAATACTACTAATATTTAGATGGCCATGCAATTACAGTAGAAATAAGTACTCCAGATAGGATGAAAATGAAAGTTTATTAAATATTACCCTGATGAGTAAGTGCTATAATTCCTAAATATAGTGGAAGACATTCTAGGTTTTAGTAAAAAAAAAAAAAAAAAAAATTGTTTCCAGTGGAAACTCTTTTTCATTTCCTTTACCTAATGTAATTAAATTATAATTTGCTATTTGACTATGATAAAAATGTAATGAAGTAAAAACTTTCTTACATAATGACACAGTATTTTTTTAATAACACAAGTTGATGATTTAGTAGTACTTACTCATCCTGGCTTCATGTTATTTATCAATATGTAATTCATATCCATTAGGTCCTAAGAGTTACTCCACTTTCAAGCTTTTATAATTCTCATGAAAAAATATGGAATCATGCCCATCAATCAATGAGTGGATAAAGAAACCGTGGTATATGTGTGTATGTATGTGTGTGTGTGTGTGTACATATACACACACATATATAAAATGGAGTATTATTCAGCCATAAAGGGAATGAAATAACGGTATTCACAGAAACCTAGATGAAACTGGAGACCACTATTCCAAGTGAAGTAACTCAGGAACAGAAAACCAAACACTGTCTTTTCTCATTCACAGTGGCAGCCAAGCTATGAGGATGCAAAGGCGTAAGAATGATACAAAAGACTTTGGGGGATTGGGGGGAAAGAGTGGGAGGCGGGTGAGAGAAAAAAGACTACAAATTGGGTACGGCGTATACTACTCAGATGATGGGTGCACCAAAATCTCACAAATCACCACTAAAGAATTTACTCATGTAACCAAACAATACAACTGTTTCCCCCAAATCCTAAGGAAATTAAAAAATAATAAAACCTTTATAATTCTCAGAACTGGTGATAATTCACTAGTATTTTTTTCACAGAAAGCCATAATTTTCATCAAAATTTACTAGTCAAAAATAAACAAAACCACTAAGAATGCATGCCCTAAACAAATGAAAGGGTCATTTTCATTTGCAAATCCTCTTGCTAATTTCCAAATACATTGTCTTTATTTCCTTACATCCACAGTATCTTTAATTATATGTCACTTAAAAAACCAAAGAAAAAAACGAGAAATCAATCTGATAAACTGTATTCACATTCATAACAAGAACACATGTCTTTATCGCATTCTGTAAGAATAGAATATATTTAACTCGCACTAAGAATTTTGTGACCTTTTGTTCAATGGCTGCTCAAGTGCAGTAATTCTCATCTATTTTCATGTTAAATAAAATGTATTACTGTGTCTAACAAGAAAACATTTCATTATGTTAACTGCCTTTTAAATTTTGCACCTCTTTTGGCTTCCATTTTTTAAAGCAATATATTTGGCTTATAAAACCAGATCTTAGAAGGAACGAGGAATTGATTTTGGAAGCATTTATCGTGCTTTTAATTCATAAGGAGTGAGTTATAAAGTAAATGAATTCTTCTCCCACCAAAAAGCATGTCTAGTAGGTGCAAAGCAGCTCCGTGTGATTTTTAGTTATCAGACCAAACTCTACATGTGACTGCACCTTTCCAGAAGGTGACCCCTGCCTTTGGTATAATCAAGATTGAATGAATAGTTTAAACGAGCTACTCTAGGTACATCAACGTTTCCATTATTTCTCAGTTGGTCACTGTGTTGTTTGCCCATATGAACAAATGCATGCAGGTAACAATGGAGTGTGGAGAACCTATATTCCTCATCTTGTATGTGATAATCAGAAAGGTAAATCCGTTCGGTAAATTTTTGTTGTTATTTGAAAATTCCATCCTTTGTGGTAGTGATGAGTTCAGAAAAGGTTTCAAATCCATTCAATCGACATAAATGTTTAGTGAGTTTTTTTTTTGGAAGGAGAAATTCATGAGCATTAAATCCAAATAGTTTTCACAATCAATAACCATATACCAATTTCTATGCAATTTGACTATGATAAAAGTGTAATAAAACTTTCTTATATAATGGCATAATTTTTTAATTGCACAATTTGATTATTAAGTAGTACTTACCCATCCTGGTTTCATGTTATTTATCAATATACAATTAATATCTATTACGCCTTAAGAGTTATTCCACTTTCAAACCTTCTCAGAACTGATCATTGTTTACTAGCTTTTTTCACAGAAAACTATCATTTTATTAGCAGTCATTAGTTAAAAATAAACAAAACCACCAAGAATGTACGCCCTAAAAAAACAAAAATGGATTCGTTTTCATTTCCAATTCCTCTTGCTTTTGAATTGTCATTATTTCTTTACACCCATAACATCTTTAGTTATATTTCAAAATCTTTTTTTAACAAGTGGTGTTAGAATCGTACACTTACAGTCTGTGATCTTCAGTGTCCTCTTGACTTCTCCGCTTCCTGATCCCCCGCAACCGTCTTCGTCATCACAGTCCCCACTGACTTGTTCAATCATGCCTCCACCACTGCCCAGCGGAAGCAGCTCCCACTTGTCAGGTTTGGGTGATCTACCCTGTAACAACTAATTGTACACAAAGAAAGGCATTTATTAATAGCAAATTCGAATAACCTAAGAATTCTATTCAGAAAACTTACGTAGAGCTTAGAATTATTTTGTTATGTGGATCCACTCTTTTGGTGTAGACACCTTACCAAGTCAAGTCTTTAAGAAAAACTGAAACAACTGAAATAATAGTAAATAATGGATAAAGTCTTATACCCAAAAACAGCCACACTCTATGTATTAGCTCCGTGGCAATAGTTTGGATGATGCTCTGGGCAGCAAATGAAATTACACCTTCTTTGCTTATGGTAGTTTGGCTAGAGGATTCTCTGTTTCTGAATAAATAATGTTTAAATGTGGTAAATCACATTCCAGGACTCCCTTTGTAGTATATTGGCTGATAACGTTGTGCTGTTTTGTGAACCCACACTCTATATTTCTAAAGAAGTACTACTCTTCCAGGAAATGTTTCTGTCTAAAGAAATCCAGAATTTTAGACATATACATTTGTAGTTTCATTTAAACTTTCTTGGATCAAATACACAGTCCAATGCATACGGCACATACTGAACCTTGGGACAAAACATTTAGGTCCTACATCCATTTCTACAAATCATTTAAGAAATTTAACGACTTCTCAGTTCTCAATTCTCAAATATTTCATTCATTTTTATGAGCAAAACAAGTGGAATTGACATTTTCCCCTACAGCACAGGAGTTCCAGTAATACTTTTAAACAACAATGGAAATTTCTGAATGCCTTTTCAGAAGGGTGATGTTATAAATAGTAGAATATTTCACTTAAAACTAAGCCTGATTAAGATAGTCCAATGCAGTATATGACATTTACCCCTCTAAGGTGGTTTTGGAGAGTACATGGCCAAGTGTGAGCACTAGAGGGTACTAACATATTAGAAACAAAATGTACCACTGCTGACCATTTAGTGGGCATTTAAATTTTCACAGCGCTTTATGAAAGACTTAGCCTTGTTACTCCTGTGACTTTCCAAATAATATCATCAATTAGCAGACAATAACTAAATACACAACCCAAGGATAGCATTTTATACTGAAGAACAGAGAGTCAAATAGCCTCAGGATATCTAACATACATATGTTTATCATAAAAGGAACTCTTAGATTAAGCAACCAGACTCTGAAATTCATGAACTTTTAAAATTAAATAATACAATTTTTAGGTTACCACTTCTGAAATATTAGTTTTCTAACAAAAATACTGAAACAATTTGACAGGAATTTTTAAATTCTTAGTTTTGTTTACTGGCATTTTGGGGAAAAAGTCAATAGGTGGCATTAAATTAAAAAGAAGGCTTCTTTCAAGATCAAGTGAACTCAGCAAATATTAAGTTAAACTTTTCTACTGTGTTTAACATACTGATGTGTATGCTACTCCGGGTAAAGGGAAGGGAGAGTACAGCAATGAGGAAACACGGATAGGAAACAAACCACATAAAAAGTCAAAATCTAAAAAGGAAAGGATAAATGATATTACTTTATACCATTTTATAAATGTAATGATGAATGGTAAATAAGGTAATACCAGTTATCATTTGTTATTGTGAAATATCCCATTTATTGTCTATTTAGTATAATCATAAAGTGCTTGGATTCTGAGGTCCAACACACTTCGATGTGAATCCTGGATTTTGACATATACCAACCACGAGACATAGGGGATTGAGTACATTACTGAATAAATCAGTTTCCTCAAAGCTATAAAAGGGACAATAATATACCTGGACCATTGCTCATGCTGTGAGAAAAACATATGCAAAGCACTTTGCAAATATTTATTATGTCAGCGCATTAAACAGTAATACATTTTGATTATCTATTCAATTATATATTCTAGTACAATATTGTTTATCCAGAACACATTAATTGAAAGATTTAAGAATGCAATTATATGATTTACATTTTAATTTTTCAAAGTATTATCAGACAAGTACAACAAAAGCCAAACTCTCTGGTGATACGCTGCTTTCTTTTGACCTCGACATTCTTTTCCAACATTTTCCCACATCAACTTTATTTTCTCTTTACTTCCCTAAGAATTATTCCAATATTTTACTGGGATCGTGGCCAGAACACAGATGGAATCTCATCAATACCACCAACAATGTATACATCATGAGGATCCAACCAGGTAAATGAACTCAAAAACACAAACAGAAAGATAGTTGATTTTTTAAAAAAACTTACTATTTTAAGAAATTGGTTTTGGTTGAAAGTGATTGCATATATTGTCAGAGAATTATTTATTTGTAATTATTGTTAAATATAACGGACTTAAAAAACATTTATTCTGTTTTCTCCATTTTTCTTCTCCATCACTTCAGTGACATTCTAGGAAATGTCTGAGGCACATGAACTCAAAAAAAAAAAAAGACTACACAAAACTATATTTTAATTTAAACTATTTGTGCTAAGGAGAACAGCAAAATGGACACCAAGATTTCCCACTCTAACCCCTGGGGCTGTGAATATGACGTCAGTCATGTCTACCAATTTACATGGCAAAAGGAATTTTGCAATGTAACTGATGCCATTAATCAGTTGATTTTGAGTTTACCAAAAGGGAGATGATCTGGTTGGAATAATGCAATCACATGATTTTCTTATTTCCCTTTTAAAAATATACTTTAAGTTCTAGGGTACATGTGCACAACATGCAGGTTTGATACATGGGTATATGTGTGCCATGTTCTTTTGCTGTGCCCATCAACTCGTCATTTACATTAGGTATTTCTCCTAATGCTATCCCTCCCCCCACCCCCCAAAGTCTCCTCTATCACCAGAAGTTAGAGACATTCCAAGCATGAGATGTGAAGGTGAGGAGCTTGCATGCAGGCGACCATGCTGCTGCCCTTAAAGATATGAGCTTAGATGATGTGATAGGCCCTATCAAAGGTCCTGTGACAAGGAACTGGACCACTAGTGGCCTCTCGGAGCTGAGAGTGATCTGCCTTGCAGCCAGCAAGGAATTGAGGTCTTCATTCCTACAGCTGAGTTCTCTTGACCACCTAGATGAGCTTGGAAGCAGATTCTCCCTCAAAGCTCCCAAACGGAGTCAAGCTAGGCTGACAACCTGCTTTCAGCCTTGTGAGACCCTGAGCAGTGAGCCCACCCAGACTTCCCTTCTGTGGAATAGTGAGTAATAAATGGATGTTGTCTTGAGCTGCTAAATGTGTAGTAGTTTTTTATGCATGAAGAGAAAATGAATACACTCTCTAACCCTCAAATGAGCCACATTTACTTCTTGGCAATTGTGTTTGAAAGCTTTTGATTCTCTAGCATATTTCTCAGAATGAGAGGTCATCATTTCTGTAAGATACCACCTTACTGAGAAGATGGTACCCTTGGAGACGAGCTATCCAAAAAACCTTTTCAGTTTATCTGCCTCTTAATAATCCCTCTCACTATATTTCCAAGTCTCTGAGCAAGAAATATAATTGCATGAATCAGATATATCCAGGATCCCACCTGATTCATGATTCTCAGTCCCCAGTAGTACCCCAGCCCTGTTATAGGGTCAATATCTCCCTTTCCTGTGTGTGGAGGCTCTGCCTGATCCTTTTCATTTTCTCGCTTCTCAATTATCACACATCCACAAGTGTACACTTTCATATTGTAATGAAACTTAATTTTCAGAAATTTCCAGTAAATTTGTAACGAACAAAAACAATGGGCTTTTCACTATAAGATCTTTATTCAAATTTTCTTTTTTTAACTACACTATCCTGATTTCTTAAGTTTGCTTATGTTTCTCCTCACTTCCTTTCTCGTCGCCTCCAGCATCCACATGGCAGTGTTTCAATTAATAATATAAATCCCCTACTTTTTAGTCTCTTTCTCGGAATTCATCCTAACAGATTGAACTCTCACCTGTATACAAATAACTCAAGTCTTTACCTGCAGCCCGTTTTTCTCTGCAGTTCACCTCTAAACAGCAATTGGAAGTGAGATGAACTCTACCACTTTGTCTTAAAATAAAACTGCTCATCTCCACTATTCGTGTGTCATTACAGTTTATCTTCCCAGCTCCCTCATTACAGGGGCCATTAGTCTCTCCTACCCACTACCACCGTATTATTTTCTTAGAATCAGTACTTTCACCATGTCATTTTTCAGCCTTATTGCTCTCTGTGATTGTTTACTGTCAAAACCACTGGTTCCCAACATGACATGTGTCTAGAGGAGAGATATCAATCCAAAAAGATGGGTCACCGAAAGAGTGATAAAATGTGAAAAAATGTTTGAGAAATACATGCCATGGCCGCTTCTTAATTTCCCAGAACTAAACCCTCATGAGAAATTTTGTAGGAGGCAGTCTTGTCTAGTTGAGATTCTTCTCACAATTTCTAAATGTACCTAAGAAAATTATCCCTCTTCCCTCACTCAGCATCCACTGACATGCTTTTAGAAATGACGCCAAGAAAAAAGTTCAAATTTGGCCTGGCAGTCAATGTTCCATATTATGTATTATTTTGTTTTGCTTTTAAATTATGTCTAAACACAGCTCCCCAGTACCCAGCTTCTACTGCAGAACCATCAATCTGTTCTTCCAGAAATTGTGTGACTTTATGTCTAGAATTTTGCTTATCCTTCTTTTACATTCTTCTCACTTCCAACTCTTGTTTGTCCTCCACATAGAATACACCCTTTCATTTTCTTATTTTATCTAATTATATTTAATCTTCAAGTTCAAACTTAAATACCCCTTTTTCCATCCCGCACATATTTCTGTGATAATTCTAACTCTGTATCATTTACTTGCACTTAATCAACTTTCTTGAACATTTCATATCTGATTAGTGATAAGTTGCTCAAAGACAAGACCAGAATTCAACCTGCTTTCCATCACCTTCCATCATGACTAGAGTACTCACCAGATTATAGATGCGAAATACATATATTTATTTGAACTTGGAAATAATTTAAGCTTACCCTGCCTTCAATGCTCTCTATATCTAATTGAATAAAATCTTTTCTCTTCTCTGAAAATTATCAAAGACCCTGATGTTCTAGAAAAACTTTGGTTTTACACTTATTTATTGACTGGCAGATGAACTGATTAATTTATTCATCCCATGAAATTAATTGAGTATATATATAAATATAACACACTTTTTTTTTTTGAGATAGAATCTCGCTCTGTTGCCCAGGCTGGAGTGCAATGGCACAGTTTCGGCTCACTGCAACCTCCACCTCCCAGGTTCAAGAGATTCTTCTGCCTCAGCCCCCTGAGTAGCTGGGACTACAGGTGCATGCCACCAAGCCCGGCTAATTTTTTGTATTTTTAGTAGAGATGGGGTTTCACCGTGTTAGC
>NW_012114252.1:2601132-2603584 GCF_000951035.1 Colobus angolensis palliatus | reverse complement strand
ACCTCCGCCTCCTGAGTTCAAGCAATTCTCCTGCCTCAGCCTCCCGAGTAGCTGGGACTACAGGCACACACCACCACGCTGGATAAGTTTTGTATTTTTAGTAGAGACAGCGTTTCACCACTTTTTGCCAGGATGGTTTCAATCTCTTGGCCTTGTGATCTGCCTGCCTTGGCCTCCTCAAGTGTGGGATTATAGGCGTGAGCCACTATGCCCAGCCATGAAGCCAGTTTTTATAAGTGACACATGAATATCAGTCATATTAGACACATTCCTGCCACAAAACACTCATTTTTACCACATACATGAATAGCTGTCCCATATATTCATACAACATACAAATTTTCTTGATTAACAAACTTCATTTTTTAGAGTAGTTTTAGGCTCACAGCAAAATTGAGTGGAAAGTAGAAGAGTTCCCATAGACTCCCTACTCCCAACACACACACACGGCTTCCCCCACTGTCAACATCCTGCACCAGAAAGATGCATTTGTTATAATCAATAAACCTAAACTGACACATCACTATCACCCAAAATCCACAGTTTACATTAGGGTTTGATAAAATAATTTTTTAAAACTTAAAACCCCCAAAAAACTTAACATTACTTCTCTGGGCCATACATTTTCTGCATCAGTACATGGGATAAGAATATTTACTTGGAACTGGGTGTGGTGGTGCATGCCTGTCATCTCCAGTTTCTTAGGAGGCTGAGGTGGGACGATTGCTTAAGCCCAGGAGTTTGACACCGCAGTGAACCATGATTGCATCACTGCACTAAAGCCTGGGCAGCAGAGTGAGACCCTGTCTCAAAAAAAATGAAACAAAATAAAACAAAGACAACAAAAAGGTAACATTTATTTGGAATGACTGTGAGTATCATTTGAGATACATTATGAAAAGTGCTAGCACACTATGAGTATTCAGTTATGGTTAGTTAACTTTATCATTAAGATCGTTATAACCAGTCAGAGCTGACACTGCTACCCCAATCCTGTCTTTGAAGGAGCGAACCCATATGGGAGTAGCAATGACTGGTTCCTCACTCTGCCTTGACTCTGTCCTTTGAGTCTACCTAATTATAAGCTAAACAGTGTTTTAAAATTTGAACCTATTCCGTGTCGTGGTAGGTACAAAGTCAATCACTACACCCATATTTATAGAACAATTAGAACAGAGGAAAAGACACAATTTTGAATTGCAGCCACACATTGTGTGCCTTTAGGCAAATCACTTAAGCCTGTTAAAATTCACTTTATTCTACTGAATAATAATACATGGGAAAGCACTTCATATACTTGAACGAACTATGCTCATTTACAGGGTTCTGCGCATGACACTGCATCCGTAAAATTGAGAAACCAACAAAGTGAGGACAGAATGAAAAAAAAAAATCCTTTCAGAATGTTCTTCCTTTCCTCAGTGCCATGCAGTTTGTGCAGTCAGCTGATTAGCCGAAAATAGTCAGTTTTGATGACTGATGCTTCCTGCTTATGTTTAGTGGGTTTAGGAAGCTCATTAGGGATGCTATCTTGGAGATGAGTCTGGTGGGTAGAATATCTGATGACTCTTAGGCAAATGTACTTCTTTCAGCTGGTGAATTAATTTCTCAATAGAATCAATTTGCTTTTTACTAACTGTCTGGCAATATCCCCTATTTGCTATAGACTTTCAAACACTTGCAATAAGATCTGGCTCACATATACAACCTGTTAGCAGTGAAAGAGAAACATTCATCATATTCAAATATCTCCAAACATGAGAACAGATGAATATGCTTTAAGACAGTATAATGATACATCTCTATTTTCCCCTTCCTCTTACAATCATTTATACAGATATGAGAAGTAAATATGTGTTTAGAAAGTATTAGTCATCATAGATGTACCTCTAGTTACCCATTCAAATGTAAACATGGGAAAATATGCACTTGCACACTTTTATACTATGAATGAGTATAGGTAGGTGAAAATTAGTGTTGCCAGAAAAAATTCAAAGCAGAAAACTGAAGGCATAGAAAAATTATACTTTTCATTTTGTGATTGATAAACCATCTTTAATATATCATGTATAGAATAAAAATCTATGGATATAAACATGCAAATTATAAATATATGTGAATTTAATTTTGTTAAAAGGTAATTGGCATCTGCAATTTCATGGAGACTAAGTGAAACCCATAAAGAAATGTGTATGAAATAGGAAAGCAACAAAAGCTCATAACGTTTTAAAATTAGAAATCAGATTTAAAATCCATCATGGTCTATTTTAAATTTATCTCTACAACATATTTCAACTGAGACATAAAACAGACTTTATATAATACACCTCACTATTTTACAGCATAACTTCCCTTTCCCCAACCCCCAAACTATGTTCCCATCTATACCCCACCCCACCCAACTCTCACCTCTTCCGTTAGCATTATTACAAACATATTTTACAGATCTTAT
>NW_012114252.1:2565000-2600287 GCF_000951035.1 Colobus angolensis palliatus | reverse complement strand
TCCTAGCAAAGCAACTCCAGAGCTAATGTCAGAGCTTTCTATCAAAATATCCATGCTAAGTTTACCAGAAAGATTCAGAGGATCAATGACAGGAGTAAGGGAAAAAACAAGGAAATTTTGTGAGTAGGCAATGCATGATGACCCGGCAGCAGGAGAACAAGAGAGGGGGAAAAAGGAAATGGAGGGTATAAGTAAATTAATTGCCTGTAACATGTTTAATAAGTAGACGTGTGATGCAAATTTCTTAATAGTCAAGCATCATGCAATATGTGATGCATAAGAATTATACTACCCCAAAGTTTTTAAATGTGAGATTTTCTTGATGCCAGTTTCATTTACCTACACACACACACAAATGGCACAAATCACATACACATATACTGACAAGAAAACGTATATGTGGGAGGGAGAGAAAGAGGGAGGAAAACTTTAATCATGATACATTGCCAGTGTAAGACCTCCCTTTTTAGAAAGATCTTTTATTCAACTTATCAAAATTTTAATTGTCAATGGAACAGAAATCATCACAAATAAGAACTTGTAACTGATCCAGGTACAGGTGAATTTCTATGACTGAAATCCAGGGGCATTCTAAGCAAGAATAGTTCAACAGTAACTAATCTCATTATTTTTCAATTGTATTAGGTCATATTTATCATATTTATAGTGTGGTTTCTCATCAAGGAGTTGTTTATTGAACATGCCAAAAGCCTGCATCTCTTTAACTAGGTCTTTATATGCACAGGGAATGTTTAAATATTCACAAAAGTAATACAAACTAACACATTTTTTAGATTTTAACATATATATTTGAAGATAGGTTTTCCCCAGATACATAGTTCTTCATACCCTGTATTGCCTCAGGAAGCTGCCTCTGTCTGTTGTGGATATATGACGAGTAAGGGCACTGGTAATTCACTGTGAGAAAATGCCTAGCCGTTTGCCTAGTTATGCCATGTCATCTTCTTGACACTACAGAGCACAGTAAACTAATTTCCAAAATCAAAGACAGAACAAAACTGAACACAGCTACTGCTCCTGGGCAAACAAGTGAATTCCAAAACATGCCATGGACTCATTGAAGATGAGTTTTAGACAATTCTACATCGTCTGTTGAATCAGTATTCTATTAACCACACAGTATAGAAGTGAAGCCAACCTGTACTACCAAGAGTGTATTAATTTTGCATGCATTTCCTAGTAAACAATGTAGACAGTATTAATGTTTATATTGCCAAGGTAATACTTTTTGTCCCTCAACTCATCTGCTAAATTTTGCCTCACCTGGCTCAGTCAGAAGGAAAAGAATTGACAATGCTAAGTAATCTCAGTTATCCCCACTGACAGAAAAATCAAGTATTTTCTACACAGACTGTGGGAATCAGCATTTTCTATTCTTAACTTAGATTTTTTTTTCCCTTGCCTTTTCGCTTTATGATCCCAATGTATTGATGTATTTCTAACACTACAACAAGATTTGTGTCACTCAACTGTGTGTGTTGTAATCCTTGTCTTTTAAACCATTTATCTCCATGAAACTGATGTCATTGAAAGATAGAAAAGAAAAAGCATAGAGGGAGAGGGGGAGGGAGGAAGACTTTGATCATGATACAATGCCAAAGTAAGGGCTCCTTTTAAGAAAGGTTTTTAAAACTTTCTTCATCAAAATGTCCATTGCTTCCTTGAATGAACTGTGAAGGGTTGCAAATTCCTTTAAAACCTGGTTTTGGCAACGAATCTGGATTTCCTTCATTAGTCAGCTATGCAGAATTCATTTTCAAATGCTCTATTAAAAAGGAAGTTTACCCTAAAGTTTCCCAGTCTATTAAAGGTTTCCTTCCAAAAGGAGCTCGTTCTGATCCAATTTAGTATGACACCCTCGTGTATGCCAGATGGCACAGCATCATAGCTTCACAAATGTCATTCTGATTCTCACCTTTAAAATGAAATTCCCTTAACCTACGTTTCTTTACATCAACTACAAAATTGTAGACAAAATATGCCAAATTGAAAGCCTCTGTTGCTAAATATTCTAGAAATAATGAGAAAAATGGGTGCAATTTGAAACCTTAGTTGTCTTGGAAAGGGGGTAGGTGGGTATTTGATGACTATTCTGGTTGCTATTTCTCCTGTTAACTATTTAAATGTGTGACCTTAAAAGAAAGTCATTCAATCTTGTTGAGACTAATAAATGTTGCCAATTTCTCATATGTGTCTTACAGTTCAAAAATTTTCAATTCTAGTATATCTCAAGCCATTGCAACATTTGCTTTAGAAATAAGTATTATATAATCAAGGTGTATTGCAGGCCTCTGTGATATTTATTTCAATTTCATTCCTTTTTAGGCTAGATATAATTTTGGGATTTTAAAAATTGAATTATATGTTATGGGTTGAACTGTGTTTTTCCCCAAAATGTATGCTAATGTCCTAACCCCTAATACTTCAGAGTGTGACTTTAGAAATAGGGTCTTTACAGGCCAGGTGTGGTGGCTTACGCCTGTAATCCCAGCACTTTGGGAGGCCGAGGCAGGCGGATCACAAGGTCAGGAGATGGAGACCATCCTGGCTAACACAGTGAAACGTTGTCTCTACTAAAAATACAAAAAATTAGCCGGGTGTGGTGGCGGGCACCTGTAGTCCCCGCTACTTGGGAGGCTGAGGCAGGAGAATGGTGTCATTCCGGGAGACAGAGCTTGCAGTGAGCCGAGATCCGGCCACTGCACTCCAGCCTGGGTGACAGAGCAAGACTCCGTCTCAAAAGAAAAAAAAAAAAAGAAATAGGGTCTTTACAGAGGAATCAAGTTAAAACGGAGTCATTAGGGTGGACCATAATCCAGTATTACTAGCATTCTTATAAAAAGGGGAAAATTGAACACAGAGGAACATGCACAGAGGGAAGACTATATGGAGACACAAAGACAATGCCACGTGTAGTCAGAGACTGGGCGGACACACCTGTAAACTCAGGAATACCAGATTTCCAGCAAACCACCAGAACCTGCGAGAGACTCAGGAAACACAGCCAGCCTCCCTCATATCCTTCTGGAGGTAACTACCTTGACTACATCTTGTTTTCAGACTTCTAGCTTCCCAAACTGTGACACAATAAATGTTGTTTTAGGCCACCCAGTTTGTGGTACCCTGGAGAACAGCTTCCACAAATGAATACATTGTTATAGACTAAAAAGTGCATAAATCATATATGTACAATTTTCATTATCTTTCAATACGGTCTCAGTCATGTGACTGCTATACACAAGAGCACCTCAGAAGCCTCTTTTATGCCTCATTAATTTTCTTCTACCAAATATAGCACTCTTTTGACTTCCTCTAGAATAGATTCATTTTTCCTGAGGAAATTTATATGAATGCAAGCATATTTGTGACACTACAGACTCAGTGTTGTGGGAAGTCAGGGACCCCGAACAGAGGAATCTGCTGAAGCCGTGACAGAAGAACATAAATTGTGACGATTTCATGGACATTTATTAGTTCCCCAAATTATTACTTTAATTTCTTACACCTGTCTTTACCACAGTCTCTGAACATAAATTGTGAAAATTTCATGGACATTCATCACTTCCCCAATCATTACTCTTGTGATTTCCTATGCCTATCTTTACTTTAATCTCTTAATCCTGTCATCTTCATAAGTTGAGGATGTATGTTGCCTCAGGACCCTGTGTTGATTGTGTTAACTGCAGAAATTGTTCATAAAGCATGTGTGTTTAAACAATATGAAATCTGGGCACCTTGACAAAAGAACAGGATAACGGCGATGTTCAGAGAACAAGGGAGATAACCACTAGGTCTGACTGCCTGGGAGCCAGGCGGAACAGAGTCATATATATTTCTCTTCTTACAAAAGTGAATAGGAGAAATATCGCTGAATTATTTTTCTCAGCAAGGAACAGCCCTGGGAAAGAGAATGCATTCCTACGGGGAGGTCTCTAAAATGGCCACTCTGGGAATGTCCGTCTTACATGGCTGTAGATAAGGGATGAAACAAGCCGTGGTCTCCTGTAGCGCCCCCAGGCCTATTAGGACAAGGAAATTCCCGCCTAGCGAATTTTAGTCAGACCAGTGGTCTGCTCTCAAACCCTGTCTCCTGATAAGATGTTATCAATGACAACGTGTGCCCAGTGGGACATGAAAGTTCATTAGCAATTTTAATTTCGCCCTGGTCCTGTGATCTTACCCTGCCCTCCATTTGCCTTGTGGTATTTTATTCCTTGTGAAGCATGTGATCTCTGTGACCCACTCCCTATTTGTACACTCCCTCCCCTTTTGAAATCCATAATGGAAACTTGGTTTTGCGGCTTGGGGGCATCACGGAACCTGCTGACATGTGATGTCTCCCCTGGACACCAAGCTTTAAAATTTCTCTCCTTTGTACTCTATTTCTCAGACTGGCCAACACTTAGGGAAAATAGAAAAGAACCTATGTTGAAATATTGGGGGCTGATTCCCTCAATACTTAGCAACAGTTCTTTAATTGCTGTACTTTATTCTATCAATGAACCAATAAAATATTTTTACATTCTGCCCTTGGTGGACAATTGAACTGTTCTGAGCATCTGGATATAAAAATAATATTGTAATAAAAGTCTTTTGGTATAAAAAATTCCCAGTTGTATCTGTTGGGTATATACATAAATGTATAATGGTTGGGTTATAGATAGGCATGTGTAAAACCAAAATGTGCTTTATTAATCTACTTTTCTTTTAAATATTAATATATAATTTACACATAACAGACTATACAGATCTTAAGTATATGCCTTATTGAATTTTCACATAGGTTCATATACATGGAACAACTCAGATAAAAAATATCTTATAAATACCAAATAAATCATCTTCTTGCCATCTCAGTCAATAACCACAACCAAAAAAAAGATAACTCCTATACTGACCTCTATTTACATAGATTCTTTCCATTAATAATGTTAATAGGCTATTAATGAGCTTCATAAAAATAGTATCATGCAGTATATATGCTCCTACAAGACTGATTTTATTCAACATTAGGTTTTGAACATTTATGAGATTCTTATATATACATCAAGTTCATACTTTATAATTTTAATAGGGGTATTCCATTTTATGAATATACAACTTTGTGTTATTGGATGATTCATCTGTTTCTAATTTGGGGCTACTACAAATAATGCTAATTGAATATCTTATACATATGTTTTGATAGACTGAAGTCTCATTGATCTTGAATATATACATCCAGGAGTGGAATTGCTGGGTCAAAGGGTACATATACATTCAACTTTACTAGATACCACCAAACGAATTTTCAATATGGTTTTTCACATTTACATTCACACAATAAGAGTGGTAGTCTATAAGGGTGGTAGTTATTCCATATCTTCTGAAACACTTGATATTATCAGTCATTTTAATTTTGGGTATTTAGTGGGTATATAGTGGTGTTTAACGTGGTTTTAATTTGCATTTCTGAGCAATTAATGATTTTCTTATGTTTTTAGGTTTTTGATACCTACTAATAAAGTGCCTATTCAAGACATTAGTCCATTAAAAAATATATTTTCTGAATTTTTCAAATTGATTTGTAAGAGTTCTTTATTAATTCTGGATTTAATCTTCTGTTTTTATATTTGTACTATATTTTACTTATTTTTGGCCATGTTTAGAATTATATATTTTTCACATTAAAATACTTGTAATTCCTTTTTAGTACTTTATCCTACATAATACATTATTTATTCTAGACTATTGTGGACTACATTAGTACTTTTTCCACTTCAAAAATATAAGGACCTTAGAACAGTTAAACACTATTTAGTCACCCCCACTCTTTGTTGTCATATTTTATTCAACATTTAAACTTTGTAAAAGACAAGTTAATTATATTTATCCTTACTTCTCATGTGTATTTTCATGGTGAATATTCCTTATAAATTACTTTTCTTGTAATCTTTCAGATTTTTGTGTCAATGGTTACCAGTTTTCCCCAAAAATATGTGTTCTTTTGTATTATTTCCTGAAAATGCTTGTGTGAGACAAGTCCAATTAGTTCCTTAAGTTTTGGTAAGAATTCACCAGCTAATCCACATGTGGTTGGAATTGCGTGTGTGTGTGTGTGTAAAATGTGTTAATCATAGTTTCTATAACAGATACAGAACTTATTCAGATCTTTAGAACTTTTTGTGCCAATATTTTAAGACTTCTTTTCCGTTAACTTCATTGCTTCCTCTAATTGCATGCTTCTATTTGGGATAATTTTTTCTCAGTCTGAAGAACTTTTAGTATTTCTGTAGTTCGGGTCTACTAGGCAAACATTCTCTCAACAATTACTTGTCTAAATATATTTTACTGTGCCTCATTGTTATGTGTTTTTTTCACTGATTATATTTTAGACTGGCAAATTTGCCCCTCAGTGTGTTAAAACACCATTTCATTGTCTCAAGTTTCTATAGTTTTTGTTGGAATACTTATTTGTGCTCTTTTACTTACTTTTGAGACTTTTGTTTTGGTTCAGCTTATAATCTGGTTAGGTAAGGTTTTATTTGTATTATGTTCCTTAGGTTTTGTTAAATTTCTTGAAAGTAGGTTGATATTCTTTATCAATTTTACAAAAGTTTTGACCAATGGCTCTTCCAATATTGCTTATTCTCCATTCTCTCTCACTTGTCTTTATGTCCAATTCAGTTATAGATGTTTTAACTGTGCCTCACGTCTCTTTTTGTTCTGTTCTACTTTATTCAATCTCATCAGTTGAGATTA
Source organism: Colobus angolensis palliatus (assembly GCF_000951035.1). Taxonomy (NCBI): domain Eukaryota; kingdom Metazoa; phylum Chordata; class Mammalia; order Primates; family Cercopithecidae; genus Colobus; species Colobus angolensis. The sequence goes on along the minus strand of NW_012114252.1, from coordinate 2,593,525 downwards.
TTTCTATAGATCAATTTATATCATTTCTATGAATCTCTTTTTCAGGTTAATTTGTTTTACCACATTTATTCTAAAGCAAACTTATTAATATAAGTTCATTTATTGTGTTTTAGAATGTCTATACAATTTTCATAGAGATTTAAATCTTTGCTACAATCTCCATTTCATCTAGTTTGTCTACTTTTATTGTATTAGCAATGGCTATTCTAAATTTGTCTGCTTAATTCTAAACTGAATCTGTGGAGCTGTGCTTATTTGTGCACATGTGTTTTGTTGTATGTTAATAAAATTTTTGCCACTTCACATATCTAGACATTTTTCATATCATGCTGGACACTGTATAAAATAATGAAGTATTCTGATAATGTTAGTTTTAGAATGTATTCCCACTTTTCTCTAATGAGCAGATAGGATTGGGAGAAAGTCATCATCAATACAGAGATTGAAGCAGTCAGGATTGAGTTTTAGTTTCAGTAAGACTCTGCCATCTTTGGCTCATCTCTTTCTGAAGTATGTTCCTTTCGAGCTTTTGATTGAGGGCTGTCTGGAACCACTTCATTACTCATTAATCTCAAAATTAGTCTCAAATTTAGCCTTATTAGTCTCAAAATTCTGTTGGAGATTAAATTTCAGGGGTTTTGAGCTTAGCCCTTTAGCATTTCACCCTATTCAGCTTCAAAATTTTAAATGTGTTGAGCAAGGGGGTTGGCCATGTTTTTGAGGCAGGCTGTCTCCCTTGCAATGAGTTTATCTCCCAGTTGCTTTGGTATTCTTGAAGATTTTATTTTATGTATTTTTTATTTTTATTTTGAGATAGAGTCTCACTCTGTCACCCAGGCTGGAGTGGAGTGGCACAATCTTGGCTCACTGCAACCTCTGCCTCCCAAGTTCAAGCGATTCTTTTGCCTCAGCCTCCTGAACAGCTGGGACTACAGGTACGCATCACTACGCACAGCTAATTTTTGTATTTTTAGTAGAGATGGGATTTCACCATGTTGGCCAGGATGGGCTTGATCTGACCTTGTGATCCAGCTGACTCAGCCTCCCAAAGTGCTGGGATTACAGGCATAAGTCACCACACCTGGCCAGGATTACTTCTTAAATTAAAAGCAGGCCTGCAATTGATCCAACCAGGATTTAAGATGGCTGTTCTAAACAGGTTTTGCTAAGAGACTGAGTCCTCTGACAGAGTAATCAAAGTAAAAATGTCTTGTTAGTATAATAATCATTCTGAGATATTAAGATATGTTATTGAGAAGCTACCCTACAGGTCTTCAGAAACCCAAGACAAGGGAAAGGCAGATTTCAACCAACATATTATGAGGCAGCAGCTTAAAATGTGACAGCGTATCTTGTGTTTAGGTCAGTTGGTCTAAGGTAACTCAAATGTGTAAATCATAAAGGTTTTAGAGATGTTCTTGGAGACAAATGTGTAATAACATAGGTGTCACTGGTGAAAGTATCAGGAAAACTACTAGGAACCACTCTCTATAAAAGGTGCTGGGAGAGTAATTTACTTTGGCCTGTAGGGCTCAGGTTAACAGAGGGAGGAACAATAAACAAACCCTGAGAAACAAACGTGTGAATGACAGACAGGGATACCAGCATCTATTATCAAAGGACCCAGAGGAAACCCGGAAGAATAGAGAAGAGCTGAGTAAGTCAATATTCAGTAGGTTTTCAAAGAAGGTAAATATCAAAGGAGAGGAAGATTGATCTCAGAAACATCCTTTCACCTGAAAAGTAAAGATGCCATCAGGAGCTCAGGCAAATGGAAACCTTGGTCCCTCCAGCATTGTCTTATTTCATCACAAAGTGAAATTTTGTTGAAGACTCAAATCAGCCCAATAATTTCCTGGCCTGGTACACATTGTGAAAGATAATATTTCACAGTGTTCTATGGGTGTATTTGTGTTTTCTTTGAAAATACCAAAAAAAAGTCCATTTTCACATGAATGATTATCATAAAACTTTAGCCAATATAGAAAACTTTGTGATTAAATAAAAACTTTATACATTTCAATGTTAAACATCCCTCATAGGGCTTTTACCACTGTTTACCCGGAATTTTGTTGTCCCTGTACCAGGCATGTGCCCTTAGACAGTTGAAACCTACTTAGATGTATCTGCTATTCCAGACCTGTATCTGGTGTTTGGATACTTAGTTCTGCTCTGCTAATTCAAGGAATATTAATCTTTAATCGACTGAATTTACCATTATATATGTTTCTACTTCTTGAACCGTGTTTAGGGGAACCCTATTTAGTTCTCTCAGTAGAGAATTTAAACAACAAAAGGAACCTGATGATTTTTTAAAAAATCATTTTTTTTTTACACCATGTAAGTTCAATTCATACTAAATAAAAGCTAATATTCTAATTTATACATTAAGAATCAGTATCTTTTGCGATACACACACGCACACACACACACGAGGCAGTATGAAAGCCAGTGTTTACTTTACTTTTGATTCAAACTGGTTTTCTTTTAAGGCTGTTCTCACCTGCTTTCATTCATGCTTTCATCCAAGTATTCAGTACTTTGAACATATTGGTTTTTCGCTGTTCCCTCCAACTTTCCTAGAAGTATGCAATCACCCCCTTCCTTCCATTATAATTCTTTCTCAATACTACTTTTCCTTCTGAGTAGTTTATCCTTTCTAACCATTAGAAAAAAAATATGACCAGCTGATTAAACCACTTGACTTAAGGGTTGAGTGGAAAGGCATATTCCTCCAAAATTGCACTTAAATATTAATGGAGGGAACTGTCAATTCAGAGCCATCTAAGCACCACGACTGCTTTTTCTATATTGTACCCTGCATTTAAGCAGTTATTATACACACAAATGCATACACACGCATACACACTCACACTCTCCAACTTTTCCTTTCCACATCTTTTATCTTCCTTTTTTTTTTGAGATGGAGTCTCTGTCACCCAGGCCGGAGTGCAGTGGTGTGATCTGGGCTCACTGCAAGCTCCACCTCCCAGGTTCATGCCATTCTCCTGCCTCAGCCTCCCGAGTAGCTGGGACTACAGGCGCCCACCACCATGCCCGGCTAATTTTTTTGTATTTTTAGTAGAGATGGGGTTTCACTGTGTTAGCCAGGATGGTCTTGATCTCCTGACCTCATGATCCGCCCGCCTTGGCCTCCCAAAGTGCTGGGATTACATGAGTGAGCCACTGCACCTGGCCTTTTCCTTTCCATTACTATTGTTAGTATCCTACTGGTTTAAGGACGTAAGGACGTAATATCCTACATATTTTAATGAGTTTTTTTCTCTCTATTCAAACCCATTTTATGATGTAGACCAGAGACTGACAAACCTTTCCTGTCCAGGGCCAGATAGTAAATATTTTTGGTTTTGCAGGTAGCACAGTCTCTGTCAAAGCCATAGACATTACATAATGAATGAGCATGGCTGTGTTCCAATAAAACTTCGTTTACATGAATAAGCTGCAGACTAGGTTTGCCATATCAGCAGTAGTTTGTTGAGCCTGGATCCACATAAATCTTACTGACTGCAGATTTTCCCACATTACTTATTACTTAAAAATAAAATGAATCATCTCATTACTTCAACAAACTTTAATCATTTGTCCTATGTGCAAGACATCTATTTACTTGTACTGTGATGTCACTACAGAGTAAGATGTTAAATTTAGGCTGACAATTGACAGAAATTTTCGCATTGTCTTTTTCATACACCTGCAATCTAGTGAAAATAAACTATTGACTTCTTTATATTTCTGATGAAATATTTTGGCGGGGCACAGTGGCTCATGCCTGTAATCCCAGCACTTTGTGAGTCCAAGGCGGATGGATCACAAGGTCAGGAGCTCAAGACCAGCCTGACCAACATGACAAAACCCTGTCTCTACCGAAAATACAACAATTAGCCAGGCGTGGTGATGCACGCCTGTAATCCCAGCTACTCGGGAGCTGAGTCAGAAGAATCACTTGGATCCAGGAAGTGGAGGTTGCAGTGAGCTGAGATCATGCCACTGCACTCCAGCCAGGGTGACAGAGTGAGACTCCATCTCAAAAAAAACCAAAAAAACAAAAAAACATTGCTTCCTTTCTAATGCTAATCTCTACATGTTACTATCCAAAGTCCAACTCACATATATACATTTCCTCAAATCCTAACTGGATGAATTTCTCCCTTAGCTAAATTTCCCATGATTTGACTTTGCACTATACCATTTTGAGGGCATCACCATTTTGAGAGTTCATCTCAGTATCTAGTACAGATAACAATGTCTTGCACACCACAGATGCACAGAAAGTAACTGTTAAATCAATGCTTAAATAATACAACTCTGTCAATGGTTTTCCCACTGACTTCAACTAAAAATTTTGTTCATTTACCTCTTTTCCCTCTCCTTTTCCCCTCTCCCCCTCCCTTTCTCTCTCCCATCTCTGTCCTCCTCCTACCCCCAATATTGATAGATCCTATAAAATCTTATAGAATCTCATATTTATCTTTTATACCATTCACATTGCTTCAACCGAAATTCAGATCTTTCATATCTCTTCACTGAACTATTAGTCTAATTCTTTTCTGTCGTTTATTATCTCCATGCCAAACCATCTTTATATTTATATGTAACATATCACCCCCACACTTATCATTTTAAAACACACATTATTTCAAATTTTGTTGGTGGGAATCCAGATGTGGATTAGCTGTGGCCTCTGACCCTCACTCTTTCAAAAGTCTGAAGTCATCTTAAGGCTAGACAGGGGAATGATTTATTTCCAAACTCACTCACATAGTTGTTGACTTTAGTTTTAAGTCAGGTGTTGTGCTGTAGACTCCCTTGGTTCCTTGTCACATGGGCCTCTCCACAAAGCATCACACGACATGGCAACTCTATCCAAGCACGCAGGCAAGAGGGCATGCCAGCAAGAGTTGGGGGTGGTGAGCAAGAAGCAAGACATAGTTCCTTGTTACCTAACCAAGGAAGTAACACTGCATTACTTTGTTGAATTCTGTTTCTTAGCAGCAAGGCACCAGGTCTAGCTCATACTCAAGACGTGGAGATAACACAAGATACCGGGAGGTGGAATCAGAAACACGGAGCTGTGTCAGAAGCCACCCATCCCACCATTACAGATAATTATTGCTTTCTTCTATTATGCTATTTTTCTCTCCTTAAAACGCTTAAATGGCCTAGAGTAGTGGTCTCTACAGTTTTTCATTCTGCTCTTCACTCCCAGAGTATATTAGTTGATGCAGCAGTTTGTCTCTTTATTATCACCAAACTCACACACAATTCATGCATGCGGTAGAAATGCTCTGTGTACGCATAAGTCTGACTCTTTAGAATCCATAGGTTATTAACATGTGGGTGACTTTTTATCCATGAGCCATTCAATTTCCACTTTCCTCATTCTCAATGGTCAAAAGTGTTGATTGCTTTCTACTCTTTACTTCTCATTGTCACCTGGCTTCTGTTAACAATGTTCCTGCCTATACTTTTTTACTTTTTGCAATGTCATTTTCTGCTTTCTTGTGTAATTTCAAGTGAAAAGAACCTTTTTTAAACCGTTTCTAGCATGGAGTCCTCCTGCACAGTGTGACTTTCCTGCTCAAAACAGTTGTAACATTCGGCTCTTTTCAGTTATTTTTCCCAGTTGGAGCTCAGAGTAAGATGAGAGAACTAGTTTATTTTTTATTTTATTTTATTTTTTCCCTCATTCTGTCCAGAGTTAAGATGGGAGGGCTGGATAATTCTGGAAGACTATTGCAGGGATTGCTAAGATTTTATTGCATGAATATGTCTGTCTTTGGACTTTTTTTTTTTGAAAAGCACAAACTGTAGTCAAGATGTTATTTGTATTGTTTATATGTACCTTTGAGATTTCAATTTTGTTAAACGATTAAGTCATTATTCACTAGAAAAGAGAAAGCTGGAAACAAAACCCTAAATTTTAAGTACTTTTCAGTACTATTGTAACTATATGCAAACTCAATGCTATTCATCTTTCAAAATAATTTGAAAAACGTTTAATGAAGACATCTTTGTAGAAAAAGGTACACCTAAATAAGGTTTATTCAAGACAAAATTAAGAATATATTTGGTAATGTATGCTTTGAATTAATTTTTAATATCTGCTTATATATGTATTTAAAAGGCAAATATGAATTTTAATCATTTTTTTATTCATAGGAAATGTATAAGGCATTCATAAATTTTGTCACTATGCTTCTCTGACCTTCTATATTCAGTTTTGTCCCCTTGTTTACAATCTGACTGAGTTGTAAAGGTGTAACCATTAACCAATCAAAATGAACACTAAAAGGTCAGCGCATTACATATTCTAGCTGCTTCCCAAAAAAAGATATAAGGCATTCAAATTTTGCCACATTTTTGCAAGTCCAAACTTGTAAAATAAATCTATGATGACATAAATGAGACGCTGGCTCCCTGTAAAATTTGTAATAAACATGAAAAGAAAGTTCAATTCCCTGTCTTTTCTTTTTTATTATCATATTTTAAAGTCAGTCTCCAAAATTCTAGTAAGTCGATATAGGAAGTACTCCCATTATAAATGTCATGTAACAATCTTGTATATATTTTCCAGGCTGCAAGTGTCAAAATAAGAACCTCCTTCCTATTTACAAATTAGCACATGGACATACCTTGAAATTATTTATGGCTATCAATAACTTTATTTTTGCAATTATTTGTGAGTACCAGTAACTTATTTCCTGCTTCAGCCTCCCAAAGTAACAGGAATTACACGTGCCCACCACCGAAACCAAATAGTTTAAAAAAAAAAAAAAAAGTAGAGACAGGGTTTAGACATGTTGGCCAGGCTGGTCTCAAACTCCTGACATCAGGTGATTCTGCCTTTCTCGGCCTCCCAAAGTGCTAGGATTACAAGTATGAGCCACCCCACCCAGCCAGTGTCAATAACTTCTATCATGACAATTATCCATTTTGGCCATCAGTTATTTATATAAATAAGTGATAAGACAGGGTGTTTTGCCCTCATATCTATTTGCAATCAAAGGAAAACCAATATCAAAGAATAGTTATTTTCTTCATGATCAATGTGATTGGAACATATATAATGTCTATATTCTTTGTATTTTTAGTGTGAAAAATAAGAATAAGCAAATGGTTTTCATATTTTAAATCATTTGTAAAAATTGCTTTTTTTTGTTGCCAATATATTTAACCATTCTGAAGAGAAGGATTAAAAAGGTTTTTGCCTCTTTAAGAACGAATGTAAGGAATAAAATCAGATGGCTAAAAATGAGAAAAATAAAACAGGCTGACCTATTGATTAGGAGAAGGCCGGGAGGAAAGTCTGCCAGTAAGGTATGAAACCATAACCATTGTTATACAATTTTATCCATTGCATAACAGCAATGGATGCTGTTTCTGTGCTGAATGGAAGGTGAGGTCATAGCAAGAAAACTGCCTACAAGGCCTCATTTACAGGGAAGTTTTGAGAAGCTGGAGAAACACTGAGAAAAAGTATATATGATGGCTGGAATTAAACCATCTGCAGAAAGTATGTTCTAAGGTGTTAGGATAAGCACCTAATTAAGCACCAGCAGGCTGAAGCAAGCAGAGGCATAATTGGAGCTACGTGTTCACACCTCACTGCTACTGAGAAGCAGACGAAGGCAGTATCTCTTCAGAAGTTTCGGGCATCTGAGCCTTTGAGGCCAAGAAGTCTATGGCTGCTAAAAGCAAAAGGGCCAGCAGATTTAAAAAATATATACATATATATTTACATAATTATTATTATTTTTTTACAAGTGTTGTGTTTTAAAACCCAGAAAAACGTCACTGCAAGCCCAAGGTAAATTGTCACTACAAAGACAAAAGGCACCCTAAATTGGCAAAGCTTCCTGATCTCCACATACAATTTCTTTTTAAGATTCCTGGGCAGAAGTAATTACTGCTTGATCTGAATCTGTAAAACTATTTTAATTGCTATATTTCTGTATACCATGTGATGTTTGGAACATTGCTGCTATCACTGGACGAATGTCACAGAGTCTGTTGACATGTGATTTGCTGCAAGTTGCTTCTAGCAAAGACTGAAGTTTATTTCTTCTGACCTTGATTATGACAATTGAATGAGGTAATTGGATGAAAATATCCTTACTTTCATTCCAACCCTATTTTTTTCTCTTGTAAAATTTTATAAGCAAATAAATTTGGTACTTTCCTCACATTTCAGCAATCCTTTCAGAAAAGACAAACTCTTCAATTGGCCACTATCCCATTTAAAACGAGCCATGAATATCTTGTGAATGAGAGAAAAGGATGTCAGGCACTAAGAAGATGTAATGACATTTGTAAGTCTGAAGGCGAATAGAATTGTCCCAATAGTCTAGCTAAGAAGAAGAGACCTACCACTCTGAGTACACACAATGCCAATGTAGACGCAGTTTTTCCAAAAATCACTATGGATAAGAACTAGGAAGAGAAGGAGAAATCAGGAAGATTGAAAAGTTGCATATGGAAACAGCTATGTGGGTCAACTTTCCACATACTTCTCCCTATTGCATCAGTTACCTATAGCCTTTCCACAAAGGATAAAATCACGTAAGTATCCTTGAGAACAGCAGAATTTGTCTAGAAGAGCCTCTGTGAGACATAGCTGAATGACAGTGAGACGTGACAGATTAATTTAGCAATTGCTTGTGTGACTTCTCAAAGAGCAGAAGTGGGTTATAGCATCATCATAAATGAAGGTGAACAGAGATGCAGACCTGAACCAGAACTTCCACCCAACCTCCACAAACGTGTCTGCCCACCCTGTGACTAAGCCCATTGACTGGAGCAACTGGTAGAAAAGTGTGAGTGGGATCAAATCAACTACAAGAAAATCTAACAAAAGATTCTGAAGAGTGGAACTGAGGTTACAATAGAAATGTATTCAATAATATGGAAAATAATTACATCTATAATTTTTAAAAGAAGAAATATGAGTTTTACTTGGACGTATGTGGTTGAAGGAGAGAGGCTGTGGGCATCTCTATCCTTCCCTTGAATAGCGAGGTGTCAGTAACTGTGCTCAATAGAAGAACTAGTGGTCTTTTCACAAACGTTGCTGTTGGGATTAAAATGTAGGCTAGTGGATAGGAAATAATATTACCACAATAATTTCAAGATGAATTGAAAAGGCAAATGCTGAAAGCTAAATTTCAAAATGAATTGATATTTATATAATCTGGAGTGAGGCAGAGCCTGCACAGAGCTGGACACCATAATGGAAAGGACTACGGATTAACTAGATAAAATTTCACATCTCAATTTTCTAAACAAAATTTTACCCTGTTTAGTAAACATCACTTAAACACAATTTTAACATTATAAATATATCTATGCATACATATGTATCAATGTGTTATTTATGTAGAAAGAAAATGATATACTAGTTAAAACAGATCAACATTAAAACATACATTTTTGTACATAAAAGTGATTAACAAGGGAGGGTAATGTGTTTCTTTATTCAAAAATAGTCACTAGGGTGGGCTTGGTGGCTCACACCTGCAATCCTAGCACTTTGGGTGGCAGGAATGCTTGACTCCAGAAGTTTGAGACCAGCTTGGGTAACACAGTGAGACCCATCTCTACAAAACAATTTACAAAAATAGCCAGGCATGGTGGTGCACACCTGTAGACCCAGCTACTCAGGAGGCTGAAGCAGGAGGATTACTTGAGCTGGAGGTAGAGGCTACAGTGATTGATCATGCCACTGAACTCCAACTTGAGTGACAGAGACCTCATCTCAAAAAACACAGATAATCATTAAAAAGGCACTTCTGCAAAAAAAAGAAAGGCAGTTCATTTGTCATAGAGTGTAAATTTTATGAAGAGTTTACTCACTGCTGCTTTTAAAGGGTAGCTTACAGTCTGTAAATTAGCAGATGGAATAATGACTTGTACTTCCCTCTCATGAGTAATTAAAGGAGTTTATTTTTGTTCAGTGCTTCAACACCTGCATTTACAGTCTGATTAGGCAACTTTTCTTGACTCTTATCTGCAAACCCTCTTCCAGTATGCAGATCTACAACCTGTGAATAAAACATTACTGATTATATCAAGACCACCTCCTAGTGGGCTATGCAGGTAGCTTGTTTTGTATAAATATAGATCCAGTGCTTTTTCCTCTTTATTCTTTCTATTGATCGCTCTTGTATGTATATAGTTGTGCAGAGATAATACACTGTTAATACAAAGATTTTCAGAATTTATTGGACAAAATGACACAAAACTTAAAGAAATCATCTACACATGAAATTCAAAGGTGGCATTATTTTTCCTTACAAAATTGTGGAAAAATTCAGATAGGAACAAAGAACTAGTTCTAAAACTAAAATCCTAATGTAAATGTATATAAGTGATATGGTTTGACTGTGTTCCCACCCAAATCTCACCTTGATTTTTAACTCCCGTAATTCCCACATGTTGTGGCAGGGACACAGTGGGAGGTAACTGACTCACTGGGGCTGGTCTTTTCCATGCTGTTTCCATGATAGTGACTAAGTCTCATGCGAGCTGATGGTTTTATAAAGGGGAGTTCCCCTGTACAAATGCTCTCTCTTGCCTGCTGCCATGTAAGACATGACTTTGCTCCTCATTTGCTTTCTGCCATGATTATGAGGCTTCCCCAGCTATGTGGAACTATCAGTCAATTAAACCTCTTTTCTTTACAAATTACTCAGTCTTGAGTATGTCTTTATTAGCAGTGTAAAAACAGACTAATACACAATAGGCAAAATGAAGAAGTTTCTTTTCAGCCTGCTTTAAATTATTTAGTGGTTAAAGTATTTAAAACCTTTTCTATTTTTAGGACAACAATGAGAAAGCTGAGCACAGGTCCAACTTGTTATTCAACTAAAAATTATTTTAAAACATTTGAGTACAGACTTCTGGCACCAGCCAAGACAAAGTATGCTCACCAAGGCCTATTTCTCCTACTGATTGATTGAAATTAAAACTCTGGACATAAAAAGCAACTACCAAGGACTCTTAAAAATAAACAACAGATAGATTGAAAGCAAAGTCAAAATACTAATAGTGACCTGTAACAGGGATGAGTTTAATGCTTTTTTTTTCCTAACCCACGGTGTGCAAAATTTCTACTTTTTCGAGCTAGAGAACCAGGAATGTGGCCTCAGTAAGATGGATCATATGTAGAGAAATAAAATCCTTTTGTTTTTTGCTTTTTTTCCCACCCAGCTCTACCTGGAAGTGAGCTCTAGTTCTGAAGCTGCTGTCATGATACTAGCTGTGTAGTGGCAGCAATGCACAGGCACTTAGAATTTCAAGAGAGAATCTTTCTCATTATCACTTCTCTTTAAAGAGAAATGAAAAGTATAAACCGATATCCCTTAAGAACATATATAAAAATAAAATACTAAGGAATCAAATCTAGCAATATTTTTAAAAAACCTTTACAAACAAGTAATTTATACCATGAATGCAAGGGTGGTTCAACATTCAAAGCTCAACAGATATAACTTGCAACATGATTAGGTAGATGAAGAACAAACATGTCATTCTGTAGATGCAGCAAAAGCTTTTGACAAAATTCAACGTCTATTCTTTATAAAAACTCTCAGCAAAATGAGAAAAAAAGGGAACTTAACCTGATAGAGGGCATCTACAAAACAAAACAAACAAAAAATCAAAACTACCACTAAATTACACATAATGGCGACTCTGACTGATTTCAAAACTGGGTCCAAGGCAAGAAGTCAGCTCTTTTACCACTTACATTCAACTTTATACTAATAGTCCTAGCCAGATCAGTAATGTAGGAAGAAACATCAGACATCCACATCAGAAATGAAGAAACAAACCTGTTTCTATTTTCAGACAACAGTTCATGTAAAAATATCCAAAATAACCTATTACAATGCTCAATACGTGAGTTTAGTAAGGTGGATGCACACGAACTCAAAAATCAATCATATTTCTATATATTACCAAAGAACGTTTGGAAATAGAAACATACAAAAAATATCATTTAGAATGACAGTGTTTATGTATGAATTTATAAAAACGTGCACAATTGATATTTTAACAGCTACAAAACATTGAAAAAAATTATGATACTAGAACGAGAGATATATGGTATTCATGAAGTGAAAAACTCAATATTCTTGAGATGTCAATTCTTCCCAAATACACTAATTAAGTACCAAAAATTAAGAGCAAATCAAAATCCCACAAGGATTTCTTGGTAAATATCAACAAATTAATTCTAAAATGTGCAGGGCAAGGCAGAAAAATTAAAAGTAACCAAAGCAATTTTAAAAAAGACCCTAGTTGGAGGAATCGAACTATGTGATTTAAGTTAATATTTTTGGCACCTCTAATAAGACAATAAGTTACTGGAGAAAAGATAAAAGAAACAATGGAATAGAATCAAAAATTCAGAAATAAAATTACACAAATATAGTTAACTGATTTTTGTAGAAGGTGCAAAAGCAACATAATGCCATTTCCAACAAATGGTGCTAGAACTATTGGACATCTGTATACCAAGAAATGAATCTCAGCTGATATTTTGCATAGCACAGGAAAGAAAGTTTGTGACCTTTGGATTAGTCAGAGTATTCTCACATGCAAAAACAGCGATCCATTAAAAAACTAAATTGACCTTCATCCAAATTAAGAAGTTTCACTCTGCAAAAGATGCTGTTTAAAGAATAAACAGACAAACCACAAACTAGAAAAAATATTTGCAAATCACATCTGATAAACTGTATTCTGAATATGTAATATTCACAAAACTTAAACCCTCAACCCAACAAAAAATGAGCAAAATATTAACGATATTTCAACTACAAAATATTAATAGATAAGCACATGACAAAGATGCTTAGCATAATTAGTCATCAGAAAGTGCAAATTAAAATTACAATGAGATACTACTACATACTGTTAGAATAGAGAAGGTTATGGCAATACCAAGTACCGATGTGAATGCAGAACAACTGAACTTTCTCATAGGTTGTTACTGAGAATGATGCCAAGTCACAGTTACTTTTGACAATCTTTAGACAGCCTATTGTTGATGTTTGGCATACATTGTTCATATGAGGACTATCCCATTCCTAAGTATTTTTGCTCCCAAATGAAAATTCATCTTTTGACAACTTGTACACAAATGTGAACAGCAGTTTTTATTAATAAACAAACATGGTATATTAGAGTTTGCTATGGCTGCCATGGCAAAGAATCACAAACTGGGAGGCTTAAGTAACAGAAATTTTCTCTGGAGGCTAGAAGTTCAAGATTAAGGTGTTTGCAGAGTTGGTTTTATTCCGAGGTCTCTTTTCTTGACTTATAGATGGCCCTTTCTATTTGCCTTCATGCATTCCCACTCCCACTCCCCCGCCATATGTGCCTGCACTTTATTTTTTTGAGACAGGGTCTCGCTCTGCCACCCAGGCTGGATTCAGTGGTACAATCATGGCTCACTGCAGCCTTGACCTTTGCTGCTCAAGTGGTCTTCCCACCTCAGCTCTGCAAATAGCTGAGACCACTGTGTGTGCCACCACACTTACTATTTTTTTCCTATTTTTTGTAGAGACAGTTTCCTGCTATGTTGCCCAGACTGGTCTTGAATGTCTGGGCTCAAGAGATTCTCCCATCTCAGCCTCCCAAAGTGCTAGGATTACAGGAGTGAGCCACCATGCCCAGCCATCTCCTTTTCCTGTAAGAGCACAGGACATATAGGATTACAGCCCACCCTGATGACTTTAACTGTAATTGCCACCATAAAGACTATCTCCAGATACAGTCACATTATGAGGTACTAGAAGTTATGACTTCAACATCGGAATTTTGCAACGGGGTCGGGGAGTGGTGGGGACCACAATCAGCCCATAGCCTGGAAAATCCCAAATGTCCTCAAACTGGTTAAGGGATAAACTAATTTCAATCTGTCACAGTAGCAACTGATACACACAACAACATGGATCTACCTGAAATACCATGAGAAAGATGCCAGACTTCAGAGGCTGCTTGCCAGTTGACTTCATTTGTAGGACATTCTAGAAATTGAGTTACTATAGGGACTGAGAGAAAGTTGATGGTTTTGAGGGATTAGAGGAAAGTGTGAGAGTTTGATTAGAAAGGGATAGGATGATGGAAAATTTTGGGTTGTGGAACGGTTTGTTTTGAGATGGAGTCTCATTGTGTCGCCAGTTGGAGTGCAGTGGCTGACCTCAGCTCACTGCAACCTCTGCCTCCCAGGTTCAAGCGATTCTCCTGCCTCAGCCTTCCTAGTAGCTGAGACTATAGGCACGTGCCACCATGCCCAGCTAATTTTTGTATTTTTAGTAGAGATGGGGGTTTCACATGTTGGCCAGGATGGTCTCGATCTCTTGACCTCATAATCTGCCCACCTCAGCCTCCCAAAGTGTTGGGATTACAGGCATGAGCCATCGCACCTGGCCAGAATCATTTTAAATTTTAATTTTAGTGGTGGTTACATGACTATGCATTTTTCCAAACTTAAAGAAGTGTACAACAAAAATATGAATTTTACACTATATAAATCACATAATAATTCAAACACTTCTAATGGGCTTTCTAAAAATATGAATGTCCTTGTATTATAAAAAATAACATCAGCACTAATCAAATTCTGTGGAAAATATATAAATATACTTTAGCAAGTAATAGAAATGAATCAGAATAAAACTACTTTCAAAAGAAATATATTTAAAACAGCAATGTGACCTCTTCTCTCAAAAACAGAACTCAGATTATCTTAAACTCTCAAGAACGTATTGGTAGATAAGTGTTTGTTTCACTTTGAAAAATACTCCCCATTACCCTGCTGTCTACTCAACCACTTCTAATTCATTAACCCCAAGGAAACCTGATTAGCCTACATAGGAGAATATACATTTATACAAGGGCATACTATATTGGTTTTATGGAAGGCTAACTATATAGTCTCTATTTCTGTAAACTGGAAGTGTATGTGTGGCCAGGTATACCTAAATCAGGGAATGGGATAGAAATGAAGGGAGGATAAATTTAATTCTTCTGTAATGACATGTCAGTTCTCTCTCATCACAATGGATTACTCACAGCATTGCAGGACTTTTCCCCTTTAATCTTCTAATTGCTCTAGAAACAAGTTATTTGCTGCCATTCATCTAATTGGTATAACTTCCAGTGATGGCTTCCCTCTTGTCCCAGAAAAACACTGTCAGGCAGAGATCAGTAAGGAAAGGTAGAGTGGAACAGATTAATGCTTCCACTGTTGGTGTGGAAGTCAGAGCCGGGGAAAGAAAAGGAAGGTCCTGGCCGGGCGCGGTGGCTCAAGCCTGTAATCCCAGCACTTTGGGAGGCCAAGGCGGGCGGATCACGAGGTCAGGAGATCGAGACCATCCTGGCTAACACAGTGAAACCCCGTCTCTACTAAAAACACAAAAAATTAGCCGGGCAAGGTGGCAGGCGCCTGTAGTCCCAGCTACTCAGAGGCTGAGGCAGGAGAATGGCGTGAACCCAGAAGGCGGAGCTTGCAGTGAGCTGAGATCCGGCCACTGCACTCCAGCCTGGGCGACAGAGCGAGACTCCGTCTCAAAAAAAAAAAAAAAAAAAAAAAAAGGTCTGAAGTAACGTTCTGCGTGAGAATATGTGTGTGTGCACACTCACGCAAGTGTGAAGGCGCTGCCCCTGAGGAATCACACATGAGGCGGGAAGTAAGGCCCTGCCAAGAATTCCTCAGTATCGCTGTGCACATGCCGAAGCAGGACAAAGAGCAGGAGAAGGCTCCATTTCTATACTCATCATGTTCGAGGTAGGAAAGAATTACCAAATCTTACCGTTATATTCGGAAACACTTGCTTTCCAGTAAATGGCTGAGATAAAGGAGCAGACCAATGATCTATATTGGAATTCAAAAACCCCACAAAAACAAGTTTATAACTTTTCCATATAACCCAATACTAAACATTTTGAAGGAAGATTGTTTTTCACATTACCTTTAGTTTTTATGCACTCTTTAGAAGCAAAAGCAAAGCAACAATGATACCAAATGTTCTCTCAAAGATAACCCCATCTTGCTCATTTATTCCTTCTTTGGGCTTTTTTTTATTTTTGTTAATTCTTCTTTATACTTATTGATATAAAGTGTCTTAATTTGGTCTCCTCAAAAATAACTTATTTCTCTGGGCAGAAGTAGCAATGAAAAAAAAAAAAGACATGTCCAAGAGTTATATTTTAGAGGTTTGATACCATTGTAGATATTTCATTTATGATTATTTCTGGAGGGTCTCTTAATATGTCCCTAACATTTCACACTAAAATAATTGGGTTCAAAAGTATGCCAGGTCACACGATAGAAGTTCTTAAATCCATTACTCTATATTAAATTGTATGTTGTGTGAAGACAAATGTCTAAGCTTACCATATGGAGGATAAGTCAGACTATTTGACAGGAAAATCAAGCCTGAAACATGCTTAGTTAACAAAGAGACATTAGCTTTAGTGCTGTTTATAAAGATATTCAACAAATATATATTCTTTAAAGAATTTTGTTGTAACAGTTATAAAGAATGTATGTAGATACTTATTTTCCCTTTGAATACAAATTAAAAACAAGTAAGAGTTAAAATTTGATTAAACCTTGATGATAGGTATCATCCAAGACTTTGTAACTAAGATTGTATTCATGTCAAAACATATATTGACAAATACTATTTGAAACAGACAAAAAATTTCTTATCTTTCATGTATCTATCACTACTTCCTGGAAAGAGTAAAGATATCCACGAGAAAGGTAAGTAAAATTATTTGAAATGGAAATTTAAAAAGGTGCCATGTTGCCATTTCATAATGACAAAATGCTGGTCATTATACACTTACCAGTTGATGTTTCATCAATTTAGTTTTGAATACATAGAATGATGGTAATGCACTTAATATTTTGGTTGTGAAAGGAATATTAGCAAATTAATAATCAGTGTGAAATCAGTTTTGCAGCACCTTTTATGTAAATAGGCATAAATGCTTTTATGTAAAAACGCTTCCCTTTTCTCCTTAGCTATCAGGAATGTCTTAATTGTACTTTCTATACCTGAATATAAAACATTTCCCTATTGGCTTTCTTCTCAACCTATACTATGCTCAGATTTTTCACCATACATACATATATACACACACACGCATATGGACACAAATGACTGTTACAATTCTATGATCAACATCTACCTATCACCTGCTTTCTTTCCCAGTTTTTCCTCCATGTTTCTACAAAATATCCACTTCTTTATCATAATCCACTATAATCTGCCTTCTCTTGTAACTTGACTGAATTTCTTCAGCTCACTAATGATTATGCAATACTCAAATTCAATGAACAGTTTCTAAGCAGGTCTTATGGAATTTAGCATTTGACACTCTTGAACCCTTTCTTCTTGTTATCCAAGAATTATCTTTTCTATTAGCTATCAAGAGACTACATCCACTTAGATTTTCTTTCTTTGACCATCACTTATTAAATCTACTTCCTTACTGTACTATTCCTCGCCCATCTCTTTATCTTCAGTTTTCTGTCTGGTATATTTTTATTTTATCATGATGTCTTCTGAGTTACCTTATTGATAATTATTTCAGTTATGCCTTATAGCTGATGTCTCCACAGTCAAGATTTCTAGCTTACTCTTTTCATTTCTAAATTCTCTAACTCTTTGAACCCCTGGATGCTCTTCAGAGAAGACTTGTTTCTTTCAAAAAAATTGTTATCTTCCACTCAAACTCTGTGTAACAGTTATTTTTCTTCCGTAGAAACCATCTTATTCAAATTTAGGCTATTGCCTTCATTGATTTCTCTCCTGGATTAATTTTACAGCTTTTAGTCTCATTGTTTCTAATCCATCTAATCATGAATTTCTTTAGGATGAGATCCTTAAATTATCTACTATAGTTTTAAAAATAAATTTCAAGGTAGTTAACATTGTATTCATATGAACTTTTATCATCCTCCCCTCAAAATACTTTTCCTTTAATGACAAAGGTATTCTTGGGTTTTGTTGGTTGGACAAGATTCTTTACGTTGATGCATTTATTCATAATCCTTTTTCATGGATTATTCCCCAGTGTTGCCTATCTGAAAATTTGCTAGTTGCTACAAATCATCACAAACATCACCTTTTTTTGGAAGTTATTTGAAGTTCTTTGCCCCCTGTATTTCTCTGTATTTCCAAAGTTTGTGTATCACCTTGCTATAGCACTTATGTGATAGCCTTGTTGGTATTTGTTTTTTTTAATGTGGGGCAGAGGACAAGATAAGTCTATCAAGAAGAAACATCTAGTTGCTAACTAATGTTTATTTTCTTGAATAAATTACAAGTATAAATAATTGGGAAATTACTTATTCCCTAATTTACAGAATCTTGTTTCATTTGCAGCAGCAATGTGCCTGGCTCAAGTCTTGACTTCCCAGGCTTTCTGGTACCTAGAGAGAGAGGGTCATATGGGCTGATAGACTTGTGCCAAAGAGACGTGACCTAAATGCTACTTGGCATGGGTATGAGGAAAGAAATCTCAGCTGCTGTATGCCATTTGCCTCTCTTTCCCTCCTCTGGATCACAGATGAAGCTGCCATTTTGTGACGATTGGAAAGACAGACACATGTAAAGGATGGCAGAGTGAAAAGGAAGGAAGTGCTAGTTTTGTGGTATCATGAAGTCTCTATATTAGAACTATATTGCCAACTCTGGCCCCTTATTTATTAAAGCCTCTATATTTGGGTTTCTATTACATGTTGCAGCCAAACAATTCCAAGTGAAACATTTTGCCAGTTGGAAAGGGAGCTCTTCAAAGGCAGGTATATTTTATTCAATGATTAGTCCAGTACCCAACACACAACAGGTGATACATATGAGTTTCTGACTAATTGTATAAATGGACAAATATTACCATGATGATTCTTTAGGAAAGATTCCTTTTCCTAGAATCAGGACATTGAAAGAAAATGTTTAAATCTGAATGGACACATAGCAAAAGGTTATCCAGTCTCAGAAACTTCTCTCTCTTACTTGGATAAAATACATTTACAAACATGATGAGACAGTGAATTATTAGTTAGAATATTGAGGTCAAGTCTACTATTTGCTTATCCTTCAATTATCCCTGTAGCCTTAGAAAACTAAAGTGAGACTACTATTGCTTGGTTCCAATTAACACAGCTAAATTATTGACCCTTGTCATTTAGATTACAAACTATTAAATTGCAAGTACCAATTTTCCTCTTCAAATTCTGAATGTTTAAAAGGTATCTGCAGGTTTTTTTTTTTCCTTTAGAGAAAATTTTACTTATGCATTTCCAGGGGAAAGGAAATAGCTGCCCATCTGCCAATGACTGAATATCCTTAAATATGCCATGATAGAACAATTCATGGACACTGCAGAACGGCCATTTCAGATTTTTAGCAAAACATGATCAGTCTGATTTCTGAGTAGACCTTTGTCAGGTAGTTAATAAGGTCTTGCATTCAAATTCCAGAAGTCGTAGCATGGGTAAGCAGAAGTGCTTAAGATGAAAACGAATAAGAATTCCCTTCCACTACCCGGTGTTTAGTCTGTGTCTCTATTTGCATGTATTTGGAGGTGGCAATAGCTTATGTGCTGAATATGTAAGATAGAGCCAATCCTGTGTTTCTCTGTTCTTCCAATCTCATCTGAAACGATCAAAAGGTGTCAGTCTGCAGCTTTTCCCATTCGTATAAGTAGAGTAGTCTCTCTTTGCTGATCACCTCATATGGATTCTGCCACCTAAATAAATTTTTCACATACCTACATATCTTTTCTTTTTTCTAGTGGATATATTTATTATTTCTGTTTTCTTATTCTGCATCTGCCACTATTTTGTAAGTTTCTTAGGTATAGGGACTAGCTCTAAACTAATTCAACATATATTCATAATATATAAGATAGCATAAGCCACATACACTATCTTAGTGATTGATCAGATAAATCAAATGAAAGAATCAAAGAGTACCATAGAAGTCATCTAGCTCAAATGCTATTTTTGATTAATCAACAAAAATCAGCATTTAATAGGTTTAAGAAAGGATAATTTTCAGATTATTCTTACCTTAAGAGTCCTGAAACACTACAGTAATGGGGAAGACATATACAAAATTTAAAATGATCAGAAGGTAGATGATGACACTCAAATTAAACCTGTCATTGTTTTAGTGTCTCATCATTCTATAACCCTAGCTTCTGTAAATCTGGTATTTTGTTGAATCTAAATTTTCATAGTCATTTTTCATCAAAAAGAGTTTTAGATAGTCACTAAAAGCCAATGGAAGAAATCATTCATGAGAGGATTTTCAACTGAGGGGCAATTGAAGGAAAGAGTTTAAATAGAGTAAGACCACAACAGTGAGACAGTCAGAGATTACAAAGATCTGACGATAGATGTGTTGATGGGGACAGGTACAGTTGCTCCAGCCTGTAATCCCGGCACTTTGGGAGGTCAAGGTAGGCAGATGACTTGAGCTCAGGAGTTTCAGACCAGCCTGGGCAACACTGCAAAACCCCATCTCCACAAAATAAATAAATAAATAAATAAATAAATAAATAAATAAATAAATAAATAAATAAATAAATAAATAAATAAATAAATAAATAAATAAATTAACAGTGTGGTGGCGAGTGCTTGTAGTCCCAGCTACTTAGGAGGCTGAGGTGGGAAGTTCGCTTGAGCCCAGGAGGTCAAGACTGCAGTGAGCTGAGATTGTGCCACTGCACTCCAGCCTGGGTGACACAGCAAGACCCTGTCAAAAACAAAAACAAACAAAACAAAAAAAACCCACCAACATGTTGATACATACATAGACGGCTCTATAAGAAAACAGCAAGGCAGCAAGATGAAGAGCATTTGAGGGCTGTGATTATGAGGGTCTGTTTAAGAAACCATGTAGAAATGATGAACTAAGGAAGAACTTTTTATATTTCATAGTAGAAATGTACATTAGGAGTAATCTACATACTATGGCTATTACACTACTGATAAGTGTATTACACTATTGATAAGCAGGTCTAGAAGATAAGTGGCCTGGTGATACAGACAGGTATGATGCTATTGAAGGACAATAGAAACACAAGTGATAACAGTGGGATGAGAGAAAAAAGTTCAAGAGGCAAGAGGAGATGCAGAAGTTTGGATAGAAGATCCAAAGGAGAAGCATATTTCTACATACAGATTTAGTTGAGTATTTACTACTAAAGGAAATTTGTCTAGAATAGGATTGTGAATAGTCAACATGAGAGTCTCTGACCACATGTGAGGAAACAAATTTTAGTTGAATGCTAGAAATTAAAATTTTGTGGTGCTTTACAGTTTATGTGGTGAGAAAGCAAAGACAGTGATTCTAGAATATTCTAAGTTGTTCATTGCGTGGAAGGGCTAACATGAGAAGACACTGGAGTTCAAAGACCTAGAGTAAAATCCCAGCCCTGCAGCCTCCTTTCTGTATGGGACTGAGCCTGATGATTTTGTAGGGCATTAATTTTTATAATATCTGATGGGAAATATAATAATGCATTACTTGAAGTATGGTTTTCAGAATTAAATTACTGTCAATATATGTGAAAATAAGAGGAATCTAGAAAATCTTAAGTCCTCTAAGGATATTTTTC
Source organism: Colobus angolensis palliatus (assembly GCF_000951035.1). Classification (NCBI taxonomy): domain Eukaryota; kingdom Metazoa; phylum Chordata; class Mammalia; order Primates; family Cercopithecidae; genus Colobus; species Colobus angolensis. The sequence goes on along the minus strand of NW_012114252.1, from coordinate 2,571,859 downwards.
ATAAGTACTTTTATTACCCATCATGCAGTTGACATAATCATAATATTCTTTACGCTATGTATAATTATTGTTGATATGGAGTTTTAGAATGAAGGAATTTCAAGAAAATATGTAAAGAACAAGGCAATAGAGCATAAATGGTAACAGCTATGACAAAGGAAATGACGACTAATGGAACCAAGTGGCTGAGTTGGAATAAACAGGTCAGATGCAGGAATTAGCTCTGGAAAAAGGAGACTTTTTACTTTGACATTGGAGGGAAGAGTATATAATAGGTTAAGAGGTTGAAACTTTCTTATGGAGAAAAAGAGCAATTTGGACAAATTAGTATTGGATGGACTTAGGCAATTTAGAGAACACATCTCTTCAGGCATTGTGTGGTCAGTCTCTGGTGATACTGGGTTGAAAAGAGAAAATGGTGTAGAACAGCATTTCTAGTAATGAGGGAGAGCTTGAGCAATGAAGTTGATTAAACCATTTGGTCAATGTGTTACATTTTGTTCTGTACAGAGGCTTTATCTCTAAACTTTAATGCCTACATATATGGGGTGCGCTGTAGGACCTGAAATATACTTTTCTGCTTTTTAGTCTATAAAATAATCTATAAAGAATATAAATATTTCAGAGAAATGCAAAAAATATTTTCTAGATTATTCTTTCTTCAGTTATTGGCAATTACAACTATCAAGTCTAAGACTAAAGAAACTCAAGGAAGTGCATATTAATTTCTCAGAGTAATATGTATAGTTTTTTGAAAAGTGGCCTTACATTCTGGAAGTAAGGCTGCAGGGTTATTAAGAACCCTTTCAAGTACCCCAACACTGAGAAAATTTGATATTCCTTAATATTATAAACCTAGGCATATCACAAGAAACTGTCCTAAAAACATACATGAGCTCAGAAATAATTTGTATTTCCCAGGTATACTGCCAATTTGAATGAAAAAAAAGAACTCAGCTGTTTTGATAGAAATAACAAATATGCCTAGCAATCATCTTCCTTGAAGGGAGAGAAGGGTCTTGTGGAACTTGAAGAAAATAAGCAAAGTTGGTAAGTCATAAGGGCATCCTTCTGTTTACCTGTTCTTCACTTGACTTTATTTCTGACACTGTCAGCAACTGAAAAACCGTCCAACTAAAAAAAAAAAAACTTATCATAAAAGTGAGAAAAATTGTGATGTGTTCTATCCTAATCCAAGATATCTAGACTGATTTTACAGATAGAAAAGCATATTAAGTGAATGATTTAAATACATTAATATAGGTAAAAACCCCTTTGAAAGTAAAGTTTGCACATAACATGAAATACAAAGAGAATTACTGTAGTCTCAAAGGAAGGAGAGAACCCATGATGGTCAATCAGAAAGGTGTATGAGCAAGTCATCTGTTACAAGGTGATGGGAAGAAATTTTTATGCAGGCATTCAGTATCAGAGTCAGAGGTTTCAGTGATTTTTATCTTGAGAGTTGGAGACTAGAAGATCTGAAATAGGAAATTTTTGGTAAACCCATAGATAGAATGGCCTTGGCCAAAAACAATGTGCTACAAGTCATGAAAATTAGCACACATGAACGATTACCTAAAGAGTTGCAGAAGATGATACCTTTTCATTCGATTTTATTTGAACTCATTCTTCTCTTTTATGCTTTGTATCCTTGTTAACTCTTTGTTTGTTTCCTTCTTTCTGTTAGTTTCTTTATTTTTTTTATTGACTAACACAATTTTCACAATTCAATTCACATATAAAATTGTCTTAAGCATGTTTCGTGAGCAAAAAGTTCAATTTGTAAGGTATATCAGGTGACAAGCCTCAGTTCAGCAATCATACCCAAAATCTACGTGTCATATAATATAAAAGAAATATTTTCATACATGTAGCTCAAATGAGACTCTTATATTTTTCAAACTTTAACTCAATATTTTTAAAAATGTGCATATACTGGCTAAGTACTTTACCTTTTCATTTATTTATTCTGTGAAATTGGGGGTCCATCTTTTTTACATTGTTAGATCTTCACATATATGAGTTATTAAGTTGATACAAACATTTTGGAAAAATAATTATTATCTACTAAATGGATTGAAAAGCTCCGTGTTAACTAAACAGGATGCTACACAAAATGAAAAGGAATGAATCGCTGGTACATAACAAATAGATTTCGCAAATGTAACTTCGAGTGAAATAAACCAGAAAAAGAAAAATAAATACTGTATTCTTCCATTTATACGAAGACGAAGATAGGCAATATTAATCTATCTTAACAGGTGAGACTGGCTTCTTTTTCTCAGCATCAACCGAGAGCGCGAAAAATATTTTTCTGGGGTGCTAAAAATGTGCCAGATCTTACAAATATTTGTACAAATGTCATTTTTGTTTTATATATAAATATGTACAAAATACAAATATGCACAAAAACGTATTTGCAAATATATCATGTTGAACAATTAAGATTACTATATGATTTACACTTCAATATAATTTTCACTTTTGTTGACATCAGTAAACCATCTCATTTAATATGCAGCCATTTGGCATGGTTCTTGATTTAGGTATTTCCTTGATTAAACACAAGTAGGAACCTATCTTGATTCTAAAATATAAAGATTATGATTCCATGAAAGATGAAAACTGTCTGGCATGCTAAATATTTAAAAGAGTGCTTATTTTTAAATTTCATTTTCCTATTTTAAAAAAAGTTGAACTACATTACATATAAACTTGTCCCCAAAATATTCAGTAAATATCAAATGAAGGTGTGAAAGTTAAAGATTTCATTTGTTAGTCAATTTGAAGTGCTCTATTATTTTGCTTATTAAACAATTTTATGCTAGAAATAAGCAGATTTCTCTATTCACATTATCTTTACCAAGAGCATTTAAATAAATACCATTGATTACTTGCAAAATACAGATTGTAGATTCAGAGCTCAAAACTAAAGCTCTGAGGATGAAATCCAATTAAGACAACCTATAGTTGTGACTTCACCTCACCAGTGCCCCTAAGACAAGAAACTCTTTCTCACATCAAAGTGAATTATTTTAATGATCATTTTTTTCCTTGGAGGAAAAAAAATCAATTAAAAAGTTAGGAATATCCCAACTCCTTTGTACTTAGAAGCAAAAACAAAACTTCTGATGCTTCTTTATACCTTAACAATCATGAAGTGTATAAAGATATCAACACAGAAGTTTGGGTCAGTTCAATGATTGAAGAAAAACACTATTTCCCAACATGTCCATGTTTTACAAGATGATGGGGTTGCCATCTATGATGTCACTGCAAAGATCTTGATGGGTTCCAAAACACTTTAAGCATCACATAAGCCATGTTATACCTGTCACCCCAAATTTACGAAACCATTTGGATTAAAACTCTCAGTAAGGACCTCTGAGGCACAAAGATCGATGAGTAAAACTCATTAAACCCATTTTCTCTTACTCTTCAGGTACAATTTCAAACTTTCGCCTTTCCCTTTCGGCACTCTACCCACCCCCAGAAGAAAGGCTGACACTAAGACTAGATTCTTGGCCGATACCTACCATAAAGTAACTGGTAATAATTTCATCTATGATCTCTCAGGATTCTCCTCTAATAAATGGGGCATGTATCTGACCTACTTCTATCGAGAGCCTCTTGAGAATATTTTAAAACATATTCAAGTGGTTAGGATTTCTGGAAAGATAAAGACCTCTCAAAATCCACTTATTCCTGAAAGCAAAGAGAATACTGGGAAAAACGTCAAAATTAACAGTTTTAGAACTCTGGAAATAAAAGAATGACAATTTGAAGAGCATTTCTTCAAGAAAAATTGCTGACTCTAGTCAGCTTTGTGACAATTTGATCTATACTATACCCCTGCTCTCTGGTAGCCTTCAAAGCAAACCCCAAAATCACCATGAAAACTCACAGCTTAGCAGCCATTCATTGGGATCCGTGGATGAAGCAGAATGGGTTTGGAGCCTCCGATAAACTCCATTCTCAGTATTTTCATTATTAAACTGGCAGTTCCCTCAAAACCCCTACTCACAGGTTTTGAGTTTGACCCGATTTACAGCTGTCTCAATGCAAATAGCCTTTTTTCCCCAGGGTATTCGCCAAAAAACATCACTAATCATGGTTTAATATTTCAGTTCTATAAAGTAGAAATAATGGTCAGGGCAAACAAAAAGTTGACCTTGAAGGAAATCCTGAGGAATGAGATGTCCACGTGGAAAAGCCCTACTGTGTTCCTGGGAATCGCAAGTCATGCACAAGCAGTGCTATGTGCACTTCCAAAATAAAACCTAAGAGAATGTAATCTCTCATTGCTGGCTGACCTTGAGGCTCAAAGCAGGAGGTAAGGCTAAGGGTTGTAAACTGCCTTAGGAACGTTGAAAATGTGACCCAACACACACTCAGAGATGCTTGGTAAATGCCGAGAGAGAGTTATTGTTGCAGGGCCTTTAAGGGATTCTTGTGCACACAAATGCACATTTTCAGTTAAAGAAGTTTCACAGTAATTTTGGAAATTTCTCTAATTTGCTAGAGGCCATACTCTGATCCTTGGGTTCTCCAAAAATAGCTATTTACCAGCATTGCAAAAAACTGAAGGAAAAAAAGAATCAAAGATTGCAGTGCTACATTGATCTTTCAGGAACAGAAACATTTTTGAGATAAGCCACAATTTAAGCATTTTGTTTAAAAGAAGTGAGATAAATATTTAGAACACCATGTATACATGCTTGTCTAGAGTTATATAAGAAAAGGAAAACAAACAAAATCAACAATAGTCTGTATTCAATAACAATTTGTAATTATGCTAAAATCACATAATTTTGACAGGGTTCAAAATTGTTTTCAGCCTCGGTTGTGTTCTCAGCAATCTCCAGCAATTTATTTTATGTAATTCCTCATTTTCCTCTGTCAAACTTCCTCACTGTTTCTACAACCTTCCCCCCTTCCCCCTTTTTCCCACTTTTTTCTTTAAAAAAACCTTCACAAGCAGGATGTGGTGACTCACACCTGTAATTCCAGAACTTTGGGAGGCTGAGGCCAGAGGATCACTTGAACCCAGGAGTTTGAAACCAGTGTGGGCAACATAGGACACCCTGTCTCTACAAAAACTGAAGAAAAAATAGCTGGGTATGGTGACACTTCTGTCATCTCAGCTCCTTAGGAAGCTGAGGTGGGAGGCTTGAGCCTGAGAGGTTGAGGCTGCAGTGAGCCTTGCTGGTGTCACTGCTTTCCGGCCTTGGTGACAGAGAGAGATCCTGCTTCTCACCTAAAATAAACTAACAACAACATCATCAACAAACCTTTACACCTCCACCCATGAAGATGCCTTGGCTTTATCCTTTAGAGAGAGAGAAAGTGCTGAGGTACAGACCATCTAAGGTTTATGACACAACCCTACACTAACATCTACATATTCTGCATCTACAGTTCTTTCCTTATAGATTCTTTTAGAGGAAAAAATGTCCCTTCTATTACCTCAGTGAATCCTTCCCACTGTGCTATGAAAGCCCTTATACTTTGCTTAGGATTTTTGAACCACCAATTATAACCCCTTCCCATATTTTCAACCTCTACTTCTCTAATGTTGCTTCCTCTCATTTTAGGAAAAGGCTTATATCTTAAGGAAAAACATTGTCTTATTCTGAGTCACACTCTTAGATACAGTCCTTCCTCAACTACAATCATAGGTCAGATTTTCAGAAGAAAGACCAATTGCTACTTACTTCCTCTCCTCAATTTTCTTCTTGGTCCTCTGGTATCTAAACTCAGTTTGGCCAGTCTGCTAAGACCACACTAAGAAAGTGACAAATATGCACTAATCATCGCGTTACCTTTCAGGCCTTATGTTTGATAACCCTATAGTATTTAATACGTTAACTTGAGCTCCTTTAAAACTCTAGATCTTTGTTGTTCTGATAATATTTGCTCGTGTCCTACTTTATTCCCCATCCCTCTTATAGTGTATCTCCCTCTCTGTTCCAAAGAATTTGTATTTTTCTGAGTTCACCCATTTCCTTCAATTATACTGTTTGTTTTCTTGAGGAAAATTCATCTATTTATATGATATCAATCACTGAATATACACTTATGAATGCCAAGTATGTAGACCTCATCTGCACCATTCTCCAGACCCTTACTATTCAGCTTGCAAATTATGCCTTCTGGACATCCCATAGGTCCAACAAAATCACTGGCTGTTGACAGTATCCAGAGCACTCACATGCATTGCACTTTGGCATTGGAATATTGCCTTGAATATTTTAAAGTTGTTGATTTAAGTTCATTTTTCCCTTTAAAATTATATAGTCTTCATCACATGCCAGATGAGAAACTAAAACAAGTCAGGATTTTCTCCAAGGTGTGTGTTATTCAATCTTAAAAAGAAAACTGTTAAACAGGTTGACTTTTTGGAACAGATCACTCTATCCCCTAGGAGCAAGGGCATCATCTAGGCTGTAATTATTGATTTTGAATATTCTTGCTACAAATGACTTGAGGTGGTGTGCATAAATTAATTTGATGTTGTAAACTGTAAGTCACTCATGTTTAAACTTTCATCCTAATTGCAGAGAAATTCAAATTTAAATTCATTTCCTCCAATTTGTTTGCATCCTAATTAAATGATAGCCAGGGAGAGCTCTGGAAATAGTGAATATATTCATAAAAACACATTGGGAATCCACTGTGGACATGGCCAGTCCGTGGTAACTGACATAATCTGTGTATAGACACTTACAAGCTCAACAGGCTATGTATAAACAAGCTAGCTAATTATATCCCCGAGGAATGGGGTTGCTAAGCCCTGTATTAGTCACCTTTCATTGGAAAATAAAATATCATTTTGAAATTGAACATCTTATTGGTA